>NC_088116.1:15011871-15329805 GCF_036370855.1 Dromaius novaehollandiae
GTGAGGTCACAGCAGCCTGAATGCCTCCTAGCCCTGTGGCAGGCTCATGGCTGCTGGCTGTGCTTGTGACGTCACAGCAGCCTGAGTGCCTCCTAGGCCCGTGGCAGGCTCATGGCTGCTGGCTGTCATTGTGACGTCACAGGAGCCTCAGTGCCTCCTCTGCCACTGCCATGCTCATGGCTGCTGGCTGTGCTTGTGAGGTCACAGCAGCCTCAGTGCCTCCTAGACCAGTATCAGGCTCCTGTCTGCTGGCTGTGCTTCTGAGGTCACAGAAACCTGAATGCCTCCTAGGCCAGTGGCAGGCTCATGCCTGCTGGCTGTGCTTGTGAGGTCACAGCAGCCTCAGTGCCTCATCGTTTAGTGTCCAGCGTCCCCTGCTGGCTCTGCTTGTGAGGTCACAGCAGACTCAGTGCCTCATACGTTAGTGTGCAGCGCCCCCTGCTGGCTCTGCTTGTGAGGTCACAGCAGCCCCAGTGCCTCCTCTGCCAGTGTCAGGCTCATGGCTGCTGGCTGTGCTTCTGAGGTCACAGCAGCCTCAGTGACTCTGTGGATAGTGCCATGCTCATGGCTGCTGGCTGTGCTTGTGAGGTCACAGCAGCCTCAGTGCCTCACAGTTTAGTGTCCAGCGTCCATTGCTGGCTCTGCTTGTTTGGTCACAGCAGACTCAGTGCCTCATAGGTTAGTGTCCAGCGCCCCCTGCTGGCTGTGCTTGTGAGGTCACAGCAGACTCAGTGCCTCCCAGGCCAATATCAGGCTCATGGCTGCTGGCTGTGCTTGTGAGGTCACAGCAGCCTCATTGCCTCCTAGGCCAATATCAGGCTCATGGCTGCTGGCTGTGCTTGTGAGGTCACAGCAGCCTCAGTGCCTCCTAGGCCAGTGGCAGGCTCATGGCTGCTGGCTGTGATTGTGAGGTCACAGCAGCCTCAGTGCCTCCTCTGCCAGTGCCATGCTCATGGCTGCTGGCTGTGTTTGTGAGGTCACACCAGCCTCAGTGCCTCCTAGGCCAGTATCAGGCTCATGGCTGCTGGCTGTGCTTGTGACGTCACAGCAGCCTCAGTGCCTCCTCTGCCAGTGCCATGCTCATGGCTGCTGGCTGTGCTTGTGAGGTCACATCAGCCTCACTGCTTCATAGTTTAGTGTTCAGCGTCCCCTGCTGGCTGTGCTTGTGAGGTCGCAGCAGACTCAGTGTCTCCGTGGATAGTACCATGTTCATGGCTGCTGGCTGTGCTTGTGAGGTCACAGCAGCCTCAGTGCCTCTCAGGCCAGTGGCAGTCTCATGGCTGCTGGCTGTGCTTGTGAGGTCACAGCAGCCTCAGTTCCTCCTAGGCCAGTATCAGGCTCATGGCTACTGGCTGTGCTTCTGAGGTCACAGAGGCCTGAATGCCTCCTAGGCCAGTGGCAGGCTCATGGCTGCTGGCTGTGCTTGTGAGGTTATAGCAGCCTCAGTGCCTCACAGTTTAGTGTCCACCATACATTGCTGGCTCTGCTTGTTTGGTCACAGCAGACTCAGTGCCTCATAGGTTGGTGTCCAGCGCCCCCTGCTGGCTGTGCTTGTGAGGTCACAGCAGCCTGAGTGCCTCCTAGGCCCGTGCCATGCTCATGGCTGCTGGCTGTGCTTGTGAGGTCACAGCAGCCTGAGTGCCTCCTAGGCCAGTATCAGGCTCATGGCTGCTGGCTGTGATTGTGAGGTCACAGCAGTCTCAGTGACTCTGTGGATAGCGCCATGCTCATGGCTGCTGGCTGTGCTTGTGAGGTTATAGCAGCCTCAGTGCCTCACACTTTAGTGTCCAGCGTCCATTGCTGGCTGTGCTTGTTTGGTCACAGCAGACTCAGTGCCTCATAGGTTAGTGTCCAGCGCCACCTGCTGGCTCTGCTTGTGAGGTCAAAGCAGACTCAGTGCCCCCCAGGCCAATATCAGGCTCATGGCTGCTGGCTGTGCTTGTGACGTCACAGCAGACACAGTGCCTCCTAGGCCCGTGCCATGCTCATGGCTGCTGGCTGTGCTTGTGAGGTCACAGCAGGCTCAGTGCCTCCGAGGCCAGTATCAGGCTCATGGCTGCTGGCTGTGCTTGTGAGGTCACAGCAGCCTCAGTGCCCCCTAGGCCAGTGGCAGGCTCATGGCTGCTGGCTGTGATTGTGAGGTCACAGCAGACTCAGTGCCTCAAAACTTAGTGTCCAGCGTCCCCTGCTGGCTGTGCTTGTGAGGTCACAGCAGCCCCACTGCCTCCTCTGCCACTGTCAGGCTCATGGCTGCTGGCTGTGCTTGTGACGTCACAGCAGCCTCAGTGACTCTGTGGATAGTGCCATGCTCATGGCTGCTGGCTGTGCTTCTCAGGTCACAGCAGACTCAGTGCCTCCTAGGCCCGTGGCAGGCTCATGGCTGCTGGCTGTGCTTGTGAGGTCACAGCAGCCTGAGTGCCTCCTAGGCCTGTGGCAGGCTCATGGCTGCTGGCTGTCATTGTGACGTCACAGCAGACACAGTGCCTCCTCTGCCACTGCCATGCTCATGGCTGCTGGCTGTGCTTGTGAGGTCACAGCAGCCTCAGTGCCTCCTAGACCAGTATCAGGCTCATGGCTGCTGGCTGGGTTTCTGAGGTCACAGAAACCTGAATGCCTCCTAGGCCAGTGGCAGGCTCATGGCTGCTGGCTGTGCTTGTGAGGTCACAGCAGCCTCAGTGCCTCATCGTTTAGTGTCCAGCGTCCCCTGCTGGCTCTGCTTGTGAGGTCACAGCAGCCTCAGTGCCTCCTAGACCAGTATCAGGCTCATGGCTACTGGCTGTGCTTGTGAGGTCACAGAGGCCTGAATGCCTCCTAGGCCAGTGGCAGGCTCATGGCTGCTGGCTGTGCTTGTGAGGTTATAGCAGCCTCAGTGCCTCACAGTTTAGTGTCCAGCGCCCCCTGCTGGCTGTGCTTGTGAGGTCACAGCAGACTCAGTGCCTCCTAGGCCCGTGCCATGCTCATGGCTGCTGGCTGTGCTTGTGAGGTCACAGCAGCCTCAGTGCCTCCTAGGCCAGTATCAGGCTCATGGCTGCTGGCTGTGCTTCTGAGGTCACAGAAATCTGAATGCCTCCTAGGCCAGTGCCAGGCTCATGGCTGCTGGCTGTGCTTCTGAGGTCACAGCAACCTCAGTGCCCCATACTTTAGTGTCCAGCGTCCCCTGCTGGCTCTGCTTGTGAGGTCACAGCAGACTCAGTGACTCTCAGGCCAGTATCAGGCTCATGGCTGCTGGCTGTGCTTGTGACGTCACAGCAGCCTCAGTGCCTCCTCTGCCAGTGCCATGCTCATGGCTGCTGGCTGTGCTTGTGAGGTCACAGCAGCCTCAGTGCCTCCTAGGCCAGTATCAGGCTCATGGCTGCTGGTTGTGCTTGTGAGGTCACAGAAATCTGAATGCCTCCTAGGCCAGTGGCAGGCTCATGGCTGCTGGCTGTGATTGTGAGGTCACAGCAGCCTCAGTGCCTCATAGTTTAGTGTCCAGCGTCCCCTGCTGGCTCTGTTTGTGAGGTCACAGCAGACTCAGTGCCTTATAGGTTAGTGAGCAGCGTCCCCTGCTGGCTGTGCTTGTGAGGTCACAGCAGCCTCAGTGCCTCACAGGCCAGTATCAGGCTCATGGCTGCTGGCTGTGCTTGTGACGTCACAGCAGCCTCAGTGCCTCCTCTGCCAGTGCCATGCTCATGGCTGCTGGCTGTGCTTGTGAGGTCACAGCAGCCTCAGTGCCTCCTAGGCCAGTATCAGGCTCATGGCTGCTGGCTGTGCTTGTGAGGTCACAGCAGCCTCAGGGCCTCCTAGGCCAGTGGCAGGCTCATGGATGCTGGCTGTGATTGTGAGGTCACATCAGCCTCAGTGCTTCATAGTTTAGTGTCCAGCGTCCCCTGCTGGCTGTGCTTGTGAGGTCACAGCAGACTCAGTGCCTCAGAAGTTGGAGTCCAGCGCCCCCTGCTGGCTCTGCTTGTGAGGTCACAGCAGGCTCAGTGTCTCCGTGGATAGTGCCATGCTCATGGCTGCTGGCTGTGCTTGTGATGTCACAGCAGACACAGTGCCTCCTAGGCCAATATCAGGCTCATGGCTGCTGGCTGTGCTTGTGACGTCACAGCAGCCTCAGTGCCTCTCAGGCCAGTGGCAGTCTCATGGCTGCTGGCTGTGCTTGTGAGGTCACAGCAGCCTGAATGCCTCCTCGGCCAGTGGCAGGCTCATGGCTGCTGGCTGTGCTTGTGAGGTCACAGCAGACTCAGTGCCTCATCGTTTAGTGTCCAGCGTTCCCTGCTGGCTCTGCTTGTGAGGTCACAGCAGACTCAGTGCCTCAAAACTTAGTTTGCAGCGCCCCCTGCTGGCTCTGCTTGTGAGGTCACAGCAGCCTCAGTGCCTCCTCTGCCAGTGCCAGGGTCATGGCTGCTGGCTGTGCTTGTGAGGTCACAGCAGCCTCAGTGCCTCCCAGGCCAGTGTCAGGCTCATGGCTGCTGGCTGTGCTTGTGAGGTCACAGCAGCCTCAGTGCCTCCTCTGCCAGTGCCATGCTCATGGCTGCTGGCTGTGCTTGTGACGTCACAGCAGCCTGAGTGCCTCCTAGGCCCGTGGCAGGCTCATGGCTGCTGGCTGTGCTTCTCAGGTCACAGCAGCCTCAGTGCCTCCTCTGCCAGTGCCATGCTCATGGCTGCTGGCTGTTCTTGTGACGTCACAGCAGCCTCAGTGCCTCCTAGGCCAGTATCAGGCTCATGGCTGCTGGTTGTGCTTGTGAGGTCACAGCAGCCTGAATGCCTCCTAGGCCAGTGTCAGGCTCATGGCTGCTGGGTGTGCTTGTGAGGTCACAGCAGCCTCAGTGCCTCACAGGCCAGTATCAGGCTCATGGCTGCTGGCTGTGCTTCTGAGGTCACAGCAGCCTCAGTGACCCCTAGGCCAGTGTCAGGCTCATGGCTGCTGGCTGTGATTGTGAGGTCACAGCAGCCTCAGTGCCTCACAGGCCAGTATCAGGCTCATGGCTGCTGGCTGTGCTTGTGAGGTCACAGCAGCCTCAGTGCCTCCTAGGCCAGTATCAGGCTCATGGCTGCTGGCTGTGCTTCTGAGGTCACAGAAACCTGAATGCCTCCTAGACCAGTATCAGGCTCATGGCTGCTGGCTGTGCTTCTGAGGTCACAGAAACCTGAATGCCTCCTAGGCCAGTGTCAGGCTCATGGCTGCTGGCTCTGCTTGTGAGGTCACAGCAGCCTCAGTGCCTCCGAGGCCAGTATCAGGCTCATGGCTGCTGGCTGTGCTTGTGAGGTCACAGCAGCCTCAGTGACTCCTAGGCCAGTGGCAGGCTCATGGCTGCTGGCTGTGCTTGTGAGGTCACAGCAGATTCAGTGCCCCAAAATTTAGTGTCCAGCGTCCCCTGCTGGCTGTGCTTGTGAGGTCACAGCAGACTCAGTGCCTCATCTGGCAGTGTCAAGCTCATGGCTGCTGGCTGTGCTTCTGAGGTCACAGCAGCCTCAGTGACTCTGTGGATAGTGCCATGCTCATGGCTGCTGGCTGTGCTTCTCAGGTCACAGCAGCCTCAGTGCCTCTGAGTCCAGGGGCAGGCTCATGGCTGCTGGCTGTGCTTGTGAGGTCACAGCAGCCTCAGTGCCTCCCAGGCCAATATCAGGCTCTTGGCTGCTGGCTGTGCTTGTGACGTCAGAGCAGCCTCAGTGCCTCCTAGGTCAGTGTGATGCTCATGGCTGCTGGCTGTGCTTGTGAGGTCACAGCAGCCTCAGTGCCTCCTAGGCCCGTGGCAGGCTCATGGCTGCTGGCTGTGCTTGTGAGCTCACAGCAGCCCCAGTGTCTCCTCTGCCAGTGCCATACTCATGGCTGCTGGCTGTGCTTGTGAGGTCACAGCAGACTCAGTGCCTCCTAGGACAGTGTCAGGCTCATGGCTGCTGGCTGTGCTTCTGAGGTCACAGAAATCTGAATGCCTCCTAGGCCAGTGGCAGGCTCATGGCTGCTGGCTGTGCTTGTGAGGTCACACCATCCTCAGTGCCTCATAGTTTAGTGTCCAGCGCCCCCTGATGGCTCTGCTTGTGAGGTCACACCAGACTCAGTGCCTCAAAAGTTAGAGTGCAGCACCCCCTACTGGCTGTGCTTGTGAGGTCACAGCAGACTCAGTGCCTCTCAGGCCAGTATCGGGCTCATGGCTGCTGGCTGTGCTTGTGAGGTCACAGCAGACTCAGTGCCTCCTAGACCAGTGTCAGGCTCATGGCTGCTGGCTGTGCTTCTGAGGTCACAGCAGCCTGAATGTCTCCTAGGCCAGTGCCATGCTCATGGCTGCTGGCTGTGCTTGTGACGTCACAGCAGACACTGTGCCTCCTAGGCCCGTGCCATGCTCATGGCTGCTGGCTGTGCTTGTGAGGTCACAGCAGCCTCAGTGCCTCCTAGGCCAGTGTCAGGTTCATGGCTGCTGGCTGTGCTTCTGAGGTCACAGCAGCCTCAGTGCCTCCTAGGCCAGTGGCAGGCTCATGGCTGCTGGCTGTGCTTGTGAGGTCACAGCAGACTCAGTGCCTCAAAACTTAGTGTCCAGCGTCCCCTGCTGGCTGTGCCTGTGAGGTCACAGCAGCCCCAGTGCCTCCTCTGCCAGTGTCAGGCTCATGGCTGCTGGCTGTGCTGGTGAGGTCACAGCAGCCTCAGTGCCTCTCAGGCCAGTGGCAGTCTCATGGCTGCTGGCTGTGCTTGTGAGGTCACAGCAGCCTCAGTTCCTCCTAGGCCAGTATCAGGCTCATGGCTACTGGCTGTGCTTCTGAGGTCACAGAGGCCTGAATGCCTCCTAGGCCAGTGGCAGGCTCATGGCTGCTGGCTCTGCTTGTGAGGTTATAGCAGCCTCAGTGCCTCACAGTTTAGTGTCCAGCGTCCATTGCTGGCTCTGCTTGTTTGGTCACAGCAGACTCAGTGCCTCATAGGTTAGTGTCCAGCGCCCCCTGCTGGTTGTGCTTGTGAGGTCACAGCAGACTCAGTGCCTCCCAGGCCAATATCAGGCTCATGGCTGCTGGCTGTGCTTGTGAGGTCACAGCAGCCTCATTGCCTCCTAGGCCAATATCAGGCTCATGGCTGCTGGCTGTGCTTGTGAGGTCACAGCAGCCTCAGTGCCTCCTAGGCCAGTGGCAGGCTCATGGCTGCTGGCTGTGCTTGTGAGGTCACAGCAGACTCAGTGCCCCAAAAGTTAGTGTCCAGCGTCCCCTGCTGGCTGTGCTTGTGAGGTCACAGCAGCCTCAGTGACTCTGTGGATAGTGCCATGCTCATGGCTGCTGGCTGTGCTTGTGAGGTCACAGCAGCCTCACTGCCTCCTAGGCCAGTATCAGGCTCATGGCTGCTGGCTGTGCTTGTGAGGTCACAGCAGCCTCAGTGCTTCCTCTGCCAGTGCCATGCTCATGGCTGCTGGCTGTGCTTGTGACGTCACAGCAGCCTGAGTGCCTCCTAGGCCCGTGGCAGGCTCATGGCTGCTGGCAGGGATTGTGATGTCACAGCAGCCTCAGTGCCTCCTCTGCCACTGCCATGCTCATGGCTGCTGGCTGTGCTTGTGACATCACAGCAGCCTGAGTGCCTCCTAGGCCCGTGGCAGGCTCATGGCTGCTGGCTGTCATTGTGACGTCACAGCAGCCTCAGTGCCTCCTCTGCCAGTGCCATGCTCATGGCTGCTGGCTGTGCTTGTGAGGTCACAGCAGCCTCAGTGCCTCACAGTTTAGTGTCCAGTGTCCATTGCTGGCTCTGCTTGTTTGGTCACAGCAGACTCAGTGCCTCATAGGTTAGTGTCCAGCGCCCCCTGCTGGCTCTGCTTGTGAGGTCACAGCAGACTCAGTGCCTCCCAGGCCAATATCAGGCTCATGGCTGCTGGCTGTGCTTGTGAGGTCACAGCAGACACAGTGCCTCCTAGGCCCGTGCCATGCTCATGGCTGCTGGCTGTGCTTGTGAGGTCACAGCAGACTCAGTGCCTCCTAGGCCAGTGGCAGGCTCATGGCTGCTGGCTGTGCTTGTGAGGTCACAGCAGCCTCAGTGCCTCATAGGTTAGTGTCCAGCGCCCCCTGCTGGCTCTGCTTGTGAGGTCACAGCAGACTCAGTGCCTCCCAGGCCAATATCAGGCTCATGGCTGCTGGCTGTGCTTGTGAGGTCACAGCAGACACAGTGCCTCCTAGGCCCGTGCCATGCTCATGGCTGCTGGCTGTGCTTGTGAGGTCACAGCAGACTCAGTGCCTCCTAGGCCAGTGGCAGGCTCATGGCTGCTGGCTGTGCTTGTGAGGTCACAGCAGCCTCAGTGCCTCAAAACTCAGTGTCCAGCGTCCCCTGCTGGCTCTGCTTGTGAGGTCACAGCAGACTCAGGGCCTCCCAGGCCAATATCAGGCTCATGGCTGCTGGCTGTGCTTGTGAGGTCACAGCAGCCTCATTGCCTCCTAGGCCAGTATCAGGCTCATGGCTGCTGGCTGTGCTTGTGAGGTCACAGCAGCCTCAGTGCCTCCTAGGCCAGTGGCAGGCTCATGGCTGCTGACTGTGCTTCTGAGGTCACAGCAGCCTCAGTGACTCTGTGGATAGTGCCATGCTCATGGCTGCTCGCTGTGCTTGTGAGGTCACAGCAGCCTCACTGCCTCCTAGGCCAGTATCAGGCTCATGGCTGCTGGCTGTGCTTGTGAGGTCACAGCAGCCTCAGTGCCTCCTCTGCCAGTGCCATGCTCATGGCTGCTGGCTGTGCTTGTGACGTCACAGCAGCCTGAGTGCCTCCTAGGCCCGTGGCAGGCTCATGGCTGCTGGCTGTGATTGTGATGTCACAGCAGCCTCAGTGCCTCCTCTGCCAGTGCCATGCTCATGGCTGCTGGCTGTGCTTGTGACATCACAGCACCCTGAGTGCCTCCTAGGCCCGTGGCAGGCTCATGGCTGCTGGCTGTCATTGTGACGTCACAGCAGCCTCAGTGCCTCCTCTGCCAGTGCCATGCTCATGGCTGCTGGCTGTGCTTGTGACATCACAGCAGCCTCAGTGCCTCACAGTTTAGTGTCCAGTGTCCATTGCTGGCTCTGCTTGTTTGGTCACAGCAGACTCAGTGCCTCATAGGTTAGTGTCCAGCGCCCCCTGCTGGCTCTGCTTGTGAGGTCACAGCAGACTCAGTGCCTCCCAGGCCAATATCAGGCTCATGGCTGCTGGCTGTGCTTGTGAGGTCACAGCAGACACAGTGCCTCCTAGGCCCGTGCCATGCTCATGGCTGCTGGCTGTGCTTGTGAGGTCACAGCAGACTCAGTGCCTCCTAGGCCAGTGGCAGGCTCATGGCTGCTGGCTGTGCTTGTGAGGTCACAGCAGCCTCAGTGCCTCATAGGTTAGTGTCCAGCGCCCCCTGCTGGCTCTGCTTGTGAGGTCACAGCAGACTCAGTGCCTCCCAGGCCAATATCAGGCTCATGGCTGCTGGCTGTGCTTGTGAGGTCACAGCAGACACAGTGCCTCCTAGGCCCGTGCCATGCTCATGGCTGCTGGCTGTGCTTGTGAGGTCACAGCAGACTCAGTGCCTCCTAGGCCAGTGGCAGGCTCATGGCTGCTGGCTGTGCTTGTGAGGTCACAGCAGCCTCAGTGCCTCAAAACTTAGTGTCCAGCGTCCCCTGCTGGCTCTGCTTGTGAGGTCACAGCAGACTCAGAGCCTCCCAGGCCAATATCAGGCTCATGGCTGCTGGCTGTGCTTGTGAGGTCACAGCAGCCTCATTGCCTCCTAGGCCAGTATCAGGCTCATGGCTGCTGGCTGTGCTTCTGAGGTCACAGCAGCCTCAGTGCCTCCTAGGCCAGTGGCAGGCTCATGGCTGCTGGCTGTGCTTGTGAGGTCACAGCAGACTCAGTGCCTCAAAACTTAGTGTCCAGCGTCCCCTGCTGGCTGTGCCTGTGAGGTCACAGCAGCCCCAGTGCCTCCTCTGCCAGTGTCAGGCTCATGGCTGCTGGCTGTGCTGGTGAGGTCACAGCAGCCTCAGTGCCTCTCAGGCCAGTGGCAGTCTCATGGCTGCTGGCTGTGCTTGTGAGGTCACAGCAGCCTCAGTTCCTCCTAGGCCAGTATCAGGCTCATGGCTACTGGCTGTGCTTCTGAGGTCACAGAGGCCTGAATGCCTCCTAGGCCAGTGGCAGGCTCATGGCTGCTGGCTCTGCTTGTGAGGTTATAGCAGCCTCAGTGCCTCACAGTTTAGTGTCCAGCGTCCATTGCTGGCTCTGCTTGTTTGGTCACAGCAGACTCAGTGCCTCATAGGTTAGTGTCCAGCGCCCCCTGCTGGTTGTGCTTGTGAGGTCACAGCAGACTCAGTGCCTCCCAGGCCAATATCAGGCTCATGGCTGCTGGCTGTGCTTGTGAGGTCACAGCAGCCTCATTGCCTCCTAGGCCAATATCAGGCTCATGGCTGCTGGCTGTGCTTGTGAGGTCACAGCAGCCTCAGTGCCTCCTAGGCCAGTGGCAGGCTCATGGCTGCTGGCTGTGCTTGTGAGGTCACAGCAGACTCAGTGCCCCAAAAGTTAGTGTCCAGCGTCCCCTGCTGGCTGTGCTTGTGAGGTCACAGCAGCCTCAGTGACTCTGTGGATAGTGCCATGCTCATGGCTGCTGGCTGTGCTTGTGAGGTCACAGCAGCCTCACTGCCTCCTAGGCCAGTATCAGGCTCATGGCTGCTGGCTGTGCTTGTGAGGTCACAGCAGCCTCAGTGCTTCCTCTGCCAGTGCCATGCTCATGGCTGCTGGCTGTGCTTGTGACGTCACAGCAGCCTGAGTGCCTCCTAGGCCCGTGGCAGGCTCATGGCTGCTGGCAGGGATTGTGATGTCACAGCAGCCTCAGTGCCTCCTCTGCCACTGCCATGCTCATGGCTGCTGGCTGTGCTTGTGACATCACAGCAGCCTGAGTGCCTCCTAGGCCCGTGGCAGGCTCATGGCTGCTGGCTGTCATTGTGACGTCACAGCAGCCTCAGTGCCTCCTCTGCCAGTGCCATGCTCATGGCTGCTGGCTGTGCTTGTGAGGTCACAGCAGCCTCAGTGCCTCACAGTTTAGTGTCCAGTGTCCATTGCTGGCTCTGCTTGTTTGGTCACAGCAGACTCAGTGCCTCATAGGTTAGTGTCCAGCGCCCCCTGCTGGCTCTGCTTGTGAGGTCACAGCAGACTCAGTGCCTCCCAGGCCAATATCAGGCTCATGGCTGCTGGCTGTGCTTGTGAGGTCACAGCAGACACAGTGCCTCCTAGGCCCGTGCCATGCTCATGGCTGCTGGCTGTGCTTGTGAGGTCACAGCAGACTCAGTGCCTCCTAGGCCAGTGGCAGGCTCATGGCTGCTGGCTGTGCTTGTGAGGTCACAGCAGCCTCAGTGCCTCATAGGTTAGTGTCCAGCGCCCCCTGCTGGCTCTGCTTGTGAGGTCACAGCAGACTCAGTGCCTCCCAGGCCAATATCAGGCTCATGGCTGCTGGCTGTGCTTGTGAGGTCACAGCAGACACAGTGCCTCCTAGGCCCGTGCCATGCTCATGGCTGCTGGCTGTGCTTGTGAGGTCACAGCAGACTCAGTGCCTCCTAGGCCAGTGGCAGGCTCATGGCTGCTGGCTGTGCTTGTGAGGTCACAGCAGCCTCAGTGCCTCAAAACTCAGTGTCCAGCGTCCCCTGCTGGCTCTGCTTGTGAGGTCACAGCAGACTCAGGGCCTCCCAGGCCAATATCAGGCTCATGGCTGCTGGCTGTGCTTGTGAGGTCACAGCAGCCTCATTGCCTCCTAGGCCAGTATCAGGCTCATGGCTGCTGGCTGTGCTTGTGAGGTCACAGCAGCCTCAGTGCCTCCTAGGCCAGTGGCAGGCTCATGGCTGCTGACTGTGCTTCTGAGGTCACAGCAGCCTCAGTGACTCTGTGGATAGTGCCATGCTCATGGCTGCTCGCTGTGCTTGTGAGGTCACAGCAGCCTCACTGCCTCCTAGGCCAGTATCAGGCTCATGGCTGCTGGCTGTGCTTGTGAGGTCACAGCAGCCTCAGTGCCTCCTCTGCCAGTGCCATGCTCATGGCTGCTGGCTGTGCTTGTGACGTCACAGCAGCCTGAGTGCCTCCTAGGCCCGTGGCAGGCTCATGGCTGCTGGCTGTGATTGTGATGTCACAGCAGCCTCAGTGCCTCCTCTGCCAGTGCCATGCTCATGGCTGCTGGCTGTGCTTGTGACATCACAGCACCCTGAGTGCCTCCTAGGCCCGTGGCAGGCTCATGGCTGCTGGCTGTCATTGTGACGTCACAGCAGCCTCAGTGCCTCCTCTGCCAGTGCCATGCTCATGGCTGCTGGCTGTGCTTGTGACATCACAGCAGCCTCAGTGCCTCACAGTTTAGTGTCCAGTGTCCATTGCTGGCTCTGCTTGTTTGGTCACAGCAGACTCAGTGCCTCATAGGTTAGTGTCCAGCGCCCCCTGCTGGCTCTGCTTGTGAGGTCACAGCAGACTCAGTGCCTCCCAGGCCAATATCAGGCTCATGGCTGCTGGCTGTGCTTGTGAGGTCACAGCAGACACAGTGCCTCCTAGGCCCGTGCCATGCTCATGGCTGCTGGCTGTGCTTGTGAGGTCACAGCAGACTCAGTGCCTCCTAGGCCAGTGGCAGGCTCATGGCTGCTGGCTGTGCTTGTGAGGTCACAGCAGCCTCAGTGCCTCATAGGTTAGTGTCCAGCGCCCCCTGCTGGCTCTGCTTGTGAGGTCACAGCAGACTCAGTGCCTCCCAGGCCAATATCAGGCTCATGGCTGCTGGCTGTGCTTGTGAGGTCACAGCAGACACAGTGCCTCCTAGGCCCGTGCCATGCTCATGGCTGCTGGCTGTGCTTGTGAGGTCACAGCAGACTCAGTGCCTCCTAGGCCAGTGGCAGGCTCATGGCTGCTGGCTGTGCTTGTGAGGTCACAGCAGCCTCAGTGCCTCAAAACTTAGTGTCCAGCGTCCCCTGCTGGCTCTGCTTGTGAGGTCACAGCAGACTCAGAGCCTCCCAGGCCAATATCAGGCTCATGGCTGCTGGCTGTGCTTGTGAGGTCACAGCAGCCTCATTGCCTCCTAGGCCAGTATCAGGCTCATGGCTGCTGGCTGTGCTTGTGAGGTCACAGCAGCCTCAGTGCCTCCTAGGCCAGTGGCAGGCTCATGGCTGCTGGCTGTGCTTGTGAGGTCACAGCAGACTCAGTGCCTCCTCTGCCAGTGTCAGTCTCATGGCTGCTGACTGTGCTTCTGAGGTCACAGCAGCCTCAGTGACTCTGTGGATAGTGCCATGCTCATGGCTGCTCGCTGTGCTTGTGAGGTCACAGCAGCCTCACTGCCTCCTAGGCCAGTATCAGGCTCATGGCTGCTGGCTGTGCTTGTGAGGTCACAGCAGCCTCAGTGCCTCCTCTGCCAGTGCCGTGCTCATGGCTGCTGGCTGTGCTTGTGACGTCACAGCAGCCTGAGTGCCTCCCAGGCCCGTGGCAGGCTCATGGCTGCTGGCTGTGATTGTGATGTCACAGCAGCCTCAGTGCCTCCTCTGCCAGTGCCATGCTCATGGCTGCTGGCTGTGCTTGTGACATCACAGCACCCTGAGTGCCTCCTAGGCCCGTGGCAGGCTCATGGCTGCTGGCTGTCATTGTGACGTCACAGCAGCCTCAGTGCCTCCTCTGCCAGTGCCATGCTCATGGCTGCTGGCTGTGCTTGTGAGGTCACAGCAGCCTCAGTGCCTCACAGTTTAGTGTCCAGTGTCCATTGCTGGCTCTGCTTGTTTGGTCACAGCAGACTCAGTGCCTCATAGGTTAGTGTCCAGCGCCCCCTGCTGGCTCTGCTTGTGAGGTCACAGCAGACTCAGTGCCTCCCAGGCCAATATCAGGCTCATGGCTGCTGGCTGTGCTTGTGAGGTCACAGCAGCCTCAGTGCCTCCTAGGCCCGTGCCATGCTCATGGCTGCTGGCTGTGCTTGTGAGGTCACAGCAGCCTCAGTGCCTCCTAGGCCAGTATCAGGCTCATGGCTGCTGGCTGTGCTTGTGAGGTCACAGCAGCCTCAGTGCCTCCTAGGCCAGTGGCAGGCTCATGGCTGCTGGCTGTGCTTGTGAGGTCACAGCAGCCTCAGTGCCTCAAAACTCAGTGTCCAGCGTCCCCTGCTGGCTGTGCTTGTGAGGTCACAGCAGCCCCAGTGCCTCCTCTGCCACTGTCAGGCTCATGGCTGCTGCCTGTGCTTCTGAGGTCACAGCAGCCTCAGTGCCTCTGAGTCCAGGGGCAGTCTCATGGCTGCTGGCTGTGCTTGTGAGGTCACAGCAGCCTGAATGCCTCCTAGCCCTGTGGCAGGCTCATGGCTGCTGGCTGTGCTTGTGACGTCACAGCAGCCTGAGTGCCTCCTAGGCCCGTGGCAGGCTCATGGCTGCTGGCTGTCATTGTGACGTCACAGGAGCCTCAGTGCCTCCTCTGCCACTGCCATGCTCATGGCTGCTGGCTGTGCTTGTGAGGTCACAGCAGCCTCAGTGCCTCCTAGACCAGTATCAGGCTCCTGTCTGCTGGCTGTGCTTCTGAGGTCACAGAAACCTGAATGCCTCCTAGGCCAGTGGCAGGCTCATGCCTGCTGGCTGTGCTTGTGAGGTCACAGCAGCCTCAGTGCCTCATCGTTTAGTGTCCAGCGTCCCCTGCTGGCTCTGCTTGTGAGGTCACAGCAGCCTCAGTGCCTCATACGTTAGTGTGCAGCGCCCCCTGCTGGCTCTGCTTGTGAGGTCACAGCAGCCCCAGTGCCTCCTCTGCCAGTGTCAGGCTCATGGCTGCTGGCTGTGCTTCTGAGGTCACAGCAGCCTCAGTGACTCTGTGGATAGTGCCATGCTCATGGCTGCTGGCTGTGCTTGTGAGGTCACAGCAGCCTCTGCCTCTGAGTCCAGTGGCAGGCTCATGGCTGCTGGCTGTGATTGTGAGGTCACAGCAGACTCAGTGCCTCAAAACTTAGTGTCCAGCGTCCCCTGCTGGCTGTGCTTGTGAGGTCACAGCAGCCCCACTGCCTCCTCTGCCACTGTCAGGCTCATGGCTGCTGGCTGTGCTTGTGACGTCACAGCAGCCTCAGTGACTCTGTGGATAGTGCCATGCTCATGGCTGCTGGCTGTGCTTCTCAGGTCACAGCAGACTCAGTGCCTCTGAGTCCAGGGGCAGTCTCATGGCTGCTGGCTGTGCTTGTGAGGTCACAGCAGCCTGAATGCCTCCTAGCCCTGTGGCAGGCTCATGGCTGCTGGCTGTGCTTGTGACGTCACAGCAGCCTGAGTGCCTCCTAGGCCTGTGGCAGGCTCATGGCTGCTGGCTGTCATTGTGAGGTCACAGCAGCCTCAGTGCCTCCTCTGCCAGTGCCATGCTCATGGCTGCTGGCTGTGCTTGTGACATCACAGCAGCCTCAGTGCCTCCTAGGCCAGTATCAGGCTCATGGCTGCTGGTTGTGCTTGTGAGGTCTCAGCAGCCTGAATGCCTCCTCTGCCAGTGCCGTGCTCATGGCTGCTGGCTGTGCTTGTGAGGTCACAGCAGCCTCAGTGCCCCAAAAGTTAGTGTCCAGCGTCCTCTGCTGGCTCTGCTTGTGCGGTCACAGCAGCCCCAGTGCCTCCTCTGCCAGTGCCATGCTCATGGCTGCTGGCTGTGCTTGTGACGTCACAGCAGCCTGAGTGCCTCCTAGGCCCGTGGCAGGCTCATGGCTGCTGGCTGTCACTGTGACGTCACAGCAGCCTCAGTGCATCCTCTGCCAGTGCCATGCTCATGGCTGCTGGCTGTACTTGTGACGTCACAGCAGCCTCAGTGCCTCCTAGGCCAGTATCAGGCTCATGGCTGCTGGTTGTGCTTGTGAGGTCACAGCAGCCTGAATGCCTCCTAGGCCAGTGTCAGGCTCATGGCTGCTGGCTGTGCTTGTGAGGTCACAGCAGCCTCAGTGCCTCACAGGCCAGTATCAGGCTCATGGCTGCTGGCTGTCATTGTGACGTCACAGCAGACACAGTGCCTCCTCTGCCACTGCCATGCTCATGGCTGCTGGCTGTGCTTGTGACGTCACAGCAGCCTCAGTGCCTCCTAGACCAGTATCAGGCTCATGGCTGCTGGCTGTGCTTCTGAGGTCACAGAAGACTCAGTGCCTCCTAGACCAGTGTCAGGCTCATGGCTGCTGGCTGTGCTTCTGAGGTCACAGCAGCCTGAATGTCTCCTAGGCCAGTGCCATGCTCACGGCTGCTGGCTGTGCTTGTGACGTCACAGCAGACACTGTGCCTCCTAGGCCCGTGCCATGCTCATGGCTGCTGGCTGTGCTTGTGAGGTCACAGCAGCCTCAGTGCCTCCTAGGCCAGTGTCAGGTTCATGGCTGCTGGCTGTGCTTCTGAGGTCACAGCAGCCTCAGTGCCTCCTAGGCCAGTGGCAGGCTCATGGCTGCTGGCTGTGCTTGTGAGGTCACAGCAGACTCAGTGCCTCAAAACTTAGTGTCCAGCGTCCCCTGCTGGCTGTGCCTGTGAGGTCACAGCAGCCCCAGTGCCTCCTCTGCCAGTGTCAGGCTCATGGCTACTGGCTGTGCTTCTGAGGTCACAGCAGCCTCAGTGCCTCTCAGGCCAGTGGCAGTCTCATGGCTGCTGGCTGTGCTTGTGAGGTCACAGCAGCCTCAGTTCCTCCTAGGCCAGTATCAGGCTCATGGCTACTGGCTGTGCTTCTGAGGTCACAGAGGCCTGAATGCCTCCTAGGCCAGTGGCAGGCTCATGGCTGCTGGCTGTGCTTGTGAGGTTATAGCAGCCTCAGTGCCTCACAGTTTAGTGTCCAGCGTCCATTGCTGGCTCTGCTTGTTTGGTCACAGCAGACTCAGTGCCTCATAGGTTAGTGTCCAGCGCCCCCTGCTGGCTGTGCTTGTGAGGTCACAGCAGACTCAGTGCCTCCCAGGCCAATATCAGGCTCATGGCTGCTGGCTGTGCTTGTGAGGTCACAGCAGCCTCATTGCCTCCTAGGCCAGTATCAGGCTCATGGCTGCAGGCTGTGCTTGTGAGGTCACAGCAGACTCAGTGCCCCAAAAGTTAGTGTCCAGCGTCCCCTGCTGGCTGTGCTTGTGAGGTCACAGCAGCCTCAGTGCCTCCTCTGCCAGTGTCAGGCTCATGGCTGCTGGCTGTGCTTGTGAGGTCACAGCAGCCTCAGTGACTCTGTGGATAGTGCCATGCTCATGGCAGCTGGCTGTGGTTGAGAGGTCACAGCAGCCTCAGTGCCTCCGAGGCCAGTATCAGGCTCATGGCTGCTGGCTGTGCTTCTGAGGTCACAGCAGCCTCAGTGACTCTGTGGACAGTGCCATGCTCATGGCTGCTGGCTGTGCTTGTGAGGTCACAGCAGCCTCAGTGCCTCTGAGTCCAGGGGCACGCTCATGGCTGCTGGCTGTGCTTGTGAGGTCACAGCAGCCTGAATGCCTCCTCGGCCAGTGGCAGGCTCATGGCTGCTGGCTGTGCTTGTGACGTCACACCAGCCTCAGTGCCTCATCGTTTAGTGTCCAGCGTCCCCTGCTGGCTGTGCTTGTGAGGTCACAGCAGCCTCAGTGCTTCCTCTGCCAGTGCCAGGGTCATGGCTGCTGGCTGTGCTTGTGAGGTCACACCAGCCTCAGTGCCTCCCAGGCCAGTGTCAGGCTCATGGCTGCTGGCTGTGCTTGTGAGGTCACAGCAGCCTCAGTGCCTCCTCTGCCAGTGCCGTGCTCATGGCTGCTGGCTGTGCTTGTGACGTCACAGCAGCCTCAGTGTCTCCTAGGCCCGTGGCAGGCTCATGGCTGCTGGCTGTGATTGTGAGGTCACAGCAGCCTCAGTGCCTCCTCTGCCAGTGCCATGCTCATGGCTGCTGGCTGTGCTTGTGAGGTCACAGCAGCCTCAGTTCCTCCTAGGCCAGTATCAGGCGCATGGCTGCTGGTTGTGCTTGTGACGTCACAGCAGCCTCAGTGTCTCCTAGGCCCGTGGCAGGCTCATGGCTGCTGGCTGTGATTGTGAGGTCACAGCAGCCTCAGTGCCTCCTCTGCCAGTGTCAGGCTCATGGCTGTTGGCTGTGCTTGTGAGGTCACAGCAGCCTCAGTGCCTCATAATTTAGTGTCCAGCGTCCCCTGCTGGCTCTGATTGTGAGGTCACAGCAGACTCAGTGCCTCATAGGTTAGTGTGCAGCGCCCCCTGCTGGCTGTGCTTGTGAGGTCACAGCAGCCTCAGTGCCTCCTCTGCCAGTGCCATGCTCATGGCTGCTGGCTGTGCTTGTGACGTCACACCAGCCTCAGTGCCTCCTCTGCCACTGCCATGCTCATGGCTGCTGGCTGTGTTTGTGAGGTCACACCAGCCTCAGTGCCTCCTAGGCCAGTATCAGGCTCATGGCTGCTGGCTGTGCTTGTGAGGTCACAGCAGCCTCAGTGCCTCCTCTGCCACTTCCATGCTCATGGCTGCTGGCTGTGCTTGTGAGGTCACAGCAGACTCAGTGCCTCCTAGGCCAGTATCAGGCTCATGGCTGCTGGCTGTGCTTCTGAGGTCACAGAAATCTGAATGCCTCCTAGGCCAGTGGCAGGCTCATGGCTGCTGGCTGTCCTTGTGAGGTCACAGCAGCCTCAGTGCCTCATCGTTTAGTGTCCAGCGTCCCCTGCTGGCTCTGCTTGTGAGGTCACAGCAGACTCAGTGCCTCATAGGCTAGTGTCCAGTGCCCCCTGCTGGCTCTGCTTGTGAGGTCACAGCAGAGTCAGTGCCTCTCAGGCCAGTATCAGGCTCATGGCTGCTGGCTGTGCTTGTGAGGTCACAGCAGCCTCAGTGCCTCCTCTGCCAGTGCCATGCTCATGGCTGCTGGCTGTGCTTGTGAGGTCACAGCAGCCTCAGTGCCTCCTACGCCAGTGGCAGGCTCATGGCTGCTGGCTGTGCTTCTGAGGTCACAGCAGACTCAGTGTCTCCGTGGATAGTGCCATGCTCATGGCTGCTGGCTGTGATTTTGACGTCACAGCAGACTCAGTGCCTCCTAGGCCCGTGCCATGCTCATGGCAGCTGGCTGTGCTTGTGAGGTCACAGCAGCCTCAGTGCCTCCGAGGCCAGTATCAGGCTCATGGCTGCTGGCTGTGCTTCTGAGGTCACAGCAGCCTCAGTGACTCTGTGGACAGTGCCATGCTCATGGCTGCTGGGTGTGCTTGTGAGGTCACAGCAGCCTCAGTGCCTCTGAGTCCAGGGGCACGCTCATGGCTGCTGGCTGTGCTTGTGAGGTCACAGCAGCCTGAATGCCTCCTCGGCCAGTGGCAGGCTCATGGCTGCTGGCTGTGCTTGTGACGTCACACCAGCCTCAGTGCCTCATCGTATAGTGTCCAGCATCCCCTGCTGGCTGTGCTTGTGAGGTCACAGCAGCCTCAGTGCTTCCTCTGCCAGTGCCAGGGTCATGGCTGCTGGCTGTGCTTGTGAGGTCACACCAGCCTCAGTGCCTCCCAGGCCAGTGTCAGGCTCATGGCTGCTGGCTGTGCTTGTGACGTCACAGCAGACTCAGTGCCTCCTCTGCCAGTGCCGTGCTCATGGCTGCTGGCTGTGCTTGTGACGTCACAGCAGCCTCAGTGTCTCCTAGGCCCGTGGCAGGCTCATGGCTGCTGGCTGTGCTTGTGACGTCACAGCAGCCTCAGTGCCTCCTCTGCCAGTGCCATGCTCATGGCTGCTGGCTGTGCTTGTGAGGTCACAGCAGCCTGAATGCCTCCTAGGCCCGTGGCAGGCTCATGGCTGCTGGCTGTGATTGTGACGTCACAGCAGCCTCAGTGCCTCCTCTGCCAGTGCCATGCTCATGGCTGCTGGCTGTGCTTGTGAGGTCACAGCAGCCTCAGTTCCTCCTAGGCCAGTATCAGGCGCATGGCTGCTGGTTGTGCTTGTGAGGTCACAGCAGCTTGAATGCCTCCTAGGCCAGTGTCAGGCTCATGGCTGTTGGCTGTGCTTGTGAGGTCACAGCAGCCTCAGTGCCTCATAATTTAGTGTCCAGCGTCCCCTGCTGGCTCTGATTGTGAGGTCACAGCAGACTCAGTGCCTCATAGGTTAGTGTGCAGCGCCCCCTGCTGGCTGTGCTTGTGAGGTCACAGCAGCCTCAGTGCCTCCTCTGCCAGTGCCATGCTCATGGCTGCTGGCTGTGCTTGTGACGTCACACCAGCCTCAGGGCCTCCTCTGCCACTGCCATGCTCATGGCTGCTGGCTGTGCTTGTGAGGTCACAGCAGACACATTGCCTCACAGGCCAGTGTCAGGCTCATGGCTGCTGGCTGTGCTTCTGAGGTCACAGAAATCTGAATGCCTCCTAGGCCAGTGGCAGGCTCATGGCTGCTGGCTGTCCTTGTGAGGTCACAGCAGCCTCAGTGCCTCATCGTTTAGTGTGCAGCGCCCCCTGCTGGCTCTGCTTGTGAGGTCACAGCAGACTCAGTGCCTCATAGGCTAGTGTCCAGTGCCCCCTGCTGGCTCTGCTTGTGAGGTCACAGCAGAGTCAGTGCCTCTCAGGCCAGTATCAGGCTCATGGCTGCTGGCTGTGCTTGTGAGGTCACAGCAGCCTCAGTGCCTCCTCTGCCAGTGCCATGCTCATGGCTGCTGGCTGTGCTTGTGAGGTCACAGCAGCCTCAGTGCCTCCTAGGCCAGTATCAGGCTCATGGCTGCAGGCTGTGATTGTGAGGTCACATCAGCCTCAGTGCTTCATAGTTTAGTGTCCAGCGTCCCCTGCTGGCTGTGCTTGTGAGGTCACAGCAGACTCAGTGCCTCAAAAGTTGGTGTCCAGCGCCCCCTGCTGGCTCTGCTTGTGAGGTCGCAGCAGACTCAGTGTCTCCGTGGATAGTACCATGCTCATGGCTGCTGGCTGTGCTTGTGAGGTCACAGCAGCCTCAGTGCCTCTCAGGCCAGTGGCAGTCTCATGGCTGCTGGCTGTGCTTGTGAGGTCACAGCAGCCTCAGTTCCTCCTAGGCCAGTATCAGGCTCATGGCTGCTGGCTGGGTTTCTGAGGTCACAGAAGCCTGAATGCCTCCTAGCCCTGTGGCAGGCTCATGGCTGCTGGCTGTGCTTGTGAGGTCACAGCAGACTCAGTGCCTCATAGTTTAGTGTCCAGCGTCCCCTGCTGACGCTGCTAGTGAGGTCACAGCAGACTCAGTGCCTCAAAACTTCGTGTCCAGCGCCCCCTGCTGGCTGTGCTTGTGAGGTCACAGCAGCCTCAGTGCCTCCTCTGCCACTGCCATGCTCATGGCTGCTGGCTGTGCTTGTGAGGTCACAGCAGCCTCAGTGCCTCCTCTGCCAGTGCCATGCTCATGGCTGCTGGCTGTGCTTGTGAGGTCACAGCAGCCTCAGTGCCTCACAGGCCAGTGTCAGGCTCATGGCTGCTGGCTGTGCTTGTGAGGTCACAGCAGCCTCAGTGCCTCCTCTGCCAGTGCCATGGTAATGGCTGCTGGCTGTGCTTGTGAGGTCACAGCAGCCTCAGTGCCTCCTAGGCCAGTATCAGGCTCATGGCTGCTGGCTGTGCTTCTGAGGTCACAGAAATCTGAATGCCTCCTAGGCCAGTGGCAGGCTCATGGCTGCTGGCTGTGCTTGTGAGGTCACAGCAGCCTCAGTGCCTCCCAGGCCAGTGTCAGGCTCATGGCTGCTGGCTGTGCTTGTGAGGTCACAGCAGCCTCAGTGCCTCCTCTGCCCGTGCCGTGCTCATGGCTGCTGGCTGTGCTTGTGACGTCACAGCAGCCTGAGTGCCTCCTAGGCCCGTGGCAGGCTCATGGCTGCTGGCTGTGATTGTGACGTCACAGCAGCCTCAGTGCCTCCTCTGCCAGTGCCAGGCTCATGGCTGCTGGCTGTGCTTGTGAGGTCACAGCAGCCTCAGTGCCTCCTAGGCCAGTATCAGGCTCATGGCTGCTGGTTGTGCTTATGAGGTCACAGCAGCCTGAATGCCTCCTAGGCCAGTGGCAGGCTCATGGCTGCTGGCTGTGCTTGTGAGGTCACAGCAGCCTCAGTGCCTCATAATTTAGTGTCCAGCGTCCCCTGCTGGCTCTGCTTGTGACGTCACAGCAGACTCAGTGCCTCATAGGTTAGTGTGCAGCGTCCCCTGCTGGCTGTGCTTGTGCGGTCACAGCAGCCTCAGTGCCTCACAGGCCAGTATCAGGCTCATGGCTGCTGGCTGTGCTTGTGAGGTCACAGCAGCCTCAGTGCCTCCTCTGCCAGTGCCATGCTCATGGCTGCTGGCTGTGCTTCTGAGGTCACAGCAGCCTCAGTGACTCTGTGGATAGTGCCATGCTCATGGCTGCTGGCTGTGCTTCTCAGGTCACAGCAGCCTCAGTGCCTCTGAGTCCAGCGGCAGTCTCATGGCTGCTGGCTGTGCTTGTGACATCACAGCAGCCTGAATGCCTCCTAGCCCTGTGGCAGGCTCATGGCTGCTGGCTATGATTGTGAGGTCACAGCAGCCTCAGTGCCTCATAGTTTAGTGTCCAGCGCCCCCTGCTGGCTTTGCTTGTGAGGTCACAGCAGACTCAGTGCCTCAAAAGTTAGTGTCCAGCGCCCCCTGCTGGCTGTGCTTGTGAGGTCACAGCAGCCTCAGTGCCTCACAGGCCAGTGCCATGCTCATGGCTGCTGGCTGTGCTTGTGACGTCACACCAGCCTCAGTGCCTCCCAGGCCAGTGTCAGGCTCATGGCTGCTGGCTGTGCTTGTGAGGTCACAGGAGCCTCAGTTCCTCCTCTGCCACTGCCATGCTCATGGCTGCTGGCTGTGCTTGTGAGGTCACAGCAGCCTCAGTGCCTCCTAGGCCAGTATCAGGCTCATGGCTGCTGGCTGTGCGTCTGAGGTCACAGAAATCTGAATGCCTCCTAGGCCAGTGGCAGGCTCATGGCTGCTGGCTGTGCTTGTGAGGTCACAGCAGCCTCAGTGCCTCATCGCTTAGTGTCCAGCGTCCCCTGCTGGCTCTGCTTGTGAGGTCACAGCAGCCTCAGTGCCTCATAGATTAGTGTCCAGCGCAACCTGCTGGTTCTGCTTGTGAGGTCACAGCAGACTCAGTGACTCTCAGGCCAGTATCAGGCTCATGGCTGCTGGCTGTGCTTGTGACGTCACAGCAGCCTCAGTGCCTCCTCTGCCAGTGCCATGCTCATGGCTGCTGGCTGTGCTTGTGAGGTCACAGCAGACTCAGTGCTTCATAGTTTAGTGTGCAGCGTCCCCTGCTGGCTCTGATTGTGAGGTCACAGCAGACTCAGTGCCTCAAAAGTTGGTGTCCAGCGCCCCCTGCTGGCTCTGCTTGTGAGGTCGCAGCAGACTCAGGGTCTCCGTAGATAGTAGCATGCTCATGGCTGCTGGCTGTGCTTGTGAGGTCACAGCTGCCTCAGTGCCTCTCAGGCCAGTGGCAGTCTCATGGCTGCTGGCTGTGCTTGTGAGGTCACAGCAGCCTCAGTTCCTCCTAGGCCAGTATCAGGCTCATGGCTGCTGGCTGTGCTTGTGACATCACAGCAGCCTGAATGCCTCCTAGCCCTGTCGCAGGCTCATGGCTGCTGGCTATGATTGTGAGGTCAATAGCAGCCTCAGTGCCTCATAGTTTAGTTTCCAGCGTCCCCTGCTGACTCTGCTAGTGAGGTCACAGCAGACTCAGTGCCTCAAAAGTTAGTGTCCAGCGCCCCCTGCTGGCTGTGCTTGTGAGGTCACAGCAGCCTCAGTGCCTCCTCTGCCAGTGCCATGCTCATGGCTGCTGTCTGTGCTTGTGAGGTCACAGCAGCCTCAGTGCCTCCTAGGCCAGTGTCAGGCTCATGGCTGCTGGCTGTGCTTGTGAGGTCACAGCAGCCTCAGTGCCTCCTCTGCCAATGTCAGGCTCATGGCTGCTGGCTGTGCTTGTGAGGTCACAGCAGCCTCAGTTCCTCCTAGGCCAGTATCAGGCTCATGGCTGCTGGCTGTGCTTCTGAGGTCACAGAAATCTGAATGCCTCCTAGGCCAGTGGCAGGCTCATGGCTGCTGGCTGTGCTTGTGAGGTCACAACAGCCTCAGTGCCTCCCAGGCCAGTGTCAGGCTCATGGCTGCTGGCTGTGCTTGTGAGGTCACAGCAGCCTCAGTGCCTCCTCTGCCAGTGCCGTGCTCATGGCTGCTGGCTGTGCTTGTGACGTCACAGCAGCCTGAGTGCCTCCTAGGCCCGTGGCAGGCTCATGGCTGCTGGCTGTGATTGTGACGTCACAGCAGCCTCAGTGCCTCCTCTGCCACTGCCATGCTCATGGCTGCTGGCTGTGCTTGTGAGGTCACAGCAGCCTCAGTGCCTCCTAGGCCAGTATCAGGCTCATGGCTGCTGGTTGTGCTTATGAGGTCACAGCAGCCTGAATGCCTCCTAGGCCAGTGGCAGGCTCATGGCTGCTGGCTGTGCTTGTGAGGTCACAGCAGCCTCAGTGCCTCATAATTTAGTGTCCAGCGTCCCCTGCTGGCTCTGCTTGTGACGTCACAGCAGACTCAGTGCCTCATAGGTTAGTGTGCAGCGCCCCCTGCTGGCTGTGCTTGTGCGGTCACAGCAGCCTCAGTGCCTCACAGACCAGTATCAGGCTCATGGCTGCTGGCTGTGCTTCTGAGGTCACAGCAGCCTCAGTGCCTCCTCTGCCAGTGCCATGCTCATGGCTGCTGGCTGTGCTTGTGAGGTCACAGCAGACTCAGTGCCTCCTAGGCCAGTATCAGGCTCATGGCTGCTGGCTGTGCTTCTGAGGTCACAGAAATCTGAATGCCTCCTAGGCCAGTGGCAGGCTCATGGCTGCTGGCTGTGCTTCTGAGATCACAGCAGCCTCAGTGCCTCATAGTTTAGTGTCCAGCGTCCCCTGCTGGCTCTGTTTGTGAGGTCACAGCAGACTCAGTGCCTCATAGGTTAGTGTGCAGCGCCCCCTGCTGCCTGTGCTTGTGAGGTCACAGCAGCCTCAGTGCCTCCTAGGCCAGTATCAGGCTCATGGCTGCTGGCTGTGCTTGTGACGTCACAGCAGCCTCTAGTGCCTCCTCTGCCAGTGCCATGCTCATGGCTGCTGGCTGTGCTTGTGAGGTCACAGCAGCCTCAGTGCCTCCTAGGCCAGTATCAGGCTCATGGCTGCTGGCTGTGCTTCTGAGGTCACAGAAATCTGAATGCCTCCTAGGCCAGTATCAGGCTCATGGCTGCTGGCTGTGCTTCTGAGGTCACAGAAATCTGAATGCCTCCTAGGCCAGTGGCAGGCTCATGGCTGCTGGCTGTGATTGTGAGGTCACATCAGCCTCAGTGCTTCATAGTTTAGTGTCCAGCGTCCCCTGCTGGCTCTGCTTGTGAGGTCACAGCAGACTCAGTGCCTCAGAAGTTGGAGTCCAGCGCCCCCTGCTGGCTGTGCTTGTGAGGTCACAGCAGACTCAGTGTCTCCGTGGATAGTACCATGCTCATGGCTGCTGGCTGTGCTTGTGACGTCACAGCAGACTCAGTGCCTCCTAGGCCCGTGCCATGCTCATGGCAGCTGGCTGTGCTTGTGAGGTCACAGCAGCCTCAGTGCCTCCGAGGCCAGTATCAGGCTCATGGCTGCTGGCTGTGCTTCTGAGGTCACAGCAGCCTCAGTGACTCTGTGGACAGTGCCATGCTCATGGCTGCTGGCTGTGCTTGTGACGTCACAGCAGCCTCAGTGCCTCTGAGTCCAGGGGCAGGCTCATGGCTGCTGGCTGTGCTTGTGAGGTCACAGAAGCCTGAATGCCTCCTCGGCCAGTGGCAGTCTCATGGCTGCTGGCTGTGCTTGTGAGGTCACAGCAGCCTCAGTCCCTCATCGTTTAGTGTCCAGCGTCCCCTGTTGGCTCTGCTTGTGAGGTCACAGCAGCCTCAGTGCCTCCTCTGCCAGTGCAAGGGTCATGGCTGCTGGGTGTGCTTGTGAGGTCACACCAGCCTCAGTGCCTCCCAGGCCAGTGTCAGGCTCATGGCTGCTGGCTGTGCTTGTGAGGTCACAGCAGCCTCAGTGCCTCCTCTGCCAGTGCCAGGGTCATGGCTGCTGGCTGTGCTTGTGACGTCACAGCAGCCTCAGTGCCTCCCAGGCCAGTGCCATGCTCATGGCTGCTGGCTGTGCTTGTGACATCACAGCAGACTCAGTGCCTCCTAGGCCAGTATCAGGCTCATGGCTGCTGACTGTGCTTGTGAGGTCACAGAAGCCTGAATGCCTCCTAGGCCAGTGGCAGGCTCATGGCTGCTGGCTGTGCTTGTGAGGTCACAGCAGCCTCAGTGCCTCATAATTTAGTGTCCAGCGTCCCCTGCTGGCTCTGATTGTGAGGTCACAGCAGACTCAGTGCCTCATAGGTTAGTGTGCAGCGCCCCCTGCTGGCTGTGCTTGTGAGGTCACAGCAGCCTCAGTGCCTCCCAGGCCAGTGTCAGGCTCATGGCTGCTGGCTGTGCTTGTGAGGTCACAGCAGCCTCAGTGCCTCCTAGGCCCGTGCCATGCTCATGGCTGCTGGCTGTGCTTGTGAGGTCACAGCAGCCTCAGTGCCTCCTAGGCCAGTATCAGGCTCATGGCTGCTGGCTGTGCTTCTGAGGTCACAGAAATCTGAATGCCTCCTAGACCAGTGCCATGCTCATGGCTGCTGGCTGTGCTTGTGAGGTCACAGCAGCCTCAGTGCCTCATAGTTTAGTGTCCAGCGTCCCCTGCTGGCTCTGTTTGTGAGGTCACAGCAGACTCAGTGCCTCATAGGTTAGTGTGCAGCGCCCCCTGCTGGCTGTGCTTGTGAGGTTACAGCAGCCTCAGTGCCTCACAGGCCAGTATCAGGCTCATGGCTGCTGGCTGTGCTTGTGAGGTCACAGCAGCCTCAGTGCCTCCTAGGCCAGTATCAGGCTCATGGCTGCTGGCTGCGCTTCTGAGGTCACAGAAATCTGAATGCCTCCTAGGCCAGTGGCAGGCTCATGGCTGCTGGCTGTGATTGTGAGGTCACATCAGCCTCAGTGCTTCATAGTTTAGTGTCCAGCGTCCCCTGCTGGCTCTGCTTGTGAGGTTACAGCAGACTCAGTGTCTCCGTGGATAGTGCCATGCTCATGGCTGCTGGCTGTGCTTGTGACGTCACAGCAGACACAGTGCCTCCTCTGCCCGTGCCATGCTCATGGCTGCTGGCTGTGCTTGTGAGGTCACAGCAGCCTCAGTGCCTCACAGGCCAGTGTCAGGCTCATGGCTGCTGGCTGTGATTGTGAGGTCACAGCAGCCTCAGTGCCTCCTCTGCCACTGCCATGCTCATGGCTGCTGGCTGTGCTTGTGAGGTCACAGCAGCCTCAGTGCCTCCTAGGCCAGTATCAGGCTCATGGCTGCTGGCTGTGCTTCTGAGGTCACAGAAATCTGAATGCCTCCTAGGCCAGTGGCAGGCTCATGGCTGCTGGCTGTGCTTGTGAGGTCACAGCAGCCTCAGTGCCTCATCGTTTAGTGTCCAGCGTCCCCTGCTGGCTCTGCTTGTGAGGTCACAGCAGACTCAGTGCCTCATAGGTTAGTGTCCAGTGCCCCCTGCTGGCTCTGCTTGTGAGGTCACAGCAGACTCAGTGCCTCTCAGGCCAGTATCAGGCTCATGGCTGCTGGCTGTGCTTGTGAGGTCACAGCAGCCTCAGTGCCTCCTCTGCCACTGTCAGGCTCATGGCTGCTGGCTGTGCTTGTGAGGTCACACCAGCCTCAGTGCCTCCCAGGCCAGTGTCAGGCTCATGGTTGCTGGCTGTGCTTGTGAGGTCACAGCAGCCTCAGTGCCTCCTAGGCCAGTGGCAGGCTCATGGCTGCTGGCTGTGATTGTGAGGTCACATCAGCCTCAGTGCTTCATAGTTTAGTGTCCAGCGTCCCCTGCTGGCTCTGCTTGTGAGGTCACAGCAGACTCAGTGCCTCAGAAGTTGGAGTCCAGCGCCCCCTGCTGGCTCTGCTTGTGAGGTCACAGCAGACTCAGTGTCTCCGTGGATAGTGCCATGCTCATGGCTGCTGGCTGTGCTTGTGACGTCACAGCAGCCTCAGTGCCTCTGAGTCCAGGGGCAGGCTCATGGCTGCTGGCTGTGCTTGTGAGGTCACAGACGCCTGAATGCCGCCTCGGCCAGTGGCAGGCTCATGGCTGCTGGCTGTGCTTGTGAGGTCACAGCAGCCTCAGTGCCTCATCGTTTAGTGTCCAGCGTCCCCTGCTGGCTCTGCTTGTGAGGTCACAGCAGCCTCAGTGCCTCCTCTGCCAGTGCAAGGGTCATGGCTGCTGGCTGTGCTTGTGAGGTCACAGCAGCCTCAGTGCCTCCCAGTCCAGTGTCAGGCTCATGGCTGCTGGCTGTGCTTGTGAGGTCACAGCAGCCTCAGTGCCTCCTAGGCCAGTGTCAGGCTCATGGCTGCTGGCTGTGCTTGTGACATCACAGCAGACTCAGTGCCTCCTAGGCCAGTATCAGGCTCATGGCTGCTGACTGTGCTTGTGAGGTCACAGAAGCCTGAATGCCTCCTAGGCCAGTGTCAGGCTCATGGCTGCTGGCTGTGCTTGTGAGGTCACAGCAGCCTCAGTGCCTCATAATTAAGTGTCCAGCGTCCCCTGCTGGCTCTGATTGTGAGGTCACAGCAGACTCAGTGCCTCATAGGTTAGTGTGCAGCGCCCCCTGCTGGCTGTGCTTGTGAGGTCACAGCAGCCTCAGTGCCTCACAGGAAGTATCAGGCTCATGGCTGCTGGCTGTGCTTGTGAGGTCACAGCAGCCTCAGTGCCTCCTCTGCCAGTGCCATGCTCATGGCTGCTGGCTGTGCTTGTGAGGTCACAGCAGCCTCAGTGCCTCCTAGGCCAGTATCACGCTCATGGCTACTGGCTGTGCTTCTGAGGTCACAGAAATCTGAATGCCTCCTAGGCCAGTGGCAGGCTCATGGCTGCTGGCTGTGCTTGTGAGGTCACAGCAGCCTCAGTGCCTCATAGTTTAGTGTCCAGCGTCCCCTGCTGGCTCTGTTTGTGAGGTCACAGCAGACTCAGTGCCTCATAGGTTAGTGTGCAGCGCCCCCTGCTGGCTGTGCTTGTGAGGTTACAGCAGCCTGAGTGCCTCACAGGCCAGTATCAGGCTCATGGCTGCTGGCTGTGCTTGTGAGGTCACAGCAGCCTCAGTGCCTCCTCTGCCAGTGGCAGTCTCATGGCTGCTGGCTGTGCTTGTGAGGTCACAGCAGCCTCAGTGCCTCCTAGGCCAGTGGCAGGCTCATGGCTGCTGGCTGTGATTGTGAGGTCACATCAGCCTCAGTGCTTCATAGTTTAGTGTCCAGCGTCCCCTGCTGGCTCTGCTTGTGAGGTCACAGCAGACTCAGTGTCTCCGTGGATAGTGCCATGCTCATGGCTGCTGGCTGTGCTTGTGACGTCACAGCAGACACAGTGCCTCCTCTGCCCGTGCCATGCTCATGGCTGCTGGCTGTGCTTGTGACGTCACAGCAGACACAGTGCCTCACAGGCCAGTGTCAGGCTCATGGCTGCTGGCTGTGATTGTGAGGTCACAGCAGCCTCAGTGCCTCCTCTGCCACTGCCATGCTCATGGCTGCTGGCTGTGCTTGTGAGGTCACAGCAGCCTCAGTGCCTCCTAGGCCAGTATCAGGCTCATGGCTGCTGGCTGTGCTTCTGAGGTCACAGAAATCTGAATGCCTCCTAGGCCAGTGGCAGGCTCATGGCTGCTGGCTGTGCTTGTGAGGTCACAGCAGCCTCAGTGCCTCATCGTTTAGTGTCCAGCGTCCCCTGCTGGCTCTGCTTGTGAGGTCACAGCAGACTCAGTGCCTCATAGGTTAGTGTCCAGTGCCCCCTGCTGGCTGTGCTTGTGAGGTCACAGCAGCCTCAGTGCCTCACAGGCCAGTATCAGGCTCATGGCTGCTGGCTGTGCTTGTGACGTCACAGCAGCCTCAGTGCCTCCTCTGCCGGTGCCATGCTCATGGCTGCTGGCTGTGCTTGTGAGGTCACAGCAGCCTCAGTGCCTCCTAGGCCAGTATCAGGCTCATGGCTGCTGGCTGTGCTTGTGAGGTCACAGCAGCCTCAGTGCCTCCTAGGCCAGTGGCAGGCTCATGGCTGCTGGCTGTGATTGTGAGGTCACATCAGCCTCACTGCTTCATAGTTTAGTGTCCAGAGTCCCCTGCTGGCTCTGCTTGTGAGGACACAGCAGACTCAGTGTCTCCGTGGATAGTGCCATGCTCATGGCTGCTGGCTGTGCTTGTGACGTCACAGCAGACTCAGTGCCTCCTAGGCCCGTGCCATGCTCATGGCAGCTGGCTGTGCTTGTGAGGTCACAGCAGCCTCAGTGCCTCCGAGGCCAGTATCAGGCTCATGGCTGCTGGCTGTGCTTCTGAGGTCACAGCAGCCTCAGTGACTCTGTGGACAGTGCCATGCTCATGGCTGCTGGCTGTGCTTGTGAGGTCACAGCAGCCTCAGTGCCTCTGAGTCCAGGGGCAGGCTCATGGCTGCTGGCTGTGCTTGTGAGGTCACAGAAGCCTGAATGCCTCCTCGGCCAGTGGCAGGCTCATCGCTGCTGGCTGTGCTTGTGAGGTCACAGCAGCCTCAGTGCCTCATCGTTTAGTGTCCAGCGTCCCCTGCTGGCTGTGCTTGTGATGTCACAGCAGCCTCAGTGCCTCCCAGGCCAGTGTCAGGCTCATGGCTGCTGGCTGTGCTTGTGAGGTCACAGCAGCCTCAGTGCCTCCTAGGCCAGTATCAGGCTCATGGCTGCTGGCTGGGTTTCTGAGGTCACAGAAGCCTGAATGCCTCCTAGCCCTGTGCCATGCTCATGGCTGCTGGCTGTGCTTGTGAGGTCACAGCAGCCTCAGTGCCTCATAGTTTAGTGTCCAGCGTCCCCTGCTGACTCTGCTAGTGAGGTCACAGCAGCCTCAGTGCCTCAAAAGTTAGTGTCCAGCGCCCCCTGCTGGCTGTGCCTGTGAGGTCACAGCAGCCTCAGTCCCTCACAGGCCAGTGTCAGGCTCATGGCTGCTGGCTGTGCTTGTGAGGTCACAGCAGACTCAGTGCCTCCTAGGCCCGTGCCATGCTCATGGCAGCTGGCTGTGCTTGTGAGGTCACAGCAGCCTCAGTGCCTCCGAGGCCAGTGTCAGGCTCATGGCTGCTGGCTGTGCTTGTGAGGTCACAGCAGCCTCAGTGCCTCAAAAGTTAGTGTCCAGCGTCCCCTGCTGGCTGTGCCTGTGAGGTCACAGCAGCCCCAGTGCCTCCTCTGCCAGTGTCAGGGGCATGGCTGCTGGCTGTGCTTCTGCGGTCACAGCAGCCTCAGTGACTCTGTGGACAGTGCCATGCTCATGGCTGCTGGCTGTGCTTGTGAGGTCACAGCAGCCTCTGCCTCTGAGTCCAGGGGCAGGCTCATGGCTGCTGGCTGTGCTTGTGAGGTCACAGCAGCCTGAATGCCTCCTCGGCCAGTGGCAGGCTCATGGCTGCTGGCTGTGCTTGTGAGGTCACAGCAGCCTCAGTGCCTCATCGTTTAGTGTCCAGCGTCCCCTGCTGGCTGTGCTTGTGAGGTCACAGCAGCCTCAGTGCCTCCTCTGCCACTGTCAGGCTCATGGCTGCTGGCTGTGCTTGTGAGGTCACAGCAGCCTCAGTGCCTCCTCTGCCACTGTCAGGCTCATGGCTGCTGGCTGTGCTTGTGAGGTCACAGCAGCCTCAGTGCCTCCCAGGCCAGTGTCAGGCTCATGGCTGCTGGCTGTGCTTGTGAGGTCACAGCAGCCTCAGTGCCTCCTCTGCCAGTGCCGTGCTCATGGCTGCTGGCTGTGCTTGTGACGTCACAGCAGCCTGAGTGTCTCCTAGGCCCGTGGCAGGCTCATGGCTGCTGGCTGTGCTTGTGAGGTCACAGCAGCCTCAGTGCCTCCTCTGCTACTGTCAGGCTCATGGCTGCTGGCTGTGCTTGTGAGGTCACAGCAGCCTCAGTGCCTCCCAGGCCAGTGTCAGGCTCATGGCTGCTGGCTGTGCTTGTGAGGTCACAGCAGCCTCAGTGCCTCCTCTGCCAGTGCCGTGCTCATGGCTGCTGGCTGTGCTTGTGACGTGACAGCAGCCTGAGTGTCTCCTAGGCCCGTGGCAGGCTCATGGCTGCTGGCTGTGATTGTGAGGTCACAGCAGCCTCAGTGCCTCCTCTGCCAGTGCCATGCTCATGGCTCCTGGATGTGCCTGTGAGGTCACAGCAGCCTGAGTGCCTCCTAGGCCCGTGGCAGGCTCATGGCTGCTGGCTGTGCTTGTGAGGTCACAGCAGCCTCAGTGCCTCCTCTGCCACTGCCATGCTCATGGCTGCTGGCTGTGCTTGTGAGGTCACAGCAGCCTCAGTGCCTCCTCTGCCAGTGCCATGCTCATGGCTGCTGGCTGTGCTTCTGAGGTCACAGAAATCTGAATGCCTCCTAGGCCAGTGGCAGGCTCATGGCTGCTGGCTGTGCTTCTGAGGTCACAGCAGCCTCAGTGCCTCATAGTTTAGTGTCCAGCGTTCCCTGCTGGCTCTGTTTGTGAGGTCACAGCAGACTCAGTGCCTCATAGGTTAGTGTGCAGCGCCCCCTGCTGGCTGTGCTTGTGAGGTCACAGCAGCCTCAGTGCCTCACAGGCCAGTATCAGGCTCATGGCTGCTGGCTGTGCTTGTGAGGTCACAGCAGCCTCAGTGCCTCCTCTGCCAGTGCCATGCTCATGGCTGCTGGCTGTGCTTGTGAGGTCACATCAGCCTCAGTGCTTCATAGTTTAGTGTCCAGCGTCCCCTGCTGGCTCTGCTTGTGAGGTCACAGCAGACTCAGTGTCTCCGTGGTAGTGCCATGCTCATGGCTGCTGGCTGTGCTTGTGACATCACAGCAGACACAGTGCCTCCTCTGCCAGTGCCATGCTCATGGCTGCTGGCTGTGCTTGTGACGTCACAGCAGCCTCAGTTCCTCCTAGGCCCGTGGCAGGCTCATGGCTGCTGGCTGTGATTGTGAGGTCACAGGAGCCTCAGTGCCTCCTCTGCCAGTGCCATGCTCATGGCTGCTGGCTGTGCTTGTGACGTCAAAGCAGCCTGAGTGCCTCCTAGGCCAGTATCAGGCTCATGATTGCTGGTTGTGCTTGTGAGGTCACAGCAGCCTGAATGCCTCCTAGGCCAGTGTCAGGCTCATGGCTGCTGGCTGTGCTTGTGAGGTCACAGCAGCCTCAGTGCCTCATAATTTAGTGTCCAGCGTCCCCTGCTGGCTCTGCTTGTGAGGTCACAGCAGACTCGGTGCCTCATAGGTTAGTGTGCAGCGCCCCCTGCTGGCTGTGCTTGTGAGGTCACAGCAGCCTCAGTGCCTCTGAGGCCAGTATCAGGCTCATGGCTGCTGGCTGTGCTTGTGAGGTCACAGCAGCCTCAGTGCCTCATAGTTTAGTGTCCAGCGTCCCCTGCTGGCTCTGCTTGTGAGGTCACAGCAGACTCAGTGCCTCTCTGGCCAGTGGCAGGCTCATGGCTGCTGGCTGTGATTGTGAGGTCACAGCAGCCTCAGTGCCTCATAGTTTAGTGTCCAGCTTCCCCTGTTGGCTCTCCTTGTGAGGTCACAGCAGACTCAGTGCCTCAAAAGTTAGTCTGCAGCGGCCCCTCCTGGCTGTGCTTCTGAGGTCACAGCAGCCTCAGTGCCTCCTAGGCCAGTGCCATGCTGATGGCTGCTGGCTGTGCTTATGAGGTCACAGCAGCCTCAGTGCCTCCCAGGCCAATATCAGGCTCCTGGCTGCTGGCTGTGCTTGTGAGGTCAGAGCAGCCTCAGTGCCTCCTCTGCCAGTGTGATGCTCATGGCTGCTGGCTGTGCTTGTGAGGTCACAGCAGCCTCAGTGCCTCCTCTGCCAGTATCAGGCTCATGGCTGCTGGCTGTGCTTGTGAGGTCACAGAAATCTGAATGCCTCCTAGGCCAGTGGCAGGCTCATGGCTGCTGGCTGTGCTTGTGACGTCACAGCAGCCTCAGTGCCTCATAGTTTAGTGTCCAGCGTCCCCTGCTGGCTCTGTTTGTGAGGTCACAGCAGACTCAGTGCCTCATAGGTTAGTGTGCAGCGCCCCCTGCTGGCTGTGCTTGTGAGGTCACAGCAGCCTCAGTGCCTCTGAGGCCAGTATCAGGCTCATGGCTGCTGGCTGTGCTTGTGACATCACAGCAGCCTCAGTGCCTCCTCTGCCCGTGCCAGGGTCATGGCTGCTGGCTGTGCTTGTGAGGTCACAGCAGCCTCAGTGCCTCCTAGGGCAGTATCAGGCTCTTGGCTGCTGGCTGTGCTTGTGAGGTCACAGCAGCCTCAGTGCCTCCTCTGCCAGTGCCATGCTCATGGCTGCTGGCTGTGCTTGTGAGGTCACAGCAGCCTCAGTGCCTCACAGGCCAGTGTCAGGCTCATGGCTGCTGGCTGTGCTTGTGAGGTCACAGCAGCCTCAGTGCCTCCTCTGCCACTGCCATGCTCATGGCTGCTGGCTGTGCTTGTGAGGTCACAGCAGCCTCAGTGCCTCCTAGGCCAGTATCAGGCTCATGGCTGCTGGCTGTGCTTCTGAGGTCACAGAAATCTGAATGCCTCCTAGGCCAGTGGCAGGCTCATGGCTGCTGGCTGTGCTTGTGAGGTCACAGCAGCCTGAATGCCTCCTAGCCCTGTGGCAGGCTCATGGCTGCTGGCTATGATTGTGAGGTCACAGCAGCCTCAGTGCCTCATAGGTTAGTGTCCAGCGCCCCCTGCTGGCTGTGCTTGTGAGGTCACAGCAGCCTCAGTGCCTCACAGGCCAGTGCCATGCTCATGGCTGCTGGCTGTGCTTGTGACGTCACACCAGCCTCAGTGCCTCCCAGGCCAGTGTCAGGCTCATGGCTGCTGGCTGTGCTTCTGAGGTCACAGCAGCCTCAGTGCCTCCTCTGCCACTGCCATGCTCATGGCTGCTGGCTGTGCTTGTGAGGTCACAGCAGCCTCAGTGCCTCCTAGGCCAGTATCAGGCTCATGGCTGCTGGCTGTACTTCTGAGGTCACAGAAATCTGAATGCCTCCTAGGCCAGTGGCAGGCTCATGGCTGCTGGCTGTGCTTGTGACGTCACAGCAGCCTCAGTGCCTCATAGTTTAGTGTCCAGCGTCCCCTGCTGGCTCTGCTTCTGAGGTCACAGCAGACTCAGTGCCTCATAGGTTAGTGTGCAGCGCCCCCTGCTGGCTGTGCTTGTGAGGTCACAGCAGCCTCAGTGCCTCTGAGGCCAGTATCAGGCTCATGGCTGCTGGCTGTGCTTGTGACGTCACAGCAGCCTCAGTGCCTCCTCTGCCAGTGCCATGCTCATGGCTGCTGGCTGTGCTTGTGAGCTCACAGCAGCCTCAGTGCCTCCTAGGCCAGTATCAGGCTCATGGCTGCTGGCTGTATTTCTGAGGTCACAGAAATCTGAATGCCTCCTAGGCCAGTGGCAGGCTCATGGCTTCTGGCTGTGATTGTGAGGTCACAGCAGCCTCAGTGCCTCCTAGGTTAGTGTCCAGCGTCCCCTGCTGGCTCTGCTTGTGAGGTCACAGCAGACTCAGTGCCTCATAGGTTAGTGTCCAGTGCCCCCTGCTGGCTGTGCTTGTGAGGTCACAGCAGCCTCAGTGCCTCTCAGGCCAGTATCAGGCTCATGGCTGCTGGCTGTGCTTGTGAGGTCACAGCAGCCTCAGTGCCTCCTCTGCCAGTGCCATGCTCATGGCTGCTGGCTGTGCTTGTGAGGTCACAGCAGCCTCAGTGCCTCCTAGGCCAGTATCAGGCTCATGGCTGCTGGCTGTGCTTGTGAGGTCACATCAGCCTCAGTGCTTCATAGTTTAGTGTCCAGCGTCCCCTGCTGGCTGTGCTTGTGAGGTCACAGCAGACTCAGTGCCTCAAAAGTTGGTGTCCAGCGCCCCCTGCTGGCTCTGCTTGTGAGGTCACAGCAGACTCAGTGCCTCAAAACTTAGTGTCCAGCGCCCCCTGTTGGCTCTGCTAGTGAGGTCACAGCAGACTCAGTGCCTCCTCTGCCAGTGCCATGCTCATGGCTGCTGGCTGTGCTTGTGACGTCACACCAGCCTCAGTGCCTCCCAGGCCACTGTCAGGCTCATGGCTGCTGGCTGTGCTTGTGAGGTCACAGCAGCCCCAGTGCCTCCTCTGCCAGTGTCAGGGGCATGGCTGCTGGCTGTGCTTCTGCGGTCACAGCAGCCTCAGTGACTCTGTGGACAGTGCCATGCTCATGGCTGCTGGCTGTGCTTGTGAGGTCACAGCAGCCTCTGCCTCTGAGTCCAGGGGCAGGCTCATGGCTGCTGGCTGTGCTTGTGAGGTCACAGCAGCCTGAATGCCTCCTCGGCCAGTGGCAGGCTCATGGCTGCTGGCTGTGCTTGTGAGGTCACAGCAGCCTCAGTGCCTCCTCTGCCACTGTCAGGCTCATGGCTGCTGGCTGTGCTTGTGAGGTCACAGCAGCCTCAGTGCCTCCCAGGCCAGTGTCAGGCTCATGGCTGCTGGCTGTGCTTGTGAGGTCACAGCAGCCTCAGTGCCTCCTCTGCCACTGTCAGGCTCATGGCTGCTGGCTGTGCTTGTGAGGTCACAGCAGCCTCAGTGCCTCCCAGGCCAGTGTCAGGCTCATGGCTGCTGGCTGTGCTTGTGAGGTCACAGCAGCCTCAGTGCCTCCTCTGCCAGTGCCGTGCTCATGGCTGCTGGCTGTGCTTGTGACGTCACAGCAGCCTGAGTGCCTCCTAGGCCCGTGGCAGGCTCATGGCTGCTGGCTGTGCTTGTGAGGTCACAGCAGCCTCAGTGCCTCCTCTGCTACTGTCAGGCTCATGGCTGCTGGCTGTGCTTGTGAGGTCACAGCAGCCCCAGTGCCTCCCAGGCCAGTGTCAGGCTCATGGCTGCTGGCTGTGCTTGTGACGTCACAGCAGCCTCAGTGCCTCCTCTGCCAGTGCCGTGCTCATGGCTGCTGGCTGTGCTTGTGACGTCACAGCAGCCTGAGTGTCTCCTAGGCCCGTGGCAGGCTCATGGCTGCTGGCTGTGATTGTGAGGTCACAGCAGCCTCAGTGCCTCCTCTGCCAGTGCCATGCTCATGGCTCCTGGATGTGCTTGTGAGGTCACAGCAGCCTGAGTGCCTCCTAGGCCCGTGGCAGGCTCATGGCTGCTGGCTGTGCTTGTGAGGTCACAGCAGCCTCAGTGCCTCCTCTGCCACTGCCATGCTCATGGCTGCTGGCTGTGCTTGTGAGGTCACAGCAGCCTCAGTGCCTCCTCTGCCAGTGCCATGCTCATGGCTGCTGGCTGTGCTTCTGAGGTCACAGAAATCTGAATGCCTCCTAGGCCAGTGGCAGGCTCATGGCTGCTGGCTGTGCTTCTGAGGTCACAGCAGCCTCAGTGCCTCATAGTTTAGTGTCCAGCGTTCCCTGCTGGCTCTGTTTGTGAGGTCACAGCAGACTCAGTGCCTCATAGGTTAGTGTGCAGCGCCCCCTGCTGGCTGTGCTTGTGAGGTCACAGCAGCCTCAGTGCCTCACAGGCCAGTATCAGGCTCATGGCTGCTGGCTGTGCTTGTGAGGTCACATCAGCCTCAGTGCTTCATAGTTTAGTGTCCAGCGTCCCCTGCTGGCTCTGCTTGTGAGGTCACAGCAGACTCAGTGTCTCCGTGGTAGTGCCATGCTCATGGCTGCTGGCTGTGCTTGTGACATCACAGCAGACACAGTGCCTCCTCTGCCAGTGCCATGCTCATGGCTGCTGGCTGTGCTTGTGACGTCACAGCAGCCTCAGTTCCTCCTAGGCCCGTGGCAGGCTCATGGCTGCTGGCTGTGATTGTGAGGTCACAGGAGCCTCAGTGCCTCCTCTGCCAGTGCCATGCTCATGGCTGCTGGCTGTACTTGTGACGTCAAAGCAGCCTGAGTGCCTCCTAGGCCCGTGGCAGGCTCATGGCTGCTGGCTGTGCTTGTGAGGTCACAGCAGCCTCAGTGCCTCCTCTGCCAGTGCCATGCTCATGGCTGCTGGCTGTGCTTGTGAGGTCACAGCAGCCTCAGTGCCTCCTAGGCCAGTATCAGGCTCATGATTGCTGGTTGTGCTTGTGAGGTCACAGCAGCCTGAATGCCTCCTAGGCCAGTGTCAGGCTCATGGCTGCTGGCTGTGCTTGTGAGGTCACAGCAGCCTCAGTGCCTCATAATTTAGTGTCCAGCGTCCCCTGCTGGCTCTGCTTGTGAGGTCACAGCAGACTCGGTGCCTCATAGGTTAGCGTGCAGCGCCCCCTGCTGGCTGTGCTTGTGAGGTCACAGCAGCCTCAGTGCCTCTGAGGCCAGTATCAGGCTCATGGCTGCTGGCTGTGCTTCTCAGGTCACAGCAGCCTCAGTGCCTCATAGTTTAGTGTCCAGCGTCCCCTGCTGGCTCTGCTTGTGAGGTCACAGCAGACTCAGTGCCTCTCTGGCCAGTGGCAGGCTCATGGCTGCTGGCTGTGATTGTGAGGTCACAGCAGCCTCAGTGCCTCATAGTTTAGTGTCCAGCTTCCCCTGTTGGCTCTCCTTGTGAGGTCACAGCAGACTCAGTGCCTCAAAAGTTAGTCTGCAGCGGCCCCTGCTGGCTGTGCTTCTGAGGTCACAGCAGCCTCAGTGCCTCACAGGCCAGTGCCATGCTCATGGCTGCTGGCTGTGCTTGTGAGGTCACAGCAGCCTCAGTGCCTCCCAGGCCAATATCAGGCTCCTGGCTGCTGGCTGTGCTTGTGAGGTCAGAGCAGCCTCAGTGCCTCCTCTGCCAGTGTGATGCTCATGGCTGCTGGCTGTGCTTGTGAGGTCACAGCAGCCTCAGTGCCTCCTAGGCCAGTATCAGGCTCATGGCTGCTGGCTGTGCTTGTGAGGTCACAGAAATCTGAATGCCTCCTAGGCCAGTGGCAGGCTCATGGCTGCTGGCTGTGCTTGTGAGGTCACAGCAGCCTCAGTGCCTCATAGTTTAGTGTCCAGCGTCCCCTGCTGGCTCTGTTTGTGAGGTCACAGCAGACTCAGTGCCTCATAGGTTAGTGTGCAGCGCCCCCTGCTGGCTGTGCTTGTGAGGTCACAGCAGCCTCAGTGCCTCTGAGGCCAGTATCAGGCTCATGGCTGCTGGCTGTGCTTGTGACATCACAGCAGCCTCAGTGCCTCCTCTGCCCGTGCCAGGGTCATGGCTGCTGGCTGTGCTTGTGAGGTCACAGCAGCCTCAGTGCCTCCTAGGCCAGTATCAGGCTTTTGGCTGCTGGCTGTGCTTGTGAGGTCACAGCAGCCTCAGTGCCTCCTCTGCCAGTGCCATGCTCATGGCTGCTGGCTGTGCTTGTGAGGTCACAGCAGCCTCAGTGCCTCACAGGCCAGTGTCAGGCTCATGGCTGCTGGCTGTGCTTGTGAGGTCACAGCAGCCTCAGTGCCTCCTCTGCCACTGCCATGCTCATGGCTGCTGGCTGTGCTTGTGAGGTCACAGCAGCCTCAGTGCCTCCTAGGCCAGTATCAGGCTCATGGCTGCTGGCTGTGCTTCTGAGGTCACACAAATCTGAATGCCTCCTAGGCCAGTGGCAGGCTCATGGCTGCTGGCTGTGCTTGTGAGGTCGCAGCAGCCTGAATGCCTCCTAGCCCTGTGGCAGGCTCATGGCTGCTGGCTATGATTGTGAGGTCACAGCAGCCTCAGTGCCTCATAGTTTAGTGTCCAGCGCCCCCTGCTGGCTGTGCTTGTGAGGTCACAGCAGCCTCAGTGCCTCACAGGCCAGTGCCATGCTCATGGCTGCTGGCTGTGCTTGTGACGTCACACCAGCCTCAGTGCCTCCCAGGCCAGTGTCAGGCTCATGGCTGCTGGCTGTGCTTCTGAGGTCACAGCAGCCTCAGTGCCTCCTCTGCCACTGCCATGCTCATGGCTGCTGGCTGTGCTTGTGAGGTCACAGCAGACTCAGTGCCTCCTAGGCCAGTATCAGGCTCATGGCTGCTGGCTGTACTTCTGAGGTCACAGAAATCTGAATGCCTCCTAGGCCAGTGTCAGGCTCATGGCTGCTGGCTGTGCTTGTGACGTCACAGCAGCCCCAGTGCCTCATAGTTTAGTGTCCAGCGTCCCCTGCTGGCTCTGTTTGTGAGGTCACAGCAGACTCAGTGCCTCATAGGTTAGTGTGCAGCGCCCCCTGCTGGCTGTGCTTGTGAGGTCACAGCAGCCTCAGTGCCTCTGAGGCCAGTATCAGGCTCATGGCTGCTGGCTGTGCTTGTGACATCACAGCAGCCTCAGTGCCTCCTCTTCCCGTGCCAGGGTCATGGCTGCTGGCTGTGCTTGTGAGGTCACAGCAGCCTCAGTGCCTCCTAGGCCAGTATCAGGCTCTTGGCTGCTGGCTGTGCTTGTGAGGTCACAGCAGCCTCAGTGCCTCCTCTGCCAGTGCCATGCTCATGGCTGCTGGCTGTGCTTGTGAGGTCACAGCAGCCTCAGTCCCTCACAGGCCAGTGTCAGGCTCATGGCTGCTGGCTGTGCTTGTGAGGTCACAGCAGCCTCAGTGCCTCCTCTGCCACTGCCATGCTCATGGCTGCTGGCTGTGCTTGTGAGGTCACAGCAGCCTCAGTGCCTCCTAGGCCAGTATCAGGCTCATGGCTGCTGGCTGTGCTTCTGAGGTCACAGAAATCTGAATGCCTCCTAGGCCAGTGGCAGGCTCATGGCTGCTGGCTGTACTTGTGAGGTCGCAGCAGCCTGAATGCCTCCTAGCCCTGTGGCAGGCTCATGGCTGCTGGCTATGATTGTGAGGTCACAGCAGCCTCAGTGCCTCATAGTTTAGTGTCCAGCGCCCCCTGCTGGCTGTGCTTGTGAGGTCATAGCAGCCTCAGTGCCTCACAGGCCAGTGCCATGCTCATGGCTGCTGGCTGTGCTTGTGACGTCACACCAGCCTCAGTGCCTCCCAGGCCAGTGTCAGGCTCATGGCTGCTGGCTGTGCTTGTGAGGTCACAGCAGCCTCAGTGCCTCCTCTGCCACTGCCATGCTCATGGCTGCTGGCTGTGCTTGTGAGGTCACAGCAGCCTCAGTGCCTCCTAGGCCAGTATCAGGCTCATGGCTGCTGGCTGTACTTCTGAGGTCACAGAAATCTGAATGCCTCCTAGGCCAGTGTCAGGCTCATGGCTGCTGGCTGTGCTTGTGACGTCACAGCAGCCTCAGTGCCTCATAGTTTAGTGTCCAGCGTCCCCTGCTGGCTCTGCTTCTGAGGTCACAGCAGACTCAGTGCCTCATAGGTTAGTGTGCAGCGCCCCCTGCTGGCTGTGCTTGTGAGGTCACAGCAGCCTCAGTGCCTCACAGGCCAGTATCAGGCTCATGGCTGCTGGCTGTGCTTGTGACGTCACAGCAGCCTCAGTGCCTCCTCTGCCAGTGCCATGCTCATGCCTGCTGGCTGTGCTTGTGAGGTCACAGCAGCCTCAGTGCCTCCTAGGCCAGTATCAGGCTCATGGCTGCTGGCTGTGCTTCTGAGGTCACAGAAATCTGAATGCCTCCTAGGCCAGTGGCAGGCTCATGGCTTCTGGCTGTGATTGTGAGGTCACAGCAGCCTCAGTGCCTCCTAGGTTAGTGTCCAGCGTCCCCTGCTGGCTCTGCTTGTGAGGTCACAGCAGACTCAGTGCCTCATAGGTTAGTGTCCAGTGCCCCCTGCTGGCTGTGCTTGTGAGGTCACAGCAGCCTCAGTGCCTCTCAGGCCAGTATCAGGCTCATGGCTGCTGGCTGTGCTTGTGAGGTCACAGCAGCCTCAGTGCCTCCTCTGCCAGTGCCATGCTCATGGCTGCTGGCTGTGCTTGTGAGGTCACAGCAGCCTCAGTGCCTCCTAGGCCAGTATCAGGCTCATGCCTGCTGGCTGTGATTGTGAGGTCACATCAGCCTCAGTGCTTTATAGTTTAGTGTCCAGCGTCCCCTGCTGGCTGTGCTTGTGAGGTCACAGCAGACTCAGTGCCTCAAAAGTTGGTGTCCAGCGCCCCCTGCTGGCTCTGCTTGTGAGGTCACAGCAGACTCAGTGCCTCAAAACTTAGTGTCCAGCGCCCCCTGTTGGCTCTGCTAGTGAGGTCACAGCAGACTCAGTGCCTCCTCTGCCAGTGCCATGCTCATGGCTGCTGGCTGTGCTTGTGACGTTACACCAGCCTGAGTGCCTCCCAGGCCCGTGGCAGGCTCATGGCTGCTGGCTGTGCTTGTGAGGTCACAACAGCCTCAGTGCCTCCTCTGCCAATGTCAGGGTCATGGCTGCTGGCTGTGCTTGTGAGGTCACAGCAGCCTCAGTTCCTCCTAGGCCAGTATCAGGCTCATGGCTGCTGGCTGGGTTTCTGAGGTCACAGAAGCCTGAATGCCTCCTAGCCCTGTGCCATGCTCATGGCTGCTGGCTGTGCTTGTGAGGTCACAGCAGCCTCAGTGCCTCATAGTTTAGTGTCCAGCGTCCCCTGCTGACTCTGCTAGTGAGGTCACAGCAGACTCAGTGCCTCAAAACTTAGTGTGCAGCGCCCCCTGCTGGCTGTGCTTGTGAGGTCACAGCAGCCTCAGTGCCTCCTCTGCCAGTGCCATGCTCATGGCTGCTGGCTGTGCTTGTGAGGTCACAGCAGCCTCAGTGCCTCACAGGCCAGTGTCAGGCTCATGGCTGCTGGCTGTGCTTGTGAGGTCACAGAAATCTGAATGCCTCCTAGGCCAGTGGCAGGCTCATGGCTGCTGGCTGTGCTTGTGAGGTCACAGCAGCCTCAGTGCCTCATAGTTAAGTGTCCAGCGTCCCCTGCTGGCTCTGCTTGTGAGGTCACAGCAGCCTCAGTGCCTCAAAAGTTAGTGTCCAGCGTCCCCTGCTGGCTGTGCCTGTGAGGTCACACAAGCCTCAGTGCCTCCTCTGCCAGTGCCATGCTCATGGCTGCTGGCTGTGCTTGTGACGTCACAGCAGCCTCAGTGCCTCCTAGGCCCGTGGCAGGCTCATGGCTGCTGGCTGTGATTGTGAGGTCACAGGAGCCTCAGTGCCTCCTCTGCCAGTGCCATGCTCATGGCTGCTGGCTGTGCTTGTGACGTCACAGCAACCTGAGTGCCTCCTAGGCCCGTGGCAGGCTCATAGCTGCTGGCTGTCATTGTGAGGTCACAGCAGCCTCAGTGCTTCATAGTTTAGTGTCCAGCGTCCCCTGCTGGCTGTGCTTGTGAGGTCACAGCAGACTCAGTGCCTCAAAAGTTGGTGTCCAGCGCCCCCTGCTGGCTCTGCTTGTGAGGTCACAGCAGACTCAGTGCCTCAAAACTTAGTGTCCAGCGCCCCCTGTTGGCTCTGCTAGTGAGGTCACAGCAGACTCAGTGCCTCCTCTGCCAGTGCCATGCTCATGGCTGCTGGCTGTGCTTGTGACGTCACACCAGCCTCAGTGCCTCCCAGGCCACTGTCAGGCTCATGGCTGCTGGCTGTGCTTGTGAGGTCACAACAGCCTCAGTGCCTCCTCTGCCAATGTCAGGGTCATGGCTGCTGGCTGTGCTTGTGAGGTCACAGCAGCCTCAGTTCCTCCTAGGCCAGTATCAGGCTCATGGCTGCTGGCTGGGTTTCTGAGGTCACAGAAGCCTGAATGCCTCCTAGCCCTGTGCCATGCTCATGGCTGCTGGCTGTGCTTGTGAGGTCACAGCAGCCTCAGTGCCTCATAGTTTAGTGTCCAGCGTCCCCTGCTGACTCTGCTAGTGAGGTCACAGCAGACTCAGTGCCTCAAAACTTAGTGTCCAGCGCCCCCTGCTGGCTGTGCTTGTGAGGTCACAGCAGCCTCAGTGCCTCCTCTGCCAGTGCCATGCTCATGGCTGCTGGCTGTGCTTGTGAGGTCACAGCAGCCTCAGTGCCTCACAGGCCAGTGTCAGGCTCATGGCTGCTGGCTGTGCTTGTGAGGTCACAGCAGCCTCAGTGCCTCCTCTGCCAGTGCCATGCTCATGGCTGCTGGCTGTGCTTGTGAGGTCACAGCAGACTCAGTGCCTCCTAGGCCAGTATCAGGCTCATGGCTGCTGACTGTGCTTCTGAGGTCACAGAAATCTGAATGCCTCCTAGGCCAGTGTCAGGCTCATGGCTGCTGGCTGTGCTTGTGAGGTCACAGCAGCCTCAGTGCCTCATAGTTAAGTGTCCAGCGTCCCCTGCTGGCGCTGCTTGTGAGGTCACAGCAGACTCAGTGCCTCAGAAGTTGGAGTCCAGCGCCCCCTGCTGGCTCTGCTTGTGAGGTCACAGCAGACTCAGTGTCTCCGTGGATAGTGCCATGCTCATGGCTGCTGGCTGTGCTTGTGAGGTCACAGCAGCCTCAGTGCCTCCTCTGCCAGTGCCATGCTCATGGCTGCTGGCTGTGCTTGTGAGGTCACAGCAGCCTCAGTGCCTCCTAGGCCAGTATCAGGCTCATGGCTGCTGGCTGTGATTCTGAGGTCACATCAGCCTCAGTGCTTCATAGTTTAGTGTCCAGCGTCCCCTGCTGGATCTGCTTGTGAGGTCACAGCAGACTCAGTGCCTCATAAGTTGGAGTCCAGCGCCCCCTGCTGGCTCTGCTAGTGAGGTCACAGCAGACTCAGTGTCTCCGTGGATAGTGCCATGCTCATGGCTGCTGGCTGTGCTTGTGACGTCACAGCAGACTCAGTGCCTCCTAGGCCCGTGCCATGCTCATGGCAGCTGGCTGTGCTTGTGAGGTCACAGCAGCCTCAGTGCCTCAAAAGTTAGTGTCCAGCGTCCCCTGCTGGCTGTGCCTGTGAGGTCACAGCAGCCCCAGTGCCTCCTCTGCCAGTGTCAGGGGCATGGCTGCTGCCTGTGCTTCTGCGGTCACAGCAGCCTCAGTGACTCTGTGGACAGTGCCATGCTCATGGCTGCTGGCTGTGCTTGTGACGTCACAGCAGCCTCTGCCTCTGAGTCCAGGGGCAGGCTCATGGCTGCTGGCTGTGCTTGTGAGGTCACAGCAGCCTGAATGCCTCCTCGGCCAGTTTCAGGCTCATGGCTGCTGGCTGTGCTTGTGAGGTCACAGCAGCCTCAGTGCCTCATCGTTTAGTGTCCACCGTCCCCTGCTGGCTGTGCTTGTGAGGTCACAGCAGCCTCAGTGCCTCCTCTGCCACTGTCAGGCTCATGGCTGCTGGCTGTGCTTGTGAGGTCACAGCAGCCTGAGTGCCTCCTAGGCCTGTGGCAGGCTCATGGCTGCTGGCTGTGCTTGTGAGGTCACAGCAGCCTCAGTGCCTCATCGTTTAGTGTCCAGCGGCCCCTGCTGGCTGTGCTTGTGAGGTCACAGCAGCCTCAGTGCCTCCTCTGCCAGTGCCATGCTCATGGCTGCTGGCTGTGCTTGTGACGTCACAGCAGCCTGAGTGCCTCCTAGGCCCGTGGCAGGCTCATGGCTGCTGGCTGTGATTGTGAGGTCACAGCAGCCTCAGTGCCTCCTCTGCCAGTGCCATGCTCATGGCTGCTGGCTGTGCTTGTGACGTCACAGCAGCCTGAGTGCCTCCTAGGCCCGTGGCAGGCTCATGGCTGCTGGCTGTCATTGTGACGTCACAGCAGCCTCAGTGCCTCCTCTGCCAGTGCCATGCTCATGGCTGCTGGCTGTGCTTGTGAGGTCACAGCAGCCTCAGTGCCTCCTAGGCCAGTATCAGGCTCATGGCTGCTGGTTGTGCTTGTGAGGTCACAGCAGCCTGAATGCCTCCTAGGCCAGTGTCAGGCTCATGGCTGCTGGCTGTGCTTCTGAGGTCACAGCAGCCTCAGTGCCTCATAGTTTAGTGTCCAGCGTCCCCTGCTGGCTCTGTTTGTGAGGTCACAGCAGACTCAGTGCCTCATAGGTTAGTGTCCAGCTCCCCCTGCTGGCTGTGCTTGTGAGGTCACAGCAGCCTCAGTGCCTCTGAGGCCAGTATCAGGCTCATGGCTGCTGGCTGTGCTTGTGACATCACAGCAGCCTCAGTGCCTCCTCTGCCCGTGCCAGGGTCATGGCTGCTGGCTGTGCTTGTGAGGTCACAGCAGCCTCAGTGCCTCCTAGGCCAGTATCAGGCTCATGGCTGCTGGCTGTGCTTGTGAGGTCACAGCAGCCTCAGTGCCTCCTCTGCCAGTGCCATGCTCATGGCTGCTGGCTGTGCTTGTGAGGTCACAGCAGCCTCAGTGCCTCACAGGCCAGTGTCAGGCTCATGGCTGCTGGCTGTGCTTGTGAGGTCACAGCAGCCTCAGTGCCTCCTCTGCCACTGCCATGCTCATGGCTGCTGGCTGTGCTTGTGAGGTCACAGCAGCCTCAGTGCCTCCTAGGCCAGTATCAGGCTCATGGCTGCTGGCTGTGCTTGTGAGGTCACAGAAATCTGAATGCCTCCTAGGCCAGTGGCAGGCTCATGGCTGCTGGCTGTGCTTGTGAGGTCGCAGCAGCCTGAATGCCTCCTAGCCCTGTGGCAGGCTCATGGCTGCTGGCTATGATTGTGAGGTCACAGCAGCCTCAGTGCCTCATAGTTTAGTGTCCAGCGCCCCCTGCTGGCTGTGCTTGTGAGGTCACAGCAGCCTCAGTGCCTCACAGGCCAGTGCCATGCTCATGGCTGCTGGCTGTGCTTGTGACGTCACACCAGCCTCAGTGCCTCCCAGGCCAGTGTCAGGCTCATGGCTGCTGGCTGTACTTGTGAGGTCACAGCAGCCTCAGTGCCTCCTCTGCCACTGCCATGCTCATGGCTGCTGGCTGTGATTGTGAGGTCACAGCAGCCTCAGTGCCTCCTAGGCCAGTATCAGGCTCATGGCTGCTGGCTGTGCTTCTGAGGTCACAGAAATCTGAATGCCTCCTAGGCCAGTGGCAGGCTCATGGCTGCTGGCTGTGCTTGTGAGGTCACAGCAGCCTCAGTGCCTCCTCTGCCAATGTCAGGGTCATGGCTGCTGGCTGTGCTTCTGAGGTCACAGCAGCCTCAGTTCCTCCTAGGCCAGTATCAGGCTCATGGCTGCTGGCTGGGTTTCTGAGGTCACAGAAGCCTGAATGCCTCCTAGCCCTGTGCCATGCTCATGGCTGCTAGCTGTGCTTGTGAGGTCACAGCAGCCTCAGTGCCTCATAGTTTAGTGTCCAGCGCCCCCTGCTGGCTGTGCTTGTGAGGTCACAGCAGCCTCAGTGCCTCCTCTGCCAGTGCCATGCTCATGGCTGCTGGCTGTGCTTGTGAGGTCACAGCAGCCTCAGTGCCTCACAGGCCAGTGTCAGGCTCATGGCTGCTGGCTGTGCTTGTGAGGTCACAGAAATCTGAATGCCTCCTAGGCCAGTGGCAGGCTCATGGCTGCTGGCTGTGCTTGTGAGGTCACAGCAGCCTCAGTGCCTCATAGTTAAGTGCCCAGCGTGCCCTGCTGGCTCTGCTTGTGAGGTCACAGCAGCCTCAGTGCCTCAAAAGTTAGTGTCCAGCGTCCCCTGCTGGCTGTGCCTGTGAGGTCACACAAGCCTCAGTGCCTCCTCTGCCAGTGCCATGCTCATGGCTGCTGGCTGTGCTTGTGACGTCACAGCAGCCTCAGTGCCTCCTAGGCCCGTGGCAGGCTCATGGCTGCTGGCTGTGATTGTGAGGTCACAGGAGCCTCAGTGCCTCCTCTGCCAGTGCCATGCTCATGGCTGCTGGCTGTGCTTGTGACGTCACAGCAGCCTGAGTGCCTCCTAGGCCCGTGGCAGGCTCATGGCTGCTGGCTGTCATTGTGAGGTCACAGCAGCCTCAGTGCTTCATAGTTTAGTGTCCAGCGTCCCCTGCTGGCTGTGCTTGTGAGGTCACAGCAGACTCAGTGCCTCAAAAGTTGGTGTCCAGCGCCCCCTGCTGGCTCTGCTTGTGAGGTCACAGCAGACTCAGTGCCTCAAAACTTAGTGTCCAGCGCCCCCTGTTGGCTCTGCTAGTGAGGTCACAGCAGACTCAGTGCCTCCTCTGCCAGTGCCATGCTCATGGCTGCTGGCTGTGCTTGTGACGTCACACCAGCCTCAGTGCCTCCCAGGCCACTGTCAGGCTCATGGCTGCTGGCTGTGCTTGTGAGGTCACAACAGCCTCAGTGCCTCCTCTGCCAATGTCAGGGTCATGGCTGCTGGCTGTGCTTGTGAGGTCACAGCAGCCTCAGTGCCTCCGAGGCCAGTATCAGGCTCATGGCTGCTGGCTGTGCTTGTGAGGTCACAGCAGCCTCAGTGCCTCAAAAGTTAGTGTCCAGCGTCCCCTGCTGGCTGTGCCTGTGAGGTCACAGCAGCCCCAGTGCCTCCTCTGCCAGTGTCAGGGGCATGGCTGCTGCCTGTGCTTCTGCGGTCACAGCAGCCTCAGTGACTCTGTGGACAGTGCCATGCTCATGGCTGCTGGCTGTGCTTGTGACGTCACAGCAGCCTCTGCCTCTGAGTCCAGGGGCAGGCTCATGGCTGCTGGCTGTGCTTGTGAGGTCACAGCAGCCTGAATGCCTCCTCGTCCAGTGTCAGGCTCATGGCTGCTGGCTGTGCTTGTGAGGTCACAGCAGCCTCAGTGCCTCATCGTTTAGTGTCCAGCGTCCCCTGCTGGCTGTGCTTGTGAGGTCACAGCAGCCTCAGTGCCTCCTCTGCCAGTGCCATGCTCATGGCTGCTGGCTGTGCTTGTGACGTCACAGCAGCCTGAGTGCCTCCTAGGCCCGTGGCAGGCTCATGGCTGCTGGCTGTCATTGTGACGTCACAGCAGCCTCAGTGCCTCCTCTGCCAGTGCCATGCTCATGGCTGCTGGCTGTGCTTGTGAGGTCACAGCAGCCTCAGTGCCTCCTAGGCCAGTATCAGGCTCATGGCTGCTGGCTGTGCTTCTGAGGTCACAGCAGCCTCAGTTCCTCCTAGGCCAGTATCAGGCTCATGGCTGCTGGCTGGGTTTCTGAGGTCACAGAAGCCTGAATGCCTCCTAGCCCTGTGCCATGCTCATGGCTGCTGGCTGTGCTTGTGAGGTCACAGCAGCCTCAGTGCCTCATAGTTTAGTGTCCAGCGCCCCCTGCTGGCTGTGCTTGTGAGGTCACAGCAGCCTCAGTGCCTCCTCTGCCAGTGCCATGCTCATGGCTGCTGGCTGTGCTTGTGAGGTCACAGCAGCCTCAGTGCCTCACAGGCCAGTGTCAGGCTCATGGCTGCTGGCTGTGCTTGTGAGGTCACAGAAATCTGAATGCCTCCTAGGCCAGTGGCAGGCTCATGGCTGCTGGCTGTGCTTGTGAGGTCACAGCAGCCTCAGTGCCTCATAGTTAAGTGTCCAGCGTCCCCTGCTGGCTCTGCTTGTGAGGTCACAGCAGCCTCAGTGCCTCAAAAGTTAGTGTCCAGCGTCCCCTGCTGGCTGTGCCTGTGAGGTCACACAAGCCTCAGTGCCTCCTCTGCCAGTGCCATGCTCATGGCTGCTGGCTGTGCTTGTGACGTCACAGCAGCCTGAGTGCCTCCTAGGCCCGTGGCAGGCTCATGGCTGCTGGCTGTGATTGTGAGGTCACAGCAGCCTCAGTGCCTCCTCTGCCAGTGCCATGCTCATGGCTGCTGGCTGTGCTTGTGACGTCACAGCAGCCTGAGTGCCTCCTAGGCCCGTGGCAGGCTCATGGCTGCTGGCTGTCATTGTGACGTCACAGCAGCCTCAGTGCCTCCTCTGCCAGTGCCATGCTCATGGCTGCTGGCTGTGCTTGTGAGGTCACAGCAGCCTCAGTGCCTCCTAGGCCAGTATCAGGCTCATGGCTGCTGGTTGTGCTTGTGAGGTCACAGCAGCCTGAATGCCTCCTAGGCCAGTGTCAGGCTCATGGCTGCTGGCTGTGCTTCTGAGGTCACAGCAGCCTCAGTGCCTCATAGTTTAGTGTCCAGCATCCCCTGCTGGCTCTGTTTGTGAGGTCACAGCAGACTCAGTGCCTCATAGGTTAGTGTCCAGCTCCCCCTGCTGGCTGTGCTTGTGAGGTCACAGCAGCCTCAGTGCCTCCTCTGCCCGTGCCAGGGTCATGGCTGCTGGCTGTGCTTGTGAGGTCACAGCAGCCTCAGTGCCTCCTAGGCCAGTATCAGGCTCATGGCTGCTGGCTGTGCTTGTGAGGTCACAGCAGCCTCAGTGCCTCCTCTGCCAGTGCCATGCTCATGGCTGCTGGCTGTGCTTGTGAGGTCACAGCAGCCTCAGTGCCTCACAGGCCAGTGTCAGGCTCATGGCTGCTGGCTGTGCTTGTGAGGTCACAGCAGCCTCAGTGCCTCCTCTGCCACTGCCATGCTCATGGCTGCTGGCTGTGCTTGTGAGGTCACAGCAGCCTCAGTGCCTCCTAGGCCAGTATCAGGCTCATGGCTGCTGGCTGTGCTTGTGAGGTCACAGAAATCTGAATGCCTCCTAGGCCAGTGGCAGGCTCATGGCTGCTGGCTGTGCTTGTGAGGTCGCAGCAGCCTGAATGCCTCCTAGCCCTGTGGCAGGCTCATGGCTGCTGGCTATGATTGTGAGGTCACAGCAGCCTCAGTGCCTCATAGTTTAGTGTCCAGCGCCCCCTGCTGGCTGTGTTGTGAGGTCACAGCAGCCTCAGTGCCTCACAGGCCAGTGCCATGCTCATGGCTGCTGGCTGTGCTTGTGACGTCACACCAGCCTCAGTGCCTCCCAGGCCAGTGTCAGGCTCATGGCTGCTGGCTGTACTTGTGAGGTCACAGCAGCCTCAGTGCCTCCTCTGCCAGTGCCATGCTCATGGCTGCTGGCTGTGATTGTGAGGTCACAGCAGCCTCAGTGCCTCCTAGGCCAGTATCAGGCTCATGGCTGCTGGCTGTGCTTCTGAGGTCACAGAAATCTGAATGCCTCCTAGGCCAGTGGCAGGCTCATGGCTGCTGGCTGTGCTTGTGAGGTCACAGCAGCCTCAGTGCCTCCTCTGCCAATGTCAGGGTCATGGCTGCTGGCTGTGCTTGTGAGGTCACAGCAGCCTCAGTTCCTCCTAGGCCAGTATCAGGCTCATGGCTGCTGGCTGGGTTTCTGAGGTCACAGAAGCCTGAATGCCTCCTAGCCCTGTGCCATGCTCATGGCTGCTGGCTGTGCTTGTGAGGTCACAGCAGCCTCAGTGCCTCATAGTTTAGTGTCCAGCGCCCCCTGCTGGCTGTGCTTGTGAGGTCACAGCAGCCTCAGTGCCTCCTCTGCCAGTGCCATGCTCATGGCTGCTGGCTGTGCTTGTGAGGTCACAGCAGCCTCAGTGCCTCACAGGCCAGTGTCAGGCTCATGGCTGCTGGCTGTGCTTGTGAGGTCACAGAAATCTGAATGCCTCCTAGGCCAGTGGCAGGCTCATGGCTGCTGGCTGTGCTTGTGAGGTCACAGCAGCCTCAGTGCCTCATAGTTAAGTGTCCAGCGTCCCCTGCTGGCTCTGCTTGTGAGGTCACAGCAGCCTCAGTGCCTCAAAAGTTAGTGTGAGGCGTCCCCTGCTGGCTGTGCCTGTGAGGTCACACAAGCCTCAGTGCCTCCTCTGCCAGTGCCATGCTCATGGCTGCTGGCTGTGCTTGTGACGTCACAGCAGCCTCAGTGCCTCCTAGGCCCGTGGCAGGCTCATGGCTGCTGGCTGTGATTGTGAGGTCACAGGAGCCTCAGTGCCTCCTCTACCAGTGCCATGCTCATGGCTGCTGGCTGTGCTTGTGACGTCACAGCAGCCTGAGTGCCTCCTAGGCCCGTGGCAGGCTCATGGCTGCTGGCTGTCATTGTGAGGTCACAGCAGCCTCAGTGCTTCATAGTTTAGTGTCCAGCGTCCCCTGCTGGCTGTGCTTGTGAGGTCACAGCAGACTCAGTGCCTCAAAACTTAGTGTCCAGCGCCCCCTGTTGGCTCTGCTAGTGAGGTCACAGCAGACTCAGTGCCTCCTCTGCCAGTGCCATGCTCATGGCTGCTGGCTGTGCTTGTGACGTCACACCAGCCTCAGTGCCTCCCAGGCCACTGTCAGGCTCATGGCTGCTGGCTGTGCTTGTGAGGTCACAACAGCCTCAGTGCCTCCTCTGCCAATGTCAGGGTCATGGCTGCTGGCTGTGCTTGTGAGGTCACAGCAGCCTCAGTTCCTCCTAGGCCAGTATCAGGCTCATGGCTGCTGGCTGGGTTTCTGAGGTCACAGAAGCCTGAATGCCTCCTAGCCCTGTGCCATGCTCATGGCTGCTGGCTGTGCTTGTGAGGTCACAGCAGCCTCAGTGCCTCAAAAGTTAGTGTCCAGCGTCCCCTGCTGACTCTGCTAGTGAGGTCACAGCAGCCTCAGTGCCTCACAGGCCAGTGTCAGGCTCATGGCTGCTGGCTGTGCTTGTGAGGTCACAGCAGCCTCAGTGCCTCCTCTGCCACTGCCATGCTCATGGCTGCTGGCTGTGCTTGTGAGGTCACAGCAGCCTCAGTGCCTCCTAGGCCAGTATCAGGCTCATGGCTGCTGGCTGTGCTTCTGAGGTCACAGAAATCTGAATGCCTCCTAGGCCAGTGGCAGGCTCATGGCTGCTGGCTGTGCTTGTGAGGTCACAGCAGCCTCAGTGCCTCATAGTTAAGTGTCCAGCGTCCCCTGCTGGCTCTGCTTGTGAGGTCACAGCAGACTCAGTGCCTCATAGGTTAGTGTCCAGTGCCCCCTGCTGGCTGTGCTTGTGAGGTCACAGCAGACTCAGTGACTCTCAGGCCAGTATCAGGCTCATGGCTGCTGGCTGTGCTTGTGAGGTCACAGCAGCCTCAGTGCCTCCTCTGCCAGTGCCATGCTCATGGCTGCTGGCTGTGCTTGTGAGGTCACAGCAGCCTCAGTGCCTCCTAGGCCAGTATCAGGCTCATGGCTGCTGGCTGTGCTTGTGAGGTCACAGCAGCCTCAGTGCCTCCTAGGCCAGTGGCAGGCTCATGGCTGCTGGCTGTGATTCTGAGGTCACATCAGCCTCAGTGCTTCATAGTTTAGTGTCCAGCGCCCCCTGCTGGCTCTGCTACTGAGGTCACAGCAGACTCAGTGTCTCCGTGGATAGTGCCATGCTCATGGCTGCTGGCTGTGCTTGTGAGGTCACAGCAGACTCAGTGCCTCCTAGGCCCGTGCCATGCTCATGGCAGCTGGCTGTGCTTGTGAGGTCACAGCAGCCTCAGTGCCTCCGAGGCCAGTGTCAGGCTCATGGCTGCTGGCTGTGCTTGTGAGGTCACAGCAGCCTCAGTGCCTCAAAAGTTAGTGTCCAGCGTCCCCTGCTGGCTGTGCCTGTGAGGTCACAGCAGCCCCAGTGCCTCCTCTGCCAGTGTCAGGGGCATGGCTGCTGGCTGTGCTTCTGCGGTCACAGCAGCCTCAGTGACTCTGTGGACAGTGCCATGCTCATGGCTGCTGGCTGTGCTTGTGAGGTCACAGCAGCCTCTGCCTCTGAGTCCAGGGGCAGGCTCATGGCTGCTGGCTGTGCTTGTGAGGTCACAGCAGCCTGAATGCCTCCTCGGCCAGTGGCAGGCTCATGGCTGCTGGCTGTGCTTGTGAGGTCACAGCAGCCTCAGTGCCTCATCGTTTAGTTTCCAGCGTCCCCTGCTGGCTGTGCTTGTGAGGTCACAGCAGCCTCAGTGCCTCCTCTGCCACTGTCAGGCTCATGGCTGCTGGCTGTGCTTGTGAGGTCACAGCAGCCTCAGTGCCTCCTCTGCCACTGTCAGGCTCATGGCTGCTGGCTGTGCTTGTGAGGTCACAGCAGCCTCAGTGCCTCCCAGGCCAGTGTCAGGCTCATGGCTGCTGGCTGTGCTTGTGAGGTCACAGCAGCCTCAGTGCCTCCTCTGCCACTGTCAGGCTCATGGCTGCTGGCTGTGCTTGTGAGGTCACAGCAGCCTCAGTGCCTCCCAGGCCAGTGTCAGGCTCATGGCTGCTGGCTGTGCTTGTGAGGTCACAGCAGCCTCAGTGCCTCCTCTGCCAGTGCCGTGCTCATGGCTGCTGGCTGTGCTTGTGACGTCACAGCAGCCTGAGTGTCTCCTAGGCCCGTGGCAGGCTCATGGCTGCTGGCTGTGCTTGTGAGGTCACAGCAGCCTCAGTGCCTCCTCTGCTACTGTCAGGCTCATGGCTGCTGGCTGTGCTTGTGAGGTCACAGCAGCCTCAGTGCCTCCCAGGCCAGTGTCAGGCTCATGGCTGCTGGCTGTGCTTGTGAGGTCACAGCAGCCTCAGTGCCTCCTCTGCCAGTGCCGTGCTCATGGCTGCTGGCTGTGCTTGTGACGTCACAGCAGCCTGAATGTCTCCTAGGCCCGTGGCAGGCTCATGGCTGCTGGCTGTGATTGTGAGGTCACAGCAGCCTCAGTGCCTCCTCTGCCAGTGCCATGCTCATGGCTCCTGGATGTGCTTGTGAGGTCACAGCAGCCTGAGTGCCTCCTAGGCCCGTGGCAGGCTCATGGCTGCTGGCTGTGCTTCTGAGGTCACAGCAGCCTCAGTGCCTCCTCTGCCACTGCCATGCTCATGGCTGCTGGCTGTGCTTGTGAGGTCACAGCAGCCTCAGTGCCTCCTCTGCCAGTGCCATGCTCATGGCTGCTGGCTGTGCTTCTGAGGTCACAGAAATCTGAATGCCTCCTAGGCCAGTGGCAGGCTCATGGCTGCTGGCTGTGCTTCTGAGGTCACAGCAGCCTCAGTGCCTCATAGTTTAGTGTCCAGCGTTCCCTGCTGGCTCTGTTTGTGAGGTCACAGCAGACTCAGTGCCTCATAGGTTAGTGTGCAGCGCCCCCTGCTGGCTGTGCTTGTGAGGTCACAGCAGCCTCAGTGCCTCACAGGCCGGTATCAGGCTCATGGCTGCTGGCTGTGCTTGTGAGGTCACAGCAGCCTCAGTGCCTCCTCTGCCAGTGCCATGCTCATGGCTGCTGGCTGTGCTTGTGAGGTCACATCAGCCTCAGTGCTTCATAGTTTAGTGTCCAGCGTCCCCTGCTGGCTCTGCTTGTGAGGTCACAGCAGACTCAGTATCTCCGTGGTAGTGCCATGCTCATGGCTGCTGGCTGTGCTTGTGACATCACAGCAGACACAGTGCCTCCTCTGCCAGTGCCATGCTCATGGCTGCTGGCTGTGCTTGTGACATCACAGCAGCCTCAGTTCCTCCTAGGCCCGTGGCAGGCTCATGGCTGCTGGCTGTGATTGTGAGGTCACAGGAGCCTCAGTGCCTCCTCTGCCAGTGCCATGCTCATGGCTGCTGGCTGTGCTTGTGACGTCAAAGCAGCCTGAGTGCCTCCTAGGCCCGTGGCAGGCTCATGGCTGCTGGCTGTCATTGTGAGGTCACAGCAGCCTCAGTGCCTCCTCTGCCAGTGCCATGCTCATGGCTGCTGGCTGTGCTTGTGAGGTCACAGCAGCCTCAGTGCCTCCCAGGCCAGTATCAGGCTCATGATTGCTGGTTGTGCTTGTGAGGTCACAGCAGCCTGAATGCCTCCTAGGCCAGTGTCAGGCTCATGGCTGCTGGCTGTGCTTGTGAGGTCACAGCAGCCTCAGTGCCTCATAATTTAGTGTCCAGCGTCCCCTGCTGGCTCTGCTTGTGAGGTCACAGCAGACTCGGTGCCTCATAGGTTAGTGTGCAGCGCCCCCTGCTGGCTGTGCTTGTGAGGTCACAGCAGCCTCAGTGCCTCTGAGGCCAGTATCAGGCTCATGGCTGCTGGCTGTGCTTCTCAGGTCACAGCAGCCTCAGTGCCTCCTAGGCCAGAATCATGCTCATGGCTGCTGGCTGTGCTTGTGAGGTCACAGCAGCCTCAGTGCCTCCTCTGCCAGTATCAGGCTCATGGCTGCTGGCTGTGCTTGTGAGGTCACAGAAATCTGAATGCCTCCTAGGCCAGTGGCAGGCTCATGGCTGCTGGCTGTGCTTGTGACGTCACAGCAGCCTCAGTGCCTCATAGTTTAGTGTCCAGCGTCCCCTGCTGGCTCTGTTTGTGAGGTCACAGCAGACTCAGTGCCTCATAGGTTAGTGTGCAGCGCCCCCTGCTGGCTGTGCTTGTGAGGTCACAGCAGCCTCAGTGCCTCTGAGGCCAGTATCAGGCTCATGGCTGCTGGCTGTGCTTGTGACATCACAGCAGCCTCAGTGCCTCCTCTGCCCGTGCCAGGGTCATGGCTGCTGGCTGTGCTTGTGAGGTCACAGCAGCCTCAGTGCCTCCTAGGCCAGTATCAGGCTCATGGCTGCTGGCTGTGCTTGTGAGGTCACAGCAGCCTCAGTGCCTCCTCTGCCAGTGCCATGCTCATGGCTGCTGGCTGTGCTTCTGAGGTCACAGCAGCCTCAGTGCCTCACAGGCCAGTGTCAGGCTCATGGCTGCTGGCTGTGCTTGTGAGGTCACAGCAGCCTCAGTGCCTCCTCTGCCACTGCCATGCTCATGGCTGCTGGCTGTGCTTGTGAGGTCACAGCAGCCTCAGTGCCTCCTAGGCCAGTATCAGGCTCATGGCTGCTGGCTGTGCTTCTGAGGTCACAGAAATCTGAATGCCTCCTAGGCCAGTGGCAGGCTCATGGCTGCTGGCTGTGCTTGTGAGGTCGCAGCAGCCTGAATGCCTCCTAGCCCTGTGGCAGGCTCATGGCTGCTGGCTATGATTGTGAGGTCACAGCAGCCTCAGTGCCTCATAGTTTTGTGTCCAGCGCCCCCTGCTGGCTGTGCTTGTGAGGTCACAGCAGCCTCAGTGCCTCACAGGCCAGTGCCATGCTCATGGCTGCTGGCTGTGCTTGTGACGTCACACCAGCCTCAGTGCCTCCCAGGCCAGTGTCAGGCTCATGGCTGCTGGCTGTGCTTGTGAGGTCACAGCAGCCTCAGTGCCTCCTCTGCCACTGCCATGCTCATGGCTGCTGGCTGTGCTTGTGAGGTCACAGCAGCCTCAGTGCCTCCTAGGCCAGTATCAGGCTCATGGCTGCTGGCTGTACTTCTGAGGTCACAGAAATCTGAATGCCTCCTAGGCCAGTGTCAGGCTCATGGCTGCTGGCTGTGCTTGTGATGTCACAGCAGCCTCAGTGCCTCATAGTTTAGTGTCCAGCGTCCCCTGCTGGCTCTGCTTCTGAGGTCACAGCAGACTCAGTGCCTCATAGGTTAGTGTGCAGCGCCCCCTGCTGGCTGTGCTTGTGAGGTCACAGCAGCCTCAGTGCCTCAGAGGCCAGTATCAGGCTCATGGCTGCTGGCTGTGCTTGTGACATCACAGCAGCCTCAGTGCCTCCTCTGCCAGTGCCATGCTCATGGCTGCTGGCTGTGCTTGTGAGGTCACAGCAGCCTCAGTGCCTCCTAGGCCAGTATCAGGCTCATGGCTGCTGGCTGTGCTTCTGAGGTCACAGAAATCTGAATGCCTCCTAGGCCAGTGGCAGGCTCATGGCTTCTGGCTGTGATTGTGAGGTCACAGCAGCCTCAGTGCCTCCTAGGCCAGTATCAGGCTCATGGCTGCTGGCTGTGCTTGTGAGGTCACAGCAGCCTCAGTGCCTCACAGGCCAGTGCCATGCTCATGGCTGCTGGCTGTGCTTGTGAGGTCACAGCAGCCTCAGTGCCTCACAGGCCAGTGTCAGGCTCATGGCTGCTGGCTGTGCTTGTGAGGTCACAGCAGCCTCAGTGCCTCCTCTGCCACTGCCATGCTCATGGCTGCTGGCTGTGCTTGTGAGGTCACAGCAGCCTCAGTGCCTCCTAGGCCAGTATCAGGCTCATGGCTGCTGGCTGTGCTTGTGAGGTCACAGCAGCCTCAGTGCCTCCTCTGCCAGTGCCATGCTCATGGCTGCTGGCTGTGCTTCTGAGGTCACAGCAGCCTCAGTGCCTCACAGGCCAGTGTCAGGCTCATGGCTGCTGGCTGTGCTTGTGAGGTCACAGCAGCCTCAGTGCCTCCTCTGCCACTGCCATGCTCATGGCTGCTGGCTGTGCTTGTGAGGTCACAGCAGCCTCAGTGCTTCCTAGCCCACTTTCAGGCTCATGGCTGCTGGCTGTGCTTCTGAGGTCACAGAAATCTGAATGCCTCCTAGGCCAGTGGCAGGCTCATGGCTGCTGGCTGTGCTTGTGAGGTCGCAGCAGCCTGAATGCCTCCTAGCCCTGTGGCAGGCTCATGGCTGCTGGCTATGATTGTGAGGTCACAGCAGACTCAGTGCCTCATAGTTTAGTGTCCAGCGCCCCCTGCTGGCTGTGCTTGTGAGGTCACAGCAGCCTCAGTGCCTCACAGGCCAGTGCCATGCTCATGGCTGCTGGCTGTGCTTGTGACGTCACACCAGCCTCAGTGCCTCCCAGGCCAGTGTCAGGCTCATGGCTGCTGGCTGTGCTTGTGAGGTCACAGCAGCCTCAGTGCCTCCTCTGCCACTGCCATGCTCATGGCTGCTGGCTGTGCTTGTGAGGTCACAGCAGCCTCAGTGCCTCCTAGGCCAGTATCAGGCTCATGGCTGCTGGCTGTACTTCTGATGTCACAGAAATCTGAATGCCTCCTAGGCCAGTGTCAGGCTCATGGCTGCTGGCTGTGCTTGTGACGTCACAGCAGCCTCAGTGCCTCATAGTTTAGTGTCCAGCGTTCCCTGCTGGCTCTGTTTGTGAGGTCACAGCAGACTCAGTGATTCATAGGTTAGTGTGCAGCGCCCCCTGCTGGCTGTGCTTGTGAGGTCACAGCAGCCTCAGTGCCTCTGAGGCCAGTATCAGGCTCATGGCTGCTGGCTGTGCTTGTGAGGTCACAGCAGCCTCAGTGCCTCCTCTGCCAGTGCCATGCTCATGGCTGCTGGCTGTGCTTGTGAGGTCACAGCAGCCTCAGTGCCTCCTAGGCCAGTATCAGGCTCATGGCTGCTGGCTGTGCTTCTGAGGTCACAGAAATCTGAATGCCTCCTAGGCCAGGGGCAGGCTCATGGCTTCTGGCTGTGATTGTGAGGTCACAGCAGCCTCAGTGCCTCCTAGGCCAGTATCAGGCTCATGGCTGCTGGCTGTGCTTGTGAGGTCACAGCAGCCTCAGTGCCTCACAGGCCAGTGCCATGCTCATGGCTGCTGGCTGTGCTTGTGAGGTCACAGCAGCCTCAGTGCCTCACAGGCCAGTGTCAGGCTCATGGCTGCTGGCTGTGCTTGTGAGGTCACAGCAGCCTCAGTGCCTCCTCTGCCACTGCCATGCTCATGGCTGCTGGCTGTGCTTGTGAGGTCACAGCAGCCTCAGTGCCTCCTAGGCCAGTATCAGGCTCATGGCTGCTGGCTGTGCTTCTGAGGTCACAGAAATCTGAATGCCTCCTAGGCCAGTGGCAGGCTCATGGCTGCTGGCTGTGCTTGTGACGTCACACCAGCCTGAATGCCTCCTAGCCCTGTGGCAGGCTCATGGCTGCTGGCTATGATTGTGAGGTCACAGCAGCCTCAGTGCCTCATAGTTTAGTGTCCAGCGCCCCTGCTGGCTGTGCTTGTGAGGTCACAGCAGCCTCAGTGCCTCACAGGCCAGTGCCATGCTCATGGCTGCTGGCTGTGCTTGTGACGTCACACCAGCCTCAGTGCCTCCCAGGCCAGTGTCAGGCTCATGGCTGCTGGCTGTGCTTGTGAGGTCACAGCAGCCTCAGTGCCTCCTCTGCCAGTGCCATGCTCATGGCTGCTGGCTGTGCTTGTGAGGTCACAGCAGCCTCAGTGCCTCCTAGGCCAGTATCAGGCTCATGGCTGCTGGCTGTGCTTGTGACGTCACAGCAGCCTCAGTGCCTCATAGTTTAGTGTCCAGCGCCCCCTGCTGGCTGTGCTTGTGAGGTCACAGCAGCCTCAGTGCCTCACAGGCCAGTATCAGGCTCATGGCTGCTGGCTGTGCTTGTGACGTCACAGCAGCCTCAGTGCCTCCTCTGCCAGTGCCATGCTCATGGCTGCTGGCTGTGCTTGTGAGGTCACAGCAGCCTCAGTGCCTCCTAGGCCAGTATCAGGCTCATGGCTGCTGGCTGTGCTTCTGAGGTCACAGAAATCTGAATGCCTCCTAGGCCAGTGGCAGGCTCATGGCTTCTGGCTGTGATTGTGAGGTCACAGCAGCCTCAGTGCCTCCTAGGTTAGTGTCCAGCGTCCCCTGCTGGCTCTGCTTGTGAGGTCACAGCAGACTCAGTGCCTCATAGGTTAGTGTCCAGTGCCCCCTGCTGGCTGTGCTTGTGAGGTCACAGCAGCCTCAGTGCCTCTCAGGCCAGTGTCAGGCTCATGGCTGCTGGCTGTGCTTGTGAGGTCACAGCAGCCTCAGTGCCTCCTCTGCCAGTGCCATGCTCATGGCTGCTGGCTGTGCTTCTGAGGTCACAGCAGCCTCAGTGCCTCCTAGGCCAGTATCAGGCTCATGGCTGCTGGCTGTGATTGTGAGGTCACATCAGCCTCAGTGCTTCATAGTTTAGAGTCCAGCGTCCCCTGCTGGCTGTGCTTGTGAGGTCGCAGCAGCCTGAATGCCTCCTAGCCCTGTGGCAGACTCATGGCTGCTGGCTATGATTGTGAGGTCACAGCAGCCTCAGTGCCTCATAGTTTAGTGTCCAGCGCCCCCTGCTGGCTGTGCTTGTGAGGTCACAGCAGCCTCAGTGCCTCACAGGCCAGTGCCATGCTCATGGCTGCTGGCTGTGCTTGTGACGTCACACCAGCCTCAGTGCCTCCCAGGCCAGTGTCAGGCTCATGGCTGCTGGCTGTACTTGTGAGGTCACAGCAGCCTCAGTGCCTCCTCTGCCACTGCCATGCTCATGGCTGCTGGCTGTGATTGTGAGGTCACAGCAGCCTCAGTGCCTCCTAGGCCAGTATCAGCCTCATGGCTGCTGGCTGTGCTTCTGAGGTCACAGAAATCTGAATGCCTCCTAGGCCAGTGTCAGGCTCATGGCTGCTGGCTGTGCTTGTGAGGTCACAGCAGCCTCAGTGCCTCCTCTGCCAATGTCAGGGTCATGGCTGCTGGCTGTGCTTGTGAGGTCACAGCAGCCTCAGTTCCTCCTAGGCCAGTATCAGGCTCATGGCTGCTGGCTGGGTTTCTGAGGTCACAGAAGCCTGAATGCCTCCTAGCCCTGTGCCATGCTCATGGCTGCTGGCTGTGCTCGTGAGGTCACAGCAGACTCAGTGCCTCATAGTTTAGTGTCCAGCGTTCCCTGCTGGCTCTGTTTGTGAGGTCACAGCAGACTCAGTGCCTCAAAACTTAGTGTCCAGCGCCCCCTGCTGGCTGTGCTTGTGAGGTCACAGCAGCCTCAGTGCCTCCTCTGCCAGTGCCATGCTCATGGCTGCTGGCTGTGCTTGTGAGGTCACAGCAGCCTCAGTGCCTCACAGGCCAGTATCAGGCTCATGGCTGCTGGCTGTGCTTGTGAGGTCACAGAAATCTGAATGCCTCCTAGGCCAGTGGCAGGCTCATGGCTGCTGGCTGTGCTTGTGAGGTCACAGCAGCCTCAGTGCCTCATAGTTAAGTGTCCAGCGTCCCCTGCTGGCTCTGCTTGTGAGGTCACAGCAGCCTCAGTGCCTCAAAAGTTAGTGTCCAGCGTCCCCTGCTGGCTGTGCCTGTGAGGTCACACAAGCCTCAGTGCCTCCTCTGCCAGTGCCATGCTCATGGCTGCTGGCTGTGCTTGTGACGTCACAGCAGCCTGAGTGCCTCCTAGGCCCGTGGCAGGCTCATGGCTGCTGGCTGTGATTGTGAGGTCACAGGAGCCTCAGTGCCTCCTCTGCCAGTGCCATGCTCATGGCTGCTGGCTGTGCTTGTGACGTCACAGCAGCCTGAGTGCCTCCTAGGCCCGTGGCAGGCTCATGGCTGCTGGCTGTCATTGTGAGGTCACAGCAGCCTCAGTGCTTCATAGTTTAGTGTCCAGCGGCCCCTGCTGGCTGTGCTTGTGAGGTCACAGCAGACTCAGTGCCTCAAAAGTTGGTGTCCAGCGCCCCCTGCTGGCTCTGCTTGTGAGGTCACAGCAGACTCAGGGCCTCAAAACTTAGTGTCCAGCGCCCCCTGTTGGCTCTGCTAGTGAGGTCACAGCAGACTCAGTGCCTCCTCTGCCAGTGCCATGCTCATGGCTGCTGGCTGTGCTTGTGACGTCACACCAGCCTCAGTGCCTCCCAGGCCACTGTCAGGCTCATGGCTGCTGGCTGTGCTTGTGAGGTCACAACAGCCTCAGTGCCTCCTCTGCCAATGTCAGGGTCATGGCTGCTGGCTGTGCTTGTGAGGTCACAGCAGCCTCAGTTCCTCCTAGGCCAGTATCAGGCTCATGGCTGCTGGCTGGGTTTCTGAGGTCACAGAAGCCTGAATTCCTCCTAGCCCTGTGCCATGCTCATGGCTGCTGGCTGTGCTTGTGAGGTCACAGCAGCCTCAGTGCCTCATAGTTTAGTGTCCAGCGTCCCCTGCTGACTCTGCTAGTGAGGTCACAGCAGACTCAGTGCCTCAAAACTTAGTGTCCAGCGCCCCCTGCTGGCTGTGCTTGTGAGGTCACAGCAGCCTCAGTGCCTCCTCTGCCCGTGCCAGGGTCATGGCTGCTGGCTGTGCTTGTGAGGTCACAGCAGCCTCAGTGCCTCACAGGCCAGTGTCAGGCTCATGGCTGCTGGCTGTGCTTGTGAGGTCACAGCAGCCTCAGTGCCTCCTCTGCCACTGCCATGCTCATGGCTGCTGGCTGTGATTGTGACGTCACAGCAGACTCAGTGCCTCCTAGGCCAGTATCAGGCTCATGGCTGCTGGCTGTGCTTCTGAGGTCACAGAAATCTGAATGCCTCCTAGGCCAGTGGCAGGCTCATGGCTGCTGGCTGTGCTTGTGAGGTCACAGCAACCTCAGTGCCTCATAGTTTAGTGTCCAGCGTCCCCTGCTGGCGCTGCTTGTGAGGTCACAGCAGACTCAGTGCCTCAGAAGTTGGAGTCCAGCGCCCCCTGCTGGCTCTGCTTGTGAGGTCACAGCAGCCTCAGTGCCTCCTCTGCCAGTGCCATGCTCATGGCTGCTGGCTGTGCTTGTGAGGTCACAGCAGCCTCAGTGCCTCCTAGGCCAGTATCAGGCTCATGGCTGCTGGCTGTGCTTGTGACGTCACAGCAGACACAGTGCCTCCTCTGCCAGTGCCATGCTCATGGCTGCTGGCTGTGCTTGTGAGGTCACAGCAGCCTCAGTGCCTCACAGGCCAGTGTCAGGCTCATGGCTGCTGGCTGTGCTTGTGAGGTCACAGCAGCCTCAGTGCCTCCTCTGCCACTGCCATGCTCATGGCTGCTGGCTGTGCTTGTGAGGTCACAGCAGCCTCAGTGCCTCCTAGGCCAGTATCAGGCTCATGGCTGCTGGCTGTGCTTCTGAGGTCACAGAAATCTGAATGCCTCCTAGGCCAGTGGCAGGCTCATGGCTGCTGGCTGTGCTTGTGAGGTCGCAGCAGCCTGAATGCCTCCTAGCCCTGTGGCAGGCTCATGGCTGCTGGCTATGATTGTGAGGTCACAGCAGCCTCAGTGCCTCATAGTTTAGTGTCCAGCGCCCCCTGCTGGCTGTGCTTGTGAGGTCACAGCAGCCTCAGTGCCTTACAGGCCAGCGCCATGCTCATGGCTGCTGGCTGTGCTTGTGACGTCACACCAGCCTCAGTGCCTCCCAGGCCAGTGTCAGGCTCATGGCTGCTGGCTGTACTTGTGAGGTCACAGCAGCCTCAGTGCCTCCTCTGCCACTGCCATGCTCATGGCTGCTGGCTGTGCTTGTGAGGTCACAGCAGCCTGAGTGCCTCCTAGGCCCGTGGCAGGCTCATGGCTGCTGGCTGTGCTTGTGAGGTCACAGCAGCCTCAGTGCCTCCTAGGCCAGTATCAGGCTCATGGCTGCTGGCTGTGATTCTGAGGTCACAGCAGCCTCAGTGCCTCATAGTTAAGTGTCCAGCGTCCCCTGCTGGCGCTGCTTGTGAGGTCACAGCAGACTCAGTGCCTCAGAAGTTGGAGTCCAGCGCCCCCTGCTGGCTCTGCTTGTGAGGTCACAGCAGACTCAGTGTCTCCGTGGATAGTGCCATGCTCATGGCTGCTGGCTGTGCTTGTGAGGTCACAGCAGCCTCAGTGCCTCCTCTGCCAGTGCCATGCTCATGGCTGCTGGCTGTGCTTGTGAGGTCACAGCAGCCTCAGGGCCTCCTAGGCCAGTATCAGGCTCATGGCTGCTGGCTGTGATTCTGAGGTCACATCAGCCTCAGTGCTTCATAGTTTAGTGTCCAGCGTCCCCTGCTGGATCTGCTTGTGAGGTCACAGCAGACTCAGTGCCTCAAAAGTTGGAGTCCAGCGTCCCCTGCTGGCTCTGCTAGTGAGGTCACAGCAGACTCAGTGTCTCCGTGTATAGTGCCATGCTCATGGCTGCTGGCTGTGCTTGTGACGTCACAGCAGACTCAGTGCCTCCTAGGCCCGTGCCATGCTCATGGCAGCTGGCTGTGCTTGTGAGGTCACAGCAGCCTCAGTGCCTCCGAGGCCAGTATCAGGCTCATGGCTGCTGGCTGTGCTTGTGAGGTCACAGCAGCCTCAGTGCCTCAAAAGTTAGTGTCCAGCGTCCCCTGCTGGCCGTGCCTGTGAGGTCACAGCAGCCCCAGTGCCTCCTCTGCCAGTGTCAGGGGCATGGCTGCTGCCTGTGCTTCTGCGGTCACAGCAGCCTCAGTGACTCTGTGGACAGTGCCATGCTCATGGCTGCTGGCTGTGCTTGTGAGGTCACAGCAGCCTCTGCCTCTGAGTCCAGGGGCAGGCTCATGGCTGCTGGCTGTGCTTGTGAGGTCACAGCAGCCTGAATGCCTCCTCGGCCAGTGGCAGGCTCATGGCTGCTGGCTGTGCTTGTGAGGTCACAGCAGCCTCAGTGCCTCATCGTTTAGTGTCCAGCGTCCCCTGCTGGCTGTGCTTGTGAGGTCACAGCAGCCTCAGTGCCTCCTCTGCCACTGTCAGGCTCATGGCTGCTGGCTGTGCTTGTGAGGTCACAGCAGCCTGAGTGCCTCCTAGGCCTGTGGCAGGCTCATGGCTGCTGGCTGTGCTTGTGAGGTCACAGCAGCCTCAGTGCCTCATCGTTTAGTGTCCAGCGTCCCCTGCTGGCTGTGCTTGTGAGGTCACAGCAGCCTCAGTGCCTCCTCTGCCAGTGCCATGCTCATGGCTGCTGGCTGTGCTTGTGACGTCACAGCAGCCTGAGTGCCTCCTAGGCCCGTGGCAGGCTCATGGCTGCTGGCTGTGATTGTGAGGTCACAGCAGCCTCAGTGCCTCCTCTGCCAGTGCCATGCTCATGGCTGCTGGCTGTGCTTGTGACGTCACAGCAGCCTGAGTGCCTCCTAGGCCCGTGGCAGGCTCATGGCTGCTGGCTGTCATTGTGACGTCACAGCAGCCTCAGTGCCTCCTCTGCCAGTGCCATGCTCATGGCTGCTGGCTGTGCTTGTGAGGTCACAGCAGCCTCAGTGCCTCCTAGGCCAGTATCAGGCTCATGGCTGCTGGTTGTGCTTGTGAGGTCACAGCAGCCTGAATGCCTCCTAGGCCAGTGTCAGGCTCATGGCTGCTGGCTGTGCTTCTGAGGTCACAGCAGCCTCAGTGCCTCATAGTTTAGTGTCCAGCGTCCCCTGCTGGCTCTGTTTGTGAGGTCACAGCAGACTCAGTGCCTCATAGGTTAGTGTCCAGCGCCCCCTGCTGGCTGTGCTTGTGAGGTCACAGCAGCCTCAGTGCCTCTGAGGCCAGTATCAGGCTCATGGCTGCTGGCTGTGCTTGTGACATCACAGCAGCCTCAATGCCTCCTCTGCCCGTGCCAGGGTCATGGCTGCTGGCTGTGCTTGTGAGGTCACAGCAGCCTCAGTGCCTCCTAGGCCAGTATCAGGCTCATGGCTGCTGGCTGTGCTTGTGAGGTCACAGGAGCCTCAGTGCCTCCTCTGCCAGTGCCATGCTCATGGCTGCTGGCTGTGCTTCTGAGGTCGCAGCAGCCTGAATGCCTCCTAGCCCTGTGGCAGGCTCATGGCTGCTGGCTATGATTGTGAGGTCACAGCAGCCTCAGTGCCTCATAGTTTAGTGTCCAGCGCCCCCTGCTGGCTGTGCTTGTGAGGTCACAGCAGCCTCAGTGCCTCACAGGCCAGTGCCATGCTCATGGCTGCTGGCTGTGCTTGTGACGTCACACCAGCCTCAGTGCCTCCCAGGCCAGTGTCAGGCTCATGGCTGCTGGCTGTGCTTCTGAGGTCACAGCAGCCTCAGTGCCTCCTCTGCCACTGCCATGCTCATGGCTGCTGGCTGTGATTGTGAGGTCACAGCAGCCTGAATGCCTCCTAGGCCAGTATCAGGCTCATGGCTGCTGGCTGTGCTTCTGAGGTCACAGAAATCTGAATGCCTCCTAGGCCAGTGTCAGGCTCATGGCTGCTGGCTGTGCTTGTGAGGTCACAGCAGCCTCAGTGCCTCATAGTTTAGTTTCCAGCGTCCCCTGCTGGCTCTGCTTGTGAGGTCACAGCAGACTCAGTGCCTCATAGGTTAGTGTGCAGCGCCCCCTGCTGGCTGTGCTTGTGAGGTCACAGCAGCCTCAGTGCCTCTGAGGCCAGTATCAGGCTCATGGCTGCTGGCTGTGCTTGTGACGTCACAGCAGCCTCAGTGCCTCCTCTGCCAGTGCCATGCTCATGGCTGCTGGCTGTGCTTGTGAGGTCACAGCAGCCTCAGTGCCTCCTAGGCCAGTATCAGGCTCATGGCTGCTGGCTGTGCTTCTGAGGTCACAGAAATCTGAATGCCTCCTAGGCCAGTGGCAGGCTCATGGCTGCTGGCTGTGATTGTGAGGTCACAGCAGCCTCAGTGCCTCATCGTTTAGTGTCCAGCGTCCCCTGCTGGCTCTGCTTGTGAGGTCACAGCAGACTCAGTGCCTCATAGGTTAGTGTCCAGTGCCCCCTGCTGGCTGTGCTTATGAGGTCACAGCAGCCTCAGTGCCTCTCAGGCCAGTATCAGGCTCATGGCTGCTGGCTGTGCTTGTGAGGTCACAGCAGCCTCAGTGCCTCCTCTGCCAGTGCCATGCTCATGGCTGCTGGCTGTGCTTGTGAGGTCACAGCAGCCTCAGTGCCTCCTAGGCCAGTATCAGGCTCATGGCTGCTGGCTGTGATTGTGAGGTCACATCAGCCTCAGTGCTTCATAGTTTAGTGTCCAGCGTCCCCTGCTGGCTGTGCTTGTGAGGTCACAGCAGACTCAGTGCCTCAAAATTTGGTGTCCAGCGCCCCCTGCTGGCTCTGCTTGTGAGGTCACAGCAGACTCAGTGCCTCAAAAGTTAGTGTCCAGCGCCCCCTGTTGGCTCTCCTTGTGAGGTCAGAGCAGCCTCAGTGCCTCCTCTGCCAGTGCCATGCTCATGGCTGCTGGCTGTGCTTGTGACGTCACACCAGCCTCAGTGCCTCCTCTGCCAATGTCAGGGTCATGGCTGCTGGCTGTGCTTGTGAGGTCACAGCAGCCTCAGTTCCTCCTAGGCCAGTATCAGGCTCATGGCTGCTGGCTGGGTTTCTGAGGTCACAGAAGCCTGAATGCCTCCTAGCCCTGTGCCATGCTCATGGCTGCTGGCTGTGCTTGTGAGGTCACAGCAGCCTCAGTGCCTCATAGTTTAGTGTCCAGCGTCCCCTGCTGTCTCTGCTAGTGAAGTCACAGCAGACTCAGTGCCTCAAAAGTTAGTGTCCAGCGCCCCCTGCTGGCTGTGCTTGTGAGGTCACAGCAGCCTCAGTGCCTCCTCTGCCAGTGCCATGCTCATGGCTGCTGGCTGTGCTTGTGAGGTCACAGCAGCCTCAGCGCCTCACAGGCCAGTGTCAGGCTCATGGCTGCTGGCTGTGCTTGTGAGGTCACAGCAGCCTCAGTGCCTCCTCTGCCACTGCCATGCTCATGGCTGCTGGCTGTGCTTGTGACGTCACAGCAGCCTCAGTGCCTCCTAGGCCAGTATCAGGCTCATGGCTGCTGGCTGTGCTTCTGAGGTCACAGAAATCTGAATGCCTCCTAGGCCAGTGGCAGGCTCATGGCTGCTGGCTCTGCTTGTGAGGTCACAGCAGACTCAGTGCCTCGTAGGTTAGTGTCCAGTGCCCCCTGCTGGCTGTGCTTGTGAGGTCACAGCAGACTCAGTGACTCTCAGGCCAGTATCAGGCTCATGGCTGCTGGCTGTGCTTGTGAGGTCACAGCAGCCCCAGTGCCTCCTCTGCCAGTGTCAGGGGCATGGCTGCTGGCTGTGCTTCTGCGGTCACAGCAGCCTCAGTGACTCTGTGGACAGTGCCATGCTCATGGCTGCTGGCTGTGCTTGTGAGGTCACAGCAGCCTCTGCCTCTGAGTCCAGGGGCAGGCTCATGGCTGCTGGCTGTGATTGTGAGGTCACAGCAGCCTCAGTGCCTCATCGTTTAGTGTCCAGCGTCCCCTGCTGGCTGTGCTTGTGAGGTCACAGCAGCCTCAGTGCCTCCTCTGCCACTGTCAGGCTCATGGCTGCTGGCTGTGCTTGTGAGGTCACAGCAGCCTCAGTGCCTCCCAGGCCAGTGGCAGGCTCATGGCTGCTGGCTGTGCTTGTGAGGTCACAGCAGCCTCAGTGCCTCCTCTGCCAGTGCCGTGCTCATGGCTGCTGGCTGTGCTTGTGACGTCACAGCAGCCTGAGTGTCTCCTAGGCCCGTGGCAGGCTCATGGCTGCTGGCTGTGATTGTGAGGTCACAGCATCCTCAGTGCCTCCTCTGCCAGTGCCATGCTCATGGCTCCTGGATGTGCTTGTGAGGTCACAGCAGCCTCAGTGCCTCCTAGGCCCGTGGCAGGCTCATGGCTGCTGGCTGTGCTTGTGAGGTCACAGCAGCCTCAGTGCCTCCTCTGCCACTGCCATGCTCATGGCTGCTGGCTGTGCTTGTGAGGTCACAGCAGACTCAGTGCCTCCTAGGCCAGTATCAGGCTCATGGCTGCTGGCTGTGCTTCTGAGGTCACAGAAATCTGAATGCCTCCTAGGCCAGTGGCAGGCTCATGGCTGCTGGCTGTGCTTCTGAGGTCACAGCAGCCTCAGTGCGTCATAGTTTAGTGTCCAGCGTTCCCTGCTGGCTCTGTTTGTGAGGTCACAGCAGACTCAGTGCCTCATAGGTTAGTGTGCAGCGCCCCCTGCTGGCTGTGCTTGTGAGGTCACAGCAGCCTCAGTGCCTCACAGGCCAGTATCAGGCTCATGGCTGCTGGCTGTGCTTGTGAGGTCACAGCAGCCTCAGTGCCTCCTCTGCCAGTGCCATGCTCATGGCTGCTGGCTGTGCTTGTGAGGTCACAGCAGACTCAGTGCCTCCCAGGCCAGTATCAGGCTCATGGCTGCTGGCTGTGCTTGTGAGGTCACAGCAGCCTCAGTGCCTCCTAGGCCAGTGGCAGGCTCATGGCTGCTGGCTGTGCTTGTGAGGTCACATCAGCCTCAGTGCTTCATAGTTTAGTGTACAGCGTCCCCTGCTGGCTGTGCTTGTGAGGTCACAGCAGACTCAGTGCCTCAGAAGTTGGAGTCCAGCGCCCCCTGCTGGCTGTGCTTGTGAGGTCACAGCAGCCTCAGTGTCTCCGTGGATAGTGCCATGCTCATGGTTGCTGGCTGTGCTTGTGACGTCACACCAGCCTCAGTGCCTCCTAGGCCCGTGCCATGCTCATGGCTGCTGGCTGTGCTTGTGACGTCACAGCATCCTCAGTTCCTCCTAGGCCAGTATCAGGCTCATGGCTGCTGGCTGTGCTTCTGAGGTCACAGCAGCCTGAATGCCTCCTCGGCCAGTGGCAGGCTCATGGCTGCTGGCTGTGCTTGTGAGATCACAGCAGCCTCAGTGCCTCATCGTTTAGTGTCCAGCGTTCCCTGCTGGCTCTGCTTGTTTGGTCACAGCAGACTCAGTGCCTCAAAACTTAGTGTGCAGCGCCCCCTGCTGGCTGTGCTTGTGAGGTCACAGCAGCCTCAGTGCCTCCTCTGCCAGTGCCAGGGTCATGGCTGCTGGCTGTGCTTGTGAGGTCACACCAGCCTCAGTGCCTCACAGGCCAGTGTCAGGCTCATGGCTGCTGGCTGTGCTTGTGACGTCACAGCAGCCTCAGTGCCTCCTCTGCCAGTGCCATGCTCATGGCTGCTGGCTGTGCTTGTGACGTCACAGCAGCCTGAGTGCCTCCTAGGCCCGTGGCAGGCTCATGGCTGCTGGCTGTGATTGTGACGTCACAGCAGCCTCAGTGCCTCCTCTGCCAGTGCCATGCTCATGGCTGCTGGCTGTGCTTGTGACGTCACAGCAGCCTGAGTGCCTCCTAGGCCCGTGGCAGGCTCATGGCTGCTGGCTGTGCTTGTGAGGTCACAGCAGCCTCAGTGCCTCCTCTGCCACTGCCATGCTCATGGCTGCTGGCTGTGCTTGTGAGGTCACAGCAGCCTCAGTGCCTCCTAGGCCAGTATCAGGCTCATGGCTGCTGGCTGTGCTTCTGAGGTCACAGAAATCTGAATGCCTCCTAGGCCAGTGGCAGGCTCATGGCTGCTGGCTGTGCTTGTGACGTCACAGCAGCCTCAGTGCCTCATCGCTTAGTGTCCAGCGTCCCCTGCTGGCTCTGCTTGTGAGGTCACAGCAGACTCAGTGCCTCATAGGTTAGTGTCCAGTGCCCCCTGCTGGCTCTGCTTGTGAGGTCACAGCAGACTCAGTGACTCTCAGGCCAGTATCAGGCTCATGGCTGCTGGCTGTGCTTGTGACGTCACAGCAGCCTCAGTGCCTCCTCTGCCAGTGCCATGCTCATGGCTGCTGGCTGTGCTTGTGAGGTCACAGCAGCCTCAGTGCCTCCTAGGCCAGTATCAGGCTCATGGCTGCTGGCTGTGCTTGTGACGTCACAGCAGCCTCAGTGCCTCCCAGGGGTGTGTCAGGCTCATGGCTGCTGGCTGTGCTTGTGAGGTCACAGCAGACTCAGTTCCTCCTCTGCCACTGCCATGCTCATGGCTGCTGGCTGTGCTTGTGAGGTCACTGCAGACTCTAGTGCCTCCTAGGCCAGTATCAGGCTCATGGCTGCTGGCTGTGCTTCTGAGGTCACAGAAATCTGAATGCCTCCTAGGCCAGTGGCAGGCTCATGGCTGCTGGCTGTGCTTGTGAGGTCACAGCAGCCTCAGTGCCTCCTAGGCCAGTGTCAGGCTCATGGTTGCTGGCTGTGCTTCTGAGGTCACAGAAACCTGAATGCCTCCTAGGCCAGTGTCAGGCTCATGGCTGCTGGCTGTGCTTCTGAGGTCACAGAAACCTGAATGCCTCCTAGGCCAGTGTCAGGCTCATGGCTGCTGGCTGTGATTGTGAGGTCACAGCAGCCTCAGTGCCTCCTAGGCCAGTATCAGGCTCATGGCTGCTGGCTGTGCTTCTGACGTCACAGCAGACTCAGTGCCTCCTAGGCCCGTGCCATGCTCATGGCTGCTGGCTGTGCTTGTGAGGTCACAGCAGCCTCAGTGCCTCCGAGGCCAGTATCATGCTCATGGCTGCTGGCTGTGCTTGTGAGGTCACAGCAGCCTCAGTGCCTCAAAAGTTAGTGTCCAGCGTCCCCTGCTGGCTGTGCCTGTGAGGTCACACAAGCCTCAGTGCCTCCTCTGCCAGTGCCATGCTCATGGCTGCTGGCTGTGCTTGTGAGGTCACAGCAGCCTCAGTGCCTCCTAGGCCCGTGGCAGGCTCATGGCTGCTGGCTGTGATTGTGAGGTCACAGCAGCCTCAGTGCCTCATCTGCCAGTGCCATGCTCATGGCTGCTGGCTGTGCTTGTGAGGTCACAGCAGCCTGAATGCCTCCTAGCCCTGTGGCAGGCTCATGGCTGCTGGCTGTGCTTCTGAGGTCACAGAAATCTGAATGCCTCCTAGGCCAGTGGCAGGCTCATGGCTGCTGGCTGTGCTTGTGACGTCACAGCAGCCTCAGTGCCTCATCGCTTAGTGTCCAGCGTCCCCTGCTGGCTCTGCTGGTGAGGTCACAGCAGACTCAGTGCCTCATAGGTTAGTGTCCAGTGCCCCCTGCTGGCTCTGCTTGTGAGGTCACAGCAGACTCAGTGACTCTCAGGCCAGTATCAGGCTCATGGCTGCTGGCTGTGCTTCTGAGGTCACAGCAGCCTCAGTGCCTCCTAGGCCAGTATCAGGCTCATGGCTGCTGGCTGTGCTTGTGAGGTCACAGCAGCCTCAGTGCCTCCTAGGCCAGTATCAGGCTCATGGCTGCTGGCTGTGCTTGTGACGTCACAGCAGCCTCAGTGCCTCCCAGGCCAGTGTCAGGCTCATGGCTGCTGGCTGTGATTGTGAGGTCACAGCAGACTCAGTTCCTCCTCTGCCACTGCCATGCTCATGGCTGCTGGCTGTGCTTGTGAGGTCACAGCAGACTCAGTGCCTCCTAGGCCAGTATCAGGCTCATGGCTGCTGGCTGTGCTTCTGAGGTCACAGAAATCTGAATGCCTCCTAGGCCAGTGGCAGGCTCATGGCTGCTGGCTGTGCTTGTGAGGTCACAGCAGCCTCAGTGCCTCCTAGGCCAGTGTCAGGCTCATGGTTGCTGGCTGTGCTTCTGAGGTCACAGAAACCTGAATGCCTCCTAGGCCAGTGTCAGGCTCATGGCTGCTGGCTGTGCTTCTGAGGTCACAGAAACCTGAATGCCTCCTAGGCCAGTGTCAGGCTCATGGCTGCTGGCTGTGATTGTGAGGTGACAGCAGCCTCAGTGCCTCCTAGGCCAGTATCAGGCTCATGGCTGCTGGCTGTGCTTCTGACGTCACAGCAGACTCAGTGCCTCCTAGGCCCGTGCCATGCTCATGGCTGCTGGCTGTGCTTGTGAGGTCACAGCAGCCTCAGTGCCTCCGAGGCCAGTATCATGCTCATGGCTGCTGGCTGTGCTTGTGAGGTCACAGCAGCCTCAGTGCCTCAAAAGTTAGTGTCCAGCGTCCCCTGCTGGCTGTGCCTGTGAGGTCACACAAGCCTCAGTGCCTCCTCTGCCAGTGCCATGCTCATGGCTGCTGGCTGTGCTTGTGAGGTCACAGCAGCCTCAGTGCCTCCTAGGCCCGTGGCAGGCTCATGGCTGCTGGCTGTGATTGTGAGGTCACAGCAGCCTCAGTGCCTCCTCTGCCAGTGCCATGCTCATGGCTGCTGGCTGTGCTTGTGACGTCACAGCAGCCTGAGTGCCTCCTAGGCCCGTGCCATGCTCATGGCTGCTGGCTGTGCTTGTGAGGTCACAGCAGCCTCAGTGCCTCCTAGGCCAGTATCAGGCTCATGGCTGCTGGTTGTGCTTGTGAGGTCACAGCAGCCTGAATGCCTCCTAGGCCAGTGGCAGGCTCATGGCTGCTGGCTGTGCTTGTGAGGTCACAGCAGCCTCAGTGCCTCATAATTTAGTGTCCAGCGCCCCCTGCTGGCTCTGCTTGTGAGGTCACAGCAGACTCGGTGCCTCATAGGTTAGTGTGCAGCGTCCCCTGCTGGCTGTGCTTGTGAGGTCACAGCAGCCTCAGTGCCTCCTCTGCCCGTGCCAGGGTCATGGCTGCTGGCTATGCTTGTGAGGTCACAGCAGCCTCAGTGCCTTACAGGCCAGTGTCAGGCTCATGGCTGCTGGCTGTGCTTGTGAGGTCACAGCAGCCTCAGTGCCTCCTCTGCCACTGCCATGCTCATGGCTGCTGGCTGTGCTTGTGAGGTCACAGCAGCCTCAGTGCCTCCGGGGCCAGTGTCAGGCTCATGGCTGCTGGCTGTGCTTCTGAGGTCACAGAAATCTGAATGCCTCCTAGGCCAGTGGCAGGCTCATGGCTGCTGGCTGTGTTGTGACGTCACAGCAGCCTCAGTGCCTCATCGCTTAGTGTCCAGCGTCCCCTGCTGGCTCTGCTTGTGAGGTCACAGCAGACTCAGTGCCTCATAGGTTAGTGTCCAGTGCCCCCTGCTGGCTCTGCTTGTGAGGTCACAGCAGACTCAGTGACTCTCAGTCCAGTATCAGGCTCATGGCTGCTGGCTGTGCTTGTGACGTCACAGCAGCCTCAGTGCCTCCTCTGCCAGTGCCATGCTCATGGCTGCTGGCTGTGCTTGTGAGGTCACAGCAGCCTCAGTGCCTCCTAGGCCAGTATCAGGCTCATGGCTGCTGGCTGTGCTTGTGAGGTCACAGCAGCCTCAGTGCCTCCCAGGCCAGTGTCAGGCTCATGGCTGCTGGCTGTGCTTGTGAGGTCACAGCAGCCTCAGTGCCTCCTCTGCCATTGCCATGCTCATGGCTGCTGGCTGTGCTTGTGAGGTCACAGCAGCCTCAGTGCCTCCTAGGCCAGTATCAGGCTCATGGCTGCTGGCTGTGCTTCTGAGGTCACAGAAATCTGAATGCCTCCTAGGCCAGTGGCAGGCTCATGGCTGCTGGCTGTGCTTGTGAGGTCACAGCAGCCTCAGTGCCTCATAGTTTAGTGTCCAGCGTTCCCTGCTGGCTCTGTTTGTGAGGTCACAGCAGACTCAGTGATTCATAGGTTAGTGTGCAGCGCCCCCTGCTGGCTGTGCTTGTGAGGTCACAGCAGCCTCAGTGCCTCTGAGGCCAGTATCAGGCTCATGGCTGCTGGCTGTGCTTGTGAGGTCACAGCAGCCTCAGTGCCTCCTCTGCCAGTGCCATGCTCATGGCTGCTGGCTGTGCTTGTGAGGTCACAGCAGCCTCAGTGCCTCCTAGGCCAGTATCAGGCTCATGGCTGCTGGCTGTGCTTCTGAGGTCACAGCAGCCTCAGGGCCTCCTAGGCCAGTATCAGGCTCATGGCTGCTGGCTGTGCTTGTGAGGTCACAGCAGCCTCAGTGCTTCATAGTTTAGTGTCCAGCGTCCCCTGCTGGCTGTGCTTGTGAGGTCACAGCAGCCTCAGTGCCTCCTAGGCCAGTATCAGGCTCATGGTTGCTGGCTGTGCTTCTGAGTTCACAGAAACCTGAATGCCTCCTAGGCCAGTGGCAGGCTCATGGCTGCTGGCTGTGCTTCTGAGGTCACAGAAACCTGAATGCCTCCTAGGCCAGTGTCAGGCTCATGGCTGCTGGCTGTGATTGTGAGGTGACAGCAGCCTCAGTGCCTCCTAGGCCAGTATCAGGCTCATGGCTGCTGGCTGTGCTTGTGACGTCACAGCAGACTCAGTGCCTCCTAGGCCCGTACCATGCTCATGGCTGCTGGCTGTGCTTGTGAGGTCACAGCAGCCTCAGTGCCTCCGAGGCCAGTATCATGCTCATGGCTGCTGGCTGTGCTTGTGAGGTCACAGCAGCCTCAGTGCCTCAAAAGTTAGTGTCCAGCGTCCCCTGCTGGCTGTGCCTGTGAGGTCACACAAGCCTCAGTGCCTCCTCTGCCAGAGCCATGCTCATGGCTGCTGGCTGTGCTTGTGACGTCACAGCAGCCTGAGTGCCTCCTAGGCCCGTGGCAGGCTCATGGCTGCTGGCTGTGATTGTGACGTCACAGGAGCCTCAGTGCCTCCTCTGCCAGTGCCATGCTCATGGCTGCTGGCTGTGCTTGTGACGTCACAGCAGCCTGAGTGCCTCCTAGGCCCGTGGCAGGCTCATGGCTGCTGGCTGTCATTGTGAGGTCACAGCAGCCTCAGTGCCTCCTCTGCCAGTGCCATGCTCATGGCTGCTGGCTGTGCTTGTGAGGTCACAGCAGCCTCAGTGCCTCACAGGCCAGTGTCAGGCTCATGGCTGCTGGCTGTGCTTGTGAGGTCACAGCAACCTCAGGGCCTCCTCTGCCACTGCCATGCTCATGGCTGCTGGCTGTGCTTGTGAGGTCACAGCAGCCTCAGTGCCTCCGAGGCCAGTATCAGGCTCATGGTTGCTGGCTGTGCTTCTGAGTTCACAGAAAACTGAATGCCTCCTAGGCCAGTGGTAGGCTCATGGCTGCTGGCTGTGCTTCTGAGGTCACAGAAATCTGAATGCCTCCTAGGCCAGTGTCAGGCTCATGGCTGCTGGCTGTGATTGTGAGGTGACAGCAGCCTCAGTGCCTCCTAGGCCAGTGGCAGGCTCATGGCTGCTGCCTGTGCTTGTGATGTCACAGCAGCCTCAGTGCCTCATCGCTTAGTGTCCAGCGTCCCCTGCTGGCTCTGCTTGTGAGGTCACAGCAGACTCAGTGCCTCATAGGTTAGTGTCCTGTGCCCCCTGCTGGCTCTGCTTGTGAGGTCACAGCAGACTCAGTGACTCTCAGGCCAGTATCAGGCTCATGGCTGCTGGCTGTGCTTGTGACGTCACAGCAGCCTCAGTGCCTCCTCTGCCAGTGCCATGCTCATGGCTGCTGGCTGTGCTTGTGAGGTCACAGCAGCCTCAGTGCCTCCTAGGCCAGTATCAGGCTCATGGCTGCTGGCTGTGCTTGTGACGTCACACCAGCCTCACTGCCTCCCAGGCCAGTGTCAGGCTCATGGCTGCTGGCTGTGCTTGTGAGGTCACAGCAGACTCAGTGCCTCCTCTGCCATTGCCATGCTCATGGCTGCTGGCTGTGCTTGTGAGGTCACAGCAGCCTCAGTGCCTCCTAGGCCAGTATCAGGCTCATGGCTGCTGGCTGTGCTTCTGAGGTCACAGAAATCTGAATGCCTCCTAGGCCAGTGGCAGGCTCATGGCTGCTGGCTGTGCTTGTGAGGTCACAGCAGCCTCAGTGCCTCATAGTTTAGTGTCCAGCGTTCCCTGCTGGCTCTGTTTGTGAGGTCACAGCAGACTCAGTGCCTCATAGGTTAGTGTGCAGCGCCCCCTGCTGGCTGTGCTTGTGAGGTCACAGCAGCCTCAGTGCCTCACAGGCCAGTATCAGGCTCATGGCTGCTGGCTGTGCTTGTGACGTCACAGCAGCCTCAGTGCCTCCTCTGCCACTGCCATGCTCATGGCTGCTGGCTGTGCTTGTGAGGTCACAGCAGCCTCAGTGCCTCCTAGGCCAGTATCAGGCTCATGGCTGCTGGCTGTGCTTCTGAGATCACAGCAGCCTCAGTGCCTCCTAGGCCAGTGGCAGGCTCATGGCTGCTGGCTGTGCTTCTGAGGTCACAGCAGCCTCAGTGCTTCATAGTTTAGTGTCCAGCGTCCCCTGCTGGCTGTGCTTGTGAGGTCACAGCAGACTCAGTGCCTCAGAAGTTGGAGTCCAGCGCCCCCTGCTGGCTCTGCTTGTGAGGTCACAGCAGACTCAGTGTCTCCGTGGATAGTGCCATGCTCATGGCTGCTGGCTGTGCTTGTGACGTCACAGCAGCCTGAGTGCCTCCTAGGCCCGTGCCATGCTCATGGCTGCTGGCTGTGCTTGTGACGTCACAGCATCCTCAGTGCCTCTGAGTCCAGGGGCAGTCTCATGGCTGCTGGCTGTGCTTGTGAGGTCACATCAGCCTGAATGCCTCCTCGGCCAGTGGCAGGCTCATGGCTGCTGGCTGTGCTTGTGAGGTCACAGCAGCCTCAGTGCCTCATCGTTTAGTGTCCAGCGTTCCCTGCTGGCTCTGCTTGTGAGGTCACATCAGACTCAGTGCCTCAAATGTTAGTGTCCAGCGCCCCCTGCTGGCTGTGCCTGTGAGGTCACACAAGCCTCAGTGCCTCCTCTGCCAGTGCCATGCTCATGGCTGCTGGCTGTGCTTGTGACGTCACAGCAGCCTGAGTGCCTCCTAGGCCCGTGGCAGGCTCATGGCTGCTGGCTGTGCTTGTGAGGTCACAGCAGCCTCAGTGCCTCCTCTGCCTGTGCCATGCTCATGGCTGCTGGCTGTGCTTGTGACGTCACAGCAGCCTGAGTGCCTCCTAGGCCTGTGGCAGGCTCATGGCTGCTGGCTGTCATTGTGACGTCACAGCAGCCTCAGTGCCTCCTCTGCCAGTGCCATGCTCATGGCTGCTGGCTGTGCTTGTGAGGTCACAGCAGCCTCAGTGCCTCCTAGGCCAGTATCAGGCTCATGGCTGCTGGTTGTGCTTGTGAGGTCACAGCAGCCTGAATGCCTCCTAGGCCAGTGTCAGGCTCATGGCTGCTGGCTGTGCTTGTGAGGTCACAGCAGCCTCAGTGCCTCATAATTTAGTGTCCAGCGTCCCCTGCTGGCTCTGCTTGTGAGGTCACAGCAGACTCGGTGCCTCATAGGTTAGTGTGCAGCGCCCCCTGCTGGCTGTGCTTGTGAGGTCACAGCAGCCTCAGTTCCTCTGAGGCCAGTATCAGGCTCATGGCTGCTGGCTGTGCTTGTGAGGTCACAGCAGCCTCAGTGCCTCCTCTGCCAGTGCCATGCTCATGGCTGCTGGCTGTGCTTGTGAGGTCACAGCAGACTCAGTGCCTCCTAGGCCAGTATCAGGCTCATGGCTGCTGGCTGTGCTTCTGAGGTCACAGAAATCTGAATGCCTCCTAGGCCAGTGGCAGGCTCATGGCTGCTGGCTGTGCTTCTGAGGTCGCAGCAGCCTCAGTGCCTCATAGTTTAGTGTCCAGCGTCCCCTGCTGGCTCTGTTTGTGAGGTCACAGCAGACTCAGTGCCTCCTCGGTTAGTGTGCAGCGCCCCCTGCTGGCTGTGCTTCTGAGGTCACAGCAGCCTCAGTGCCTCTGAGGCCAGTATCAGGCTCATGGCTGCTGGTTGTGCTTGTGAGGTCACAGCAGCCTCAGTGCCTCCTCTGCCAGTGCCATGCTCATGGCTGCTGGCTGTGCTTGTGAGGTCACACCAGCCTCAGTGCCTCTGAGGCCAGTATCAGGCTCATGGCTGCTGGCTGTGCTTGTGAGGTCACAGCAGCCTCAGTGCCTCCTCTGCCCGTGCCAGGGTCATGGCTGCTGGCTATGCTTGTGAGGTCACAGCAGCCTCAGTGCCTCACAGGCCAGTGTCAGGCTCATGGCTGCTGGCTGTGCTTGTGAGGTCACAGCAGCCTCAGTGCCTCCTCTGCCACTGCCATGCTCATGGCTGCTGGCTGTGCTTGTGAGGTCACAGCAGCCTCAGTGCCTCCGGGGCCAGTGTCAGGCTCATGGCTGCTGGCTGTGCTTCTGAGGTCACAGAAATCTGAATGCCTCCTAGGCCAGTGGCAGGCTCATGGCTGCTGGCTGTGTTGTGAGGTCACAGCAGCCTCAGTTCCTCATCGCTTAGTGTCCAGCGTCCCCTGCTGGCTCTGCTTGTGAGGTCACAGCAGACTCAGTGCCTCATAGGTTAGTGTCCAGTGCCCCCTGCTGGCTCTGCTTGTGAGGTCACAGCAGACTCAGTGACTCTCAGTCCAGTATCAGGCTCATGGCTGCTGGCTGTGCTTGTGACGTCACAGCAGCCTCAGTGCCTCCTCTGCCAGTGCCATGCTCATGGCTGCTGGCTGTGCTTGTGAGGTCACAGCAGCCTCAGTGCCTCCTAGGCCAGTATCAGGCTCATGGCTGCTGGCTGTGCTTGTGAGGTCACAGCAGCCTCAGTGCCTCCCAGGCCAGTGTCAGGCTCATGGCTGCTGGCTGTGCTTGTGAGGTCACAGCAGACTCAGTGCCTCCTCTGCCATTGCCATGCTCATGGCTGCTGGCTGTGCTTGTGAGGTCACAGCAGCCTCAGTGCCTCCTAGGCCAGTATCAGGCTCATGGCTGCTGGCTGTGCTTCTGAGGTCACAGAAATCTGAATGCCTCCTAGGCCAGTGGCAGGCTCATGGCTGCTGGCTGTGCTTGTGAGGTCACAGCAGCCTCAGTGCCTCATAGTTTAGTGTCCAGCGTTCCCTGCTGGCTCTGTTTGTGAGGTCACAGCAGACTCAGTGATTCATAGGTTAGTGTGCAGCGCCCCCTGCTGGCTGTGCTTGTGAGGTCACAGCAGCCTCAGTGCCTCTGAGGCCAGTATCAGGCTCATGGCTGCTGGCTGTGCTTGTGAGGTCACAGCAGCCTCAGTGCCTCCTCTGCCAGTGCCATGCTCATGGCTGCTGGCTGTGCTTGTGAGGTCACAGCAGCCTCAGTGCCTCCTAGGCCAGTATCAGGCTCATGGCTGCTGGCTGTGCTTCTGAGGTCACAGCAGCCTCAGGGCCTCCTAGGCCAGTGGCAGGCTCATGGCTGCTGGCTGTGCTTGTGAGGTCACATCAGCCTCAGTGCTTCATAGTTTAGTGTCCAGCGTCCCCTGCTGGGTGTGCTTGTGAGGTCACAGCAGCCTCAGTGCCTCCTAGGCCAGTATCAGGCTCATGGTTGCTGGCTGTGCTTCTGAGTTCACAGAAACCTGAATGCCTCCTAGGCCAGTGGCAGGCTCATGGCTGCTGGCTGTGCTTCTGAGGTCACAGAAACCTGAATGCCTCCTAGGCCAGTGTCAGGCTCATGGCTGCTGGCTGTGATTGTGAGGTGACAGCAGCCTCAGTGCCTCCTAGGCCAGTATCAGGCTCATGGCTGCTGGCTGTGCTTCTGACGTCACAGCAGACTCAGTGCCTCCTAGGCCCGTACCATGCTCATGGCTGCTGGCTGTGCTTGTGAGGTCACAGCAGCCTCAGTGCCTCCGAGGCCAGTATCATGCTCATGGCTGCTGGCTGTGCTTGTGAGGTCACAGCAGCCTCAGTGCCTCAAAAGTTAGTGTCCAGCGTCCCCTGCTGGCTGTGCCTGTGAGGTCACACAAGCCTCAGTGCCTCCTCTGCCAGTGCCATGCTCATGGCTGCTGGCTGTGCTTGTGACGTCACAGCAGCCTGAGTGCCTCCTAGGCCCGTGGCAGGCTCATGGCTGCTGGCTGTGATTGTGAGGTCACAGGAGCCTCAGTGCCTCCTCTGCCAGTGCCATGCTCATGGCTGCTGGCTGTGCTTGTGACGTCACAGCAGCCTGAGTGCCTCCTAGGCCCGTGGCAGGCTCATGGCTGCTGGCTGTGCTTGTGACGTCACAGCAGCCTCAGTGCCTCCTCTGCCAGTGCCATGCTCATGGCTGCTGGCTGTGCTTGTGAGGTCACAGCAGACTCAGTGCCTCACAGGCCAGTGTCAGGCTCATGGCTGCTGGCTGTGCTTGTGAGGTCACAGCAGCCTCAGTGCCTCCTCTGCCACTGCCATGCTCATGGCTGCTGGCTGTGCTTGTGAGGTCACAGCAGCCTCAGTGCCTCCGAGGCCAGTATCAGGCTCATGGTTCCTGGCTGTGCTTCTGAGTTCACAGAAAACTGAATGCCTCCTAGGCCAGTGGCAGGCTCATGGCTGGTGGCTGTGCTTCTGAGGTCACAGAAACCTGAATGCCTCCTAGGCCAGTGTCAGGCTCATGGCTGCTGGCTGTGATTGTGAGGTGACAGCAGCCTCAGTGCCTCCTAGGCCAGTGGCAGGCTCATGGTTGCTGGCTGTGCTTCTGAGGTCACAGAAATCTGAATGCCTCCTAGGCCAGTGGCAGGCTCATGGCTGCTGCCTGTGCTTGTGAGGTCACAGCAGCCTCAGTGCCTCATCGCTTAGTGTCCAGCGTCCCCTGCTGGCTCTGCTTGTGAGGTCACAGCAGACTCAGTGCCTCATAGGTTAGTGTCCAGTGCCCCCTGCTGGCTCTGCTTGTGAGGTCACAGCAGACTCAGTGACTCTCAGGCCAGTATCAGGCTCATGGCTGCTGGCTGTGCTTGTGACGTCACAGCAGCCTCAGTGCCTCCTCTGCCAGTGCCATGCTCATGGCTGCTGGCTGTGCTTGTGAGGTCACAGCAGCCTCAGTGCCTCCTAGGCCAGTATCAGGCTCATGGCTGCTGGCTGTGCTTGTGAGGTCACAGCAGCCTCAGTGCCTCCCAGGCCAGTGTCAGGCTCATGGCTGCTGGCTGTGCTTGTGAGGTCACAGCAGACTCAGTGCCTCCTAGGCCAGTATCAGGCTACTGGCTGCTGGCTGTGCTTCTGAGGTCACAGAAATCTGAATGCCTCCTAGGCCAGTGGCAGGCTCATGGCTGCTGGCTGTGCTTGTGAGGTCACAGCAGCCTCAGTGCCTCATAGTTTAGTGTCCAGCGTTCCCTGCTGGCTCTGTTTGTGAGGTCACAGCAGACTCAGTGCCTCATAGGTTAGTGTGCAGCGCCCCCTGCTGGCTGTGCTTGTGAGGTCACAGCAGCCTCAGTGCCTCACAGGCCAGTATCAGGCTCATGGCTGCTGGCTGTGCTTGTGACGTCACAGCAGCCTCAGTGCCTCCTCTGCCAGTGCCATGCTCATGGCTGCTGGCTGTGCTTGTGAGGTCACAGCAGCCTCAGTGCCTCCTAGGCCAGTATCAGGCTCATGGCTGCTGGCTGTGCTTCTGAGGTCACAGCAGCCTCAGGGCCTCCTAGGCCAGTGGCAGGCTCATGGCTGCTGGCTGTGCTTCTGAGGTCACAGCAGCCTCAGTGCTTCATAGTTTAGTGTCCAGCGTCCCCTGCTGGCTGTGCTTGTGAGGTCACAGCAGACTCAGTGCCTCAGAAGTTGGAGTCCAGCGCCCCCGGCTGGCTCTGCTTGTGAGGTCACAGCAGACTCAGTGTCTCCGTGGATAGTGCCATGCTCATGGCTGCTGGCTGTGCTTGTGACGTCACAGCAGACACAGTGCCTCCTAGGCCCGTGCCATGCTCATGGCTGCTGGCTGTGCTTGTGACGTCACAGCATCCTCAGTGCCTCTGAGTCCAGGGGCAGTCTCATGGCTGCTGGCTGTGCTTGTGAGGTCACATCAGCCTGAATGCCTCCTCGGCCAGTGGCAGTCTCATGGCTGCTGGCTGTGCTTGTGAGGTCACAGCAGCCTCAGTGCCTCATCGTTTAGTGTCCAGCGTTCCCTGCTGGCTCTGCTTGTGAGGTCACATCAGACTCAGTGCCTCAAATGTTAGTGTCCAGCGCCCCCTGCTGGCTGTGCTTGTGAGGTCACAGCAGCCTCAGTGCCTCCTCTGCCAGTGCCAGGGTCATGGCTGCTGGCTGTGCTTGTGAGGTCACACCAGCCTCAGTGCCTCCCAGGCCAGTGTCAGGCTCATGGCTGCTGGCTGTGCTTGTGAGGTCACAGGAGCCTCAGTGCCTCCTCTGCCAGTGCCATGCTCATGGCTGCTGGCTGTGCTTGTGACGTCACAGCAGCCTGAGTGCCTCCTAGGCCCGTGGCAGTCTCATGGCTGCTGGCTGTGATTGTGACGTCACAGCAGCCTCAGTGCCTCCTCTGCCAGTGCCATGCTCATGGCTGCTGGCTGTGCTTGTGACGTCACAGCAGCCTGAGTGCCTCCTAGGCCCGTGGCAGGCTCATGGCTGCTGGCTGTGCTTCTCAGGTCACAGCAGCCTCAGTGCCTCCTCTGCCAGTGCCATGCTCATGGCTGCTGGCTGTGCTTGTGAGGTCACAGCAGCCTCAGTGCCTCCGAGGCCAGTATCAGGCTCATGGCTGCTGGTTGTGCTTGTGAGGTCACAGCAGCCTGAATGCCTCCTAGGCCAGTATCAGGCTCATGGCTGCTGGCTGTGCTTGTGAGGTCACAGTAGCCTCAGTGCCTCACAGGCCAGTATCAGGCTCATGGCTGCTGGCTGTGATTGTGAGGTCACAGCAGCCTCAGTGCCTCCTCGGCCCGTATCAGGCTCATGGTTGCTGGCTGTGCTTCTGAGGTCACAGAAACCTGAATGTCTCCTAGGCCAGTGGCAGGCTCATGGCTGCTGGCTGTGCTTCTGAGGTCACAGAAACCTGAATGCCTCCTAGGCCAGTGTCAGGCTCATGGCTGCTGGCTGTGATTGTGAGGTGACAGCAGCCTCAGTGCCTCCTAGGCCGGTGTCAGGCTCATGGCTGCTGGCTGTGCTTGTGATGTCACAGCAGACTCAGTGCTTCCTAGGCCCGTGCCATGCTCATGGCTGCTGGCTGTGCTTGTGAGGTCACAGCAGCCTCAGTGCCTCCGAGGCCAGTATCATGCTCATGGCTGCTGGCTGTGCTTGTGACATCACAGCAGCCTGAGTGTCTCCTAGGCCCGTGGCAGGCTCATGGCTGCTGGCTGTGATTGTGAGGTCACAGCAGCCTCAGTGCCTCCTCTGCCAGTGCCATGCTCATGGCTGCTGGCTGTGCCTGTGACGTCACAGCAGCCTGAGTGCCTCCTAGGCCCGTGGCAGGCTCATGGCTGCTGGCTGTGCTTGTGAGGTCACAGCAGCCTCAGTGCCTCCTCTGCCAGTGCCATGCTCATGGCTGCTGGCTGTGCTTGTGAGGTCACAGCAGCCTCAGTGCCTCCTAGGCCAGTATCAGGCTCATGGCTGCTGGTTGTGCTTGTGAGGTCACAGCAGCCTGAATGCCTCCTAGGCCAGTGTCAGGCTCATGGCTGCTGGCTGTGCTTGTGAGGTCACAGCAGCCTCAGTGCCTCATAATTTAGTGTCCAGAGTCCCCTGCTGGCTCTGATTGTGAGGTCACAGCAGACTCGGTGCCTCATAGGTTAGTGTGCAGCGCCCCCTGCTGGCTGTGCTTGTGAGGTCACAGCAGCCTCAGTGCCTCACAGGCCAGTATCAGGCTCATGGCTGCTGGCTGTGCTTGTGAGGTCACAGCAGCCTCAGTGCCTCCTCTGCCAGTGCCATGCTCATGCCTGCTGGCTGTGCTTGTGAGGTCACAGCAGCCTCAGTGCCTCCTAGGCCAGTATCAGGCTCATGGCTGCTGGCTGTGCTTGTGAGGTCACAGCAGCCTCAGTGCCTCCTCTGCCAGTGCCATGCTCATGGCTGCTGGCTGTGCTTGTGAGGTCACAGCAGCCTCAGTGCCTCCTAGGCCAGTATCAGGCTCATGGCTGCTGGCTGTGCTTGTGAGGTCACAGCAGCCTCAGTGCCTCCTAGGCCAGTGGCAGGCTCATGGCTGCTGGCTGTGATTCTGAGGTCACATCAGCCTCAGTGCCTCATAGTTTAGTGTCCAGCGTCCCCTGATGGCTGTGCTTGTGAGGTCACAGCAGACTCAGTGCCTCAGAAGTTGGACTCCAGCGCCCCCTGCTGGCTCTGCTTGTGAGGTCACAGCAGACTCAGTGTCTCCGTGGATAGTGCCATGCTCATGGCTGCTGGCTGTGCTTGTGAGGTCACAGCAGACTCAGTGCCTCCTAGGCCCGTGCCATGCTCATGGCAGCTGGCTGTGCTTGTGAGGTCACAGCAGCCTCAGTGCCTCCGAGGCCAGTATCAGGCTCATGGCTGCTGGCTGTGCTTGTGAGGTCACAGCAGCCTCAGTGCCCCAAAATTTAGTGTCCAGCGTCCCCTGCTGGCTGTGGCTGTGAGGTCACAGCAGCCCCAGTGCCTCCTCTGCCAGTGTCAGGGGCATGGCTGCTGGCTGTGCTTCTGAGGTCACAGCAGCCTCAGTGACTCTGTGGACAGTGCCATGCTCATGGCTGCTGGCTGTGCTTGTGAGGTCACAGCAGCCTCTGCCTCTGAGTCCAGGGGCAGGCTCATGGCTGCTGGCTGTGCTTGTGAGGTCACAGCAGCCTGAATGCCTCCTCGGCCAGTGGCAGGCTCATGGCTGCTGGCTGTGCTTGTGAGGTCACAGCATCCTCAGTGCCTCATCGTTTAGTGTCCAGCGTCCCCTGCTGGCTGTGCTTGTGAGGTCACAGCAACCTCAGTGCCTCCTCTGCCACTGTCAGGCTCATGGCTGCTGGCTGTGCTTGTGAGGTCACACCAGCCTCAGTGCCTCCCAGGCCAGTGTCAGGCTAATGGCTGCTGGCTGTGCTTGTGAGGTCACAGCAGCCTCAGTGCCTCCTCTGCCAGTGCCGTGCTCATGGCTGCTGGCTGTGCTTGTGACGTCACAGCAGCCTGAGTGTCTCCTAGGCCCGTGGCAGGCTCATGGCTGCTGGCTGTGATTGTGAGGTCACAGCAGCCTCAGTGCCTCCTCTGCCAGTGCCATGCTCATGGCTGCTGGCTGTGCTTGTGACGTCACAGCAGCCTGAGTGCCTCCTAGGCCCGTGGCAGGCTCATGGCTGCTGTCTGTCATTGTGAGGTCACAGCAGCCTCAGTGCCTCCTCTGCCAGTGCCATGCTCATGGCTGCTGGCTGTGCTTGTGAGGTCACAGCAGACTCAGTGCCCCAAAAGTTAGTGTCCAGCGTCCCCTGCTGGCTGTGCTTGTGAGGTCACAGCAGCCCCAGTGCCTCCTCTGCCAGTGTCAGGCTCATGGCTGCTGGCTGTGCTTCTGAGGTCACAGCAGCCTCAGTGACTCTGTGGATAGTGCCATGCTCATGGCTGCTGGCTGTGCTTGTGAGGTCACAGCAGCCTCAGTGCCTCCTAGGCCAGTATCAGGCTCATGGCTGCTGGCTGTGCTTGTGAGGTCACAGCAGCCTCAGTGCCTCCTAGCCCTGTGGCAGGCTCATGGCTGCTGGCTATGATTGTGAGGTCACAGCAGCCTCAGTGCCTCATAGTTTAGTGTCCAGCGTCCCCTGCTGGCTCTGCTTGTGAGGTGACAGCAGACTCAGTGCCTCAAAAGTTAGTGTGCAGCGCCCCCTGCTGGCTGTGCTTGTGAGGTCACAGCAGCCTCAGTGCCTCCTCTGCCAATGTCAGGGTCATGGCTGCTGGCTGTGCTTGTGAGGTCACAGCAGCCTCAGTTTCTCCTAGGCCAGTATCAGGCTCATGGCTGCTGGCTGGGTTTCTGAGGTCACAGAAGCCTGAATGCCTCCTAGCCCTGTGGCAGGCTCATGGCTGCTGGCTGTGCTTGTGAGGTCACAGCAGCCTCAGTGCCTCAAAAGTTAGTGTCCAGCGCCCCCTGCTGGCTCTGCTTGTGAGGTCACAGCAGCCTCAGTGCCTCCTCTGCCAGTGCCAGGGTCATGGCTGCTGGCTGTGCTTGTGAGGTCACAGCAGCCTCAGTGCCTCCCAGGCCAGTGTCAGGCTCATGGCTGCTGGCTGTGCTTGTGAGGTCACAGCAGACTCAGTGACTCCTCTGCCATTGCCATGCTCATGGCTGCTGGCTGTGCTTGTGAGGTCACAGCAGCCTCAGTGCCTCCTAGGCCAGTATCAGGCTCATGGCTGCTGGCTGTGCTTCTGAGGTCACAGAAATCTGAATGCCTCCTAGGCCAGTGGCAGGCTCATGGCTGCTGGCTGTGCTTGTGACGTCACAGCAGCCTCAGTGCCTCATAGTTTAGTGTCCAGCGTCCCCTGCTGGCTCTGCTTGTGAGGTCACAGCAGACTCAGTGCCTCATAGGTTAGTGTCCAGCGCCCCCTGCTGGCTCTGCTTGTGAGGTCACAGCAGCCTCAGTGCCTCCCAGGCCAGTATCAGGCTCATGGCTGCTGGCTGTGCTTCTCAGGTCACAGCAGCCTCAGTGCCTCCTCTGCCACTGCCATGCTCATGGCTGCTGGCTGTGTTTGTGAGGTCACAGCAGCCTCAGTGCCTCCTAGGCCAGTATCAGGCTCATGGCTGCTGGCTGTGCTTCTGAGGTCACAGCAGCCTCAGTGCCTCTCTGGCCAGCGGCAGCCTCATGGCTGCTGGCTGTGATTGTGAGGTCACAGCAGCCTCAGTGCTTCATAGTTTAGTGTCCAGCGTCCCCTGCTGGCTGTGATTGTGAGGTCACAGCAGACTCAGTGCCTCAAAAGTAGGTGTCCAGCGCCCCCTGCTGGCTCTGCTTGTGAGGTCACAGCAGACTCAGTGTCTCCGTGGATAGTACCATGCTCATGGCTGCTGGCTGTGCTTGTGAGGTCACAGCAGCCTCAGTGCCTCCTAGGCCCGTGGCAGTCTCATGGCTGCTGGCTGTGCTTGTGAGGTCACAGCAGCCTCAGTGCCCCCTCTGCCAGTGCCATGCTCATGGCTGCTGGCTGTGCTTGTGACGTCACAGCAGCCTGAGTGCCTCCTAGGCCCGTGGCAGGCTCATGGCTGCTGGCTGTGCTTGTGAGGTCACAGCAGCCTGAATGCCTCTCTGGCCAGTGGCATGCTCATGGCTGCTGGCTGTGATTGTGAGGTCACATCAGCCTCAGTGCTTCATAGTTTAGTGTCCTGCGTCCCCTGCTGGCTGTGCTTGTGAGGTCACAGCAGACTCAGTGCCTCAAAAGTTGGTTTCCAGCGCCCCCTGCTGGCTCTGCTTGTGAGGTTGCAGCAGACTCAGTGTCTCCGTGGATAGTACCATGCTCATGGCTGCTGGCCCTGCTTGTGAGGTCACAGCAGCCTCAGTTCCTCCTAGGCCAGTATCAGGCTCATGGCTACTGGCTGTGCTTGTGAGGTCACAGAGGCCTGAATGCCTCCTAGGCCAGTGGCAGGCTCATGGCTGCTGGCTGTGCTTGTGAGGTTATAGCAGCCTCAGTGCCTCACAGTTTGGTGTCCAGCGTCCATTGCTGGCTCTGCTTGTTTGGTCACAGCAGACTCAGTGCCTCATAGGTTAGTGTCCAGCGCCCCCTGCTGGCTCTGCTTGTGAGGTCACAGCAGACTCAGTGCCTCATAGGTTAGTGTGCAGCGCCCCCTGCTGGCTCTGCTTGTGAGGTCACAGCAGCCTCATTGCCTCTCAGGCCCGTGGCAGGCTCATGGCTGCTGGCTGTGATTGTGAGGTCACAGCAGCCTCAGTGCCTCCTCTGCCAGGGCCATGCTCATGGCTGCTGGCTGTGTTTGTGAGGTCACACCAGCCTCATTGCCTCTCAGGCCCGTGGCAGGCTCATGGCTGCTGGCTGTGCTTGTGAGGTCACAGCAGACTCAGTGCCCCAAAAGTTAGTGTCCAGCGTCCCCTGCTGGCTCTGCTTGTGAGGTCACACCAGCCCCAGTGCCTCCTCTGCCAGTGTCAGGCTCATGGCTGCTGGCTGTGCTTCTGAGGTTATAGCAGCCTCAGTGACTCTGTGGATAGTGCCATGCTCATGGCTGCTGGCTGTGCTTCACAGGTCACAGCAGCCTCAGTGCCTCCCAGGCCAGTATCAGGCTCATGGCTGCTGGCTGTGCTTGTGACGTCACAGCAGCCTCAGTGCCTCCTCTGCCAGTGCCATGCTCCTGGCTGCTGGCTGTGCTTGTGACATCACAGCAGCCTGAGTGCCTCCTAGGGCCGTGGCAGGCTCATGGCTGCTGGCTGTCATTGTGACGTCACAGCAGCCTCAGTGCCTCCTCTGCCAATGTCAGGGTCATGGCTGCTGGCTGTGCTTGTGAGGTCACAGCAGCCTCAGTTCCTCCTAGGCCAGTATCAGGCTCAAGGCTGCTGGCTGGGTTTCTGAGGTCACAGAAGCCTGAATGCCTCCTAGCCCTGTGGCAGGCTCATGGCTGCTGGCTCTGCTTGTGAGGTCAGAGCAGCCTCAGTGCCTCAAAAGTTAGTGTCCAGCGCCCCCTGCTGTCTGTGCTTGTGAGGTCACAGCAGCCTCAGTGCCTCCTCTGCCAGTGCCATGCTCATGGCTGCTGGCTGTGCTTCTCAGGTCACAGCAGCCTCAGTGCCACCCAGGCCAGTGTCAGGCTCATGGCTGCTGGCTGTGCTTGTGAGGTCACAGCAGACTCAGTGCCTCCTCTGCCATTGCCATGCTCATGGCTGCTGGCTGTGCTTGTGAGGTCACAGCAGCCTCAGTGCCTCCTAGGCCAGTATCAGGCTCATGGCTGCTGGCTGTGCTTGTGAGGTCACAGCAGCCTCAGTGCCTCATAGTTTAGTGTCCAGCGTCCCCTGCTGGCTCTGCTTGTGAGGTCACAGCAGACTCAGTGCCTCATAGGTTAGTGTGCAGCGCCTCCTGCTGGCTGTGCTTGTGAGGTCACAGCAGCCTCAGTGCCTCACAGGCCAGTATCAGGCTCATGGCTGCTGGCTGTGCTTGTGAGGTCACAGCAGCCTCAGTGACTCCTCTGCCACTGCCATGCTCATGGCTGCTGGCTGTGCTTGTGAGGTCACAGCAGCCTCAGTGCCTCCTAGGCCAGTATCAGGCTCATGGCTGCTGGCTGTGCTTCTGAGGTCACAGAAACCTGAATGCCTCCTAGGCCAGTAGCAGGCTCATGGCTGCTGCCTGTGCTTGTGACGTCACAGCAGCCTCAGTGCCTCATCGTTTAGTGTCCAGCGTCCCCTGCTGGCTCTGCTTGTGAGGTCACAGCAGACTCAGGGCCTCATAGGTTAGTGTGCAGCGCCCCCTCCTGGCTCTGCTTGTGAGGTCACAGCACCCTCAGTGACTCTCAGGCCAGTATCAGGCTCATGGCTGCTGGCTGTGCTTGTGAGGTCACAGCAGCCTCAGTGCCTCCTCTGCCAGTGTCAGGCTCATGGCTGCTGGCTGTGCTTGTGAGGTCACAACAGCCTCAGTGTCTCCTAGGCCAGTATCAGGCTCATGGCTGCTGGCTGTGCTTCTGAGGTCACAGCAGCCTGAGTGCCTCCTAGGCCAGTGGCAGGCTCATGGCTGCTGGCTGTGATTGTGAGGTCACATCAGCCTCAGTGCTTCATAGTTTAGTGTCCAGCGTCCCCTGCTGGCTGTGCTTGTGAGGTCACAGCAGACTCAGTGCCTCAAAAGTTGGTGTCCAGCGCCCCCTGCTGGCTCTGCTTGTGAGGTTGCAGCAGACTCAGTGTCTCCGTGGATAGTACCATGCTCATGGCTGCTGGCTGTGCTTGTGAGGTCACAGCAGCCTCAGTGCCTCTCAGGCCAGTGGCAGTCTCATGGGTGCTGGCTGTGCTTGTGAGGTCACAGCAGCCTCAGTTCCTCCTAGGCCAGTATCAGGCTCATGGCTACTGGCTGTGCTTGTGAGGTCACAGAGGCCTGAATGCCTCCTAGGCCAGTGGCAGGCTCATGGCTGCTGGCTGTGCTTGTGAGGTTATAGCAGCCTCAGTGCCTCACAGTTTAGTGTTCAGCGTCCATTGCTGGCTGTGATTGTGAGGTCACATCAGCCTCAGTGCTTCATAGTTTAGTGTCCAGCGTCCCCTGCTGGCTCTGCTTGTGAGGTCACAGCAGACTCAGTGCCTCATAGGTTAGTGTGCAGCGCCTCCTGCTGGCTGTGCTTGTGAGGTCACAGCAGCCTCAGTGCCTCACAGGCCAGTATCAGGCTCATTGCTGCTGGCTGTGCTTGTGAGGTCACAGCAGCCTCAGTGACTCCTCTGCCACTGCCATGCTCATGGCTGCTGGCTGTGCTTGTGAGGTCACAGCAGCCTCAGTGCCTCCTAGGCCAGTATCAGGCTCATGGCTGCTGGCTGTGCTTCTGAGGTCACAGAAACCTGAATGCCTCCTAGGCCAGTAGCAGGCTCATGGCTGCTGCCTGTGCTTGTGACGTCACAGCAGCCTCAGTGCCTCATCGTTTAGTGTCCAGCGTCCCCTGCTGGCTCTGCTTGTGAGGTCACAGCAGCCTCAGTGCCTCTGAGGCCAGTATCAGGCTCATGGCTGCTGGCTGTGCTTGTGAGGTCACAGCAGCCTCAGAGCCTCCTCTGCCAGTGTCAGGCTCATGGCTGCTGGCTGTGATTGTGAGGTCACAACAGCCTCAGTGCCTCCTAGGCCAGTATCAGGCTCATGGCTGCTGGCTGTGCTTCTGAGGTCACAGCAGCCTGAGTGCCTCCTAGGCCAGTGGCAGCCTCATGGCTGCTGGCTGTGATTGTGAGGTCACATCAGCCTCAGTGCTTCATAGTTTAGTGTCCAGCGTCCCCTGCTGGCTGTGCTTGTGAGGTCACAGCAGACTCAGTGCCTCAAAAGTTGGTGTCCAGCGCCCCCTGCTGGCTCTGCTTGTGAGGTTGCAGCAGACTCAGTGTCTCCGTGGATAGTACCATGCTCATGGCTGCTGGCTGTGCTTGTGAGGTCACAGCAGCCTCAGTGCCTCTCAGGCCAGTGGCAGTCTCATGGGTGCTGGCTGTGCTTGTGAGGTCACAGCAGCCTCAGTTCCTCCTAGGCCAGTATCAGGCTCATGGCTACTGGCTGTGCTTGTGAGGTCACAGAGGCCTGAATGCCTCCTAGGCCAGTGGCAGGCTCATGGCTGCTGGCTGTGCTTGTGAGGTTATAGCAGCCTCAGTGCCTCACAGTTTAGTGTCCAGCGTCCATTGCTGGCTGTGATTGTGAGGTCACATCAGCCTCAGTGCTTCATAGTTTAGTGTCCAGCGTCCCCTGATGGCTGTGCTTGTGAGGTCACAGCAGACTCAGTGCCTCAAAAGTTGGTGTCCAGCGCCCCCTGCTGGCTCTGCTTGTGAGGTTGCAGCAGACTCAGTGTCTCCGTGGATAGTACCATGCTCATGGCTGCTGGCTGTGCTTGTGAGGTCACAGCAGACACAGTGCCTGCTAGGCCCGTGCCATGCTCATGGCTGCTGGCTGTGCTTGTGAGGTCACAGCAGCCTCAGTGCCTCCTAGGGCAGTATCAGGCTCATGGCTGCTGGCTGTGCTTGTGAGGTCACAGCAGCCTCAGTGCCTCCTAGGCCAGTGGCAGGCTCATGGCTGCTGGCTGTGCTTGTGAGGTCACAGCAGACTCAGTGCCCCAAAATTTAGTGTCCAGCGTCCCCTGCTGGCTGTGCTTGTGAGGTCACAGCAGCCCCAGTGCCTCCTCTGCCAGTGTCAGGCTCATGGCTGCTGGCTGTGCTTCTGAGGTTATAGCAGCCTCAGTGACTCCGTGGATAGTGCCATGCTCATGGCTGCTGGCTGTGCTTGTGAGGTCACAGCAGCCTCAGTGCCTCACAGGCCAGTATCAGGCTCATGGCTGCTGGCTGTGCTTCTCAGGTCACAGCAGCCTCAGTGCCTCCTCTGCCAGTGCCATGCTCCTGGCTGCTGGCTGTGCTTGTGACGTCACAGCAGCCTGAGTGCCTCCTAGGCCCGTGGCAGGCTCATGGCTGCTGGCTGTGATTGTGACGTCACAGCAGCCTCAGTGCCCCCTCTGCCAGTGCCATGCTCATGGCTGCTGGCTGTGCTTGTGACGTCACAGCAGCCTGAGTGCCTCCTAGGTCAGTGGCAGGCTCATGGCTGCTGGCTGTGCTTGTGAGGTCACAGCAGACTCAGTGCCCCAAAATTTAGTGTCCAGCGTCCCCTGCTGGCTGTGCTTGTGAGGTCACAGCAGCCCCAGTGCCTCCTCTGCCAGTGTCAGGCTCATGGCTGCTGGCTGTGCTTCTGAGGTTATAGCAGCCTCAGTGACTCTGTGGATAGTGCCATGCTCATGGCTGCTGGCTGTGCTTGTGACGTCACACCAGCCTCAGTGCCTCACAGGCCAGTATCAGGCTCATGTCTGCTGGCTGTGCTTCTGAGGTTATAGCAGCCTCAGTGACTCCGTGGATAGTGCCATGCTCATGGCTGCTGGCTGTGCTTGTGAGGTCACAGCAGCCTCAGTGCCTCACAGGCCAGTATCAGGCTCATGGCTGCTGGCTGTGCTTCTCAGGTCACAGCAGCCTCAGTGCCTCCTCTGCCAGTGCCATGCTCCTGGCTGCTGGCTGTGCTTGTGACGTCACAGCAGCCTGAGTGCCTCCTAGGCCCGTGGCAGGCTCATGGCTGCTGGCTGTGATTGTGACGTCACAGCAGCCTCAGTGCCCCCTCTGCCAGTGCCATGCTCATGGCTGCTGGCTGTGCTTGTGACGTCACAGCAGCCTGAGTGCCTCCTAGGCCCGTGGCAGGCTCATGGCTGCTGGCTGTGCTTGTGAGGTCACAGCAGCCTCAGTGCCTCTCTGGCCAGTGGCATGCTCATGGCTGCTGGCTGTGCTTGTGAGGTCACAGCAGCCTCAGTGCTTCATAGTTTAGTGTCCAGCGTCCCCTGCTGGCTGTGCTTGTGAGGTCACAGCAGACTCAGTGCCTCAAAAGTTGGTGTCCAGCGCCCCCTGCTGGCTCTGCTTGTGAGGTTGCAGCAGACTCAGTGTCTCCGTGGATAGTACCATGCTCATGGCTGCTGGCTGTGCTTGTGAGGTCACAGCAGCCTCAGTTCCTCCTAGGCCAGTATCAGGCTCATGGCTACTGGCTGTGCTTGTGAGGTCACAGAGGCCTGAATGCCTCCTAGGCCATTGGCAGGCTCATGGCTGCTGGCTGTGCTTGTGAGGTTATAGCAGCCTCAGTGCCTCACAGTTTAGTGTCCAGCGTCCATTGCTGGCTCTGCTTGTTTGGTCACAGCAGACTCAGTGCCTCAGAGGTTAGTGTCCAGCGCCCACTGCTGGCTCTGCTTCTGAGGTCACAGCAGACTCAGTGCCTCATAGGTTAGTGTGCAGCGCCCCCTGCTGGCTCTGCTTGTGAGGTCACAGCAGCCTCATTGCCTCTCAGGCCCGAGGCAGGCTCATGGCTGCTGGCTGTGATTGTGAGGTCACAGCAGCCTCAGTGCCTCCTCTGCCAGTGCCATGCTCATGGCTGCTGGCTGTGTTTGTGAGGTCACACCAGCCTCAGTGCCTCCTAGGCCCGTGCCATGCTCATGGCTGCTGGCTGTGCTTGTGAGGTCACAGCAGCCTCAGTGCCTCTCTGGCCAGTGGCATGCTCATGGCTGCTGGCTGTGATTGTGAGGTCACATCAGCCTCAGTGCTTCATAGTTTAGTGTCCAGCGTCCCCTGCTGGCTGTGCTTGTGAGGTCACATCAGACTCAGTGCCTCAAAAGTTGGTGTCCAGCGCCCCCTGCTGGCTCTGCTTGTGAGGTTGCAGCAGACTCAGTGTCTCCGTGGATAGTACCATGCTCATGGCTGCTGGCTCTGCTTGTGAGGTCACAGCAGCCTCAGTGCCTCCTAGGCCAGTATCAGGCTCATGGCTGCTGGCTGTGCTTCACAGGTCACAGCAGCCTCAGTGCCTCCTAGGTCAGTGGCAGGCTCATGGCTGCTGGCTGTGCTTGTGAGGTCACAGCAGACTCAGTGCCCCAAAATTTAGTGTCCAGCGTCCCCTGCTGGCTGTGCTTGTGAGGTCACAGCAGCCCCAGTGCCTCCTCTGCCAGTGTCAGGCTCATGGCTGCTGGCTGTGCTTGTGAGGTCACAGCAGCCTCAGTGCCTCCTAGGCCAGTATCAGGCTCATGGCTGCTGGCTGTGCTTGTGAGGTCACAGCAGCCTCAGTGCCTCCTAGGTCAGTGGCAGGCTCATGGCTGCTGGCTGTGCTTGTGAGGTCACAGCAGACTCAGTGCCCCAAAATTTAGTGTCCAGCGTCCCCTGCTGGCTGTGCTTGTGAGGTCACAGCAGCCCCAGTGCCTCCTCTGCCAGTGTCAGGCTCATGGCTGCTGGCTGTGCTTCTGAGGTTATAGCAGCCTCAGTGACTCTGTGGATAGTGCCATGCTCATGGCTGCTGGCTGTGCTTGTGACGTCACACCAGCCTCAGTGCCTCACAGGCCAGTATCAGGCTCATGTCTGCTGGCTGTGCTTCTCAGGTCACAGCAGCCTCAGTGCCTCCTCTGCCAGTGCCATGCTCCTGGCTGCTGGCTGTGCTTGTGACGTCACAGCAGCCTGAGTGCCTCCTAGGCCCGTGGCAGGCTCATGGCTGCTGGCTGTGATTGTGAGGTCACAGCAGCCTCAGTGCCCCCTCTACCAGTGCCATGCTCATGGCTGCTGGCTGTGCTTGTGACGTCACAGCAGCCTGAGTGCCTCCTAGGCCCGTGGCAGGCTCATGGCTGCTGGCTGTGATTGTGACGTCACAGCAGACACAGTGCCTCCTAGGCACATGCCATGCTCACGGCTGCTGGCTGTGCTTGTGAGGTCACAGCAGCCTCAGTGCCTCCTAGGCCAGTATCAGGCTCATGGCTGCTGGCTGTGCTTCTGAGGTTATAGCAACCTCAGTGCCTCACAGTTTAGTGTCCAGCGTCCATTGCTGGCTCTGCTTGTTTGGTCACAGCAGACTTAGTGCCTCATAGGTTAGTGTCCAGCGCCCCCTGCTGGCTGTGCTTGTGAGGTCACAGCAGACTCAGTGCGTCCCAGGCCAATGTCAGGCTCATGGCTGCTGGCTGTGCTTGTGACGTCACAGCAGACACAGTGCCTCCTAGGCCCATGCCATGCTCATGGCTGCTGGCTGTGCTTGTGAGGTCACAGCAGCCTCAGTGCCTCCTAGGCCGGTATCAGGGTCATGGCTGCTGGCTGTGCTTGTGAGGTCACAGCAGCCTCAGTGCCTCCTCGGTCAGTGGCAGGCTCATGGCTGCTGGCTGTGCTTGTGAGGTCACAGCAGACTCAGTGCCCCAAAAGTTAGTGTCCAGCGTCCCCTGCTGGCTGTGCTTGTGAGGTCACAGCAGCCCCAGTGCCTCCTCTGCCAGTGTCAGGCTCATGGCTGCTGGCTGTGCTTGTGAGGTCACAGCAGCCTCAGGGCCTCCTAGGCCAGGGGCAGGCTCATGGCTGCTGGCTGTGCTTGTGAGGTCACAGCAGCCTCAGTGCCTCATCGTTTAGTGTCCAGCGTCCCCTGCTGGCTCTGCTTGTGAGGTCACAGCAGATTCAGTGCCTCATAGGTTAGTGTGCAGCGCCCCCTGCTGGCTCTGCTTGTGAGGTCACAGCAGCCTCAGTGCCTCTCAGACCCGTGGCAGGCTCATGGCTGCTGGCTGTGATTGTGAGGTCACAGCAGCCTCAGTGCCTCCTCTGCCACTGCCATGCTCATGGCTGCTGGCTGTGTTTGTGAGGTCACACCAGCCTCAGTGCCTCCTAGGCCAGTATCAGGCTCATGGCTGCTGGCTGTGCTTGTGAGGTCACAGCAGCCTGAGTGCCTCCTAGGCCAGTGGCAGCCTCATGGCTGCTGGCTGTGATTGTGAGGTCACATCAGCCTCAGTGCTTCATAGTTTAGTGTCCAGCGTCCCCTGCTGGCTGTGCTTGTGAGGTCACAGCAGACTCAGTGCCTCAAAAGTTGGTGTCCAGCGCCCCCTGCTGGCTCTGCTTGTGAGGTTGCAGCAGACTCAGTGTCTCCGTGGATAGCACCATGCTCATGGCTGCTGGCTCTGCTTGTGAGGTCACAGCAGCCTCAGTGCCTCTCAGGCCAGTGGCAGTCTCATGGCTGCTGGCTGTGCTTGTGAGGTCACAGCAGCCTCAGTTCCTCCTAGGCCAGTATCAGGCTCATGGCTACTGGCTGTGCTTGTGAGGTCACAGAGGCCTGAATGCCTCCTAGGCCAGTGGCAGGCTCATGGCTGCTGGCTGTGCTTGTGAGGTTATAGCAGCCTCAGTGCCTCACAGTTTAGTGTCCAGCGTCCATTGCTGGCTCTGCTTGTTTGGTCACAGCAGACTCAGTGCCTCATAGGTTAGTGTCCAGCGCCCCCTGCTGGCTCTGCTTCTGAGGTCACAGCAGACTCAGTGCCTCCCAGGCCAGTATCAGGCTCATGGCTGCTGGCTGTGCTTGTGACGTCACAGCAGACACAGTGCCTCCTAAGCCCATGCCATGCTCATGGCTGCTGGCTGTGCTTGTGAGGTCACAGCAGCCTCAGTGCCTCACAGGCCAGTATCAGGCTCATGGCTGCTGGCTGTGCTTGTGAGGTCACAGCAGACTCAGTGCCTCCTAGGCCAGTGGCAGGCTCATGGCTGCTGGCTGTGCTTGTGAGGTCACAGCAGCCCCAGTGCCTCCTCTGCCAGTGTCAGGCTCATGGCTGCTGGCTGTGCTTCTGAGGTCACAGCAGCCTCAGTGACTCTGTGGATAGTGCCATGCTCATGGCTGCTGGCTGTGCTTGTGAGGTCACAGCAGCCTCAGTGCCTCCTAGGCCAGTATCAGGCTCATGGCTGCTGGCTGTGCTTCTGAGGTCACAGCAGCCTCAGTGCCTCCTAGACCTGTGGCAGGCTCATGGCTGCTGGCTATGATTGTGAGGTCACAGCAGCCTCAGTGCCTCATAGTTTAGTGTCCAGCGTCCCCTGCTGGCTCTGCTTGTGAGGTGACAGCAGACTCAGTGCCTCAAAAGTTAGTGTGCAGCGCCCCCTGCTGGCTGTGCTTGTGAGGTCACAGCAGCCTCAGTGCCTCCTCTGCCAATGTCAGGGTCATGGCTGCTGGCTGTGCTTGTGAGGTCACAGCAGCCTCAGTTCCTCCTAGGCCAGTATCAGGCTCATGGCTGCTGGCTGGGTTTCTGAGGTCACAGAAGCCTGAATGCCTCCTAGACCTGTGGCAGGCTCATGGCTGCTGGCTGTGCTTGTGAGGTCACAGCAGCCTCAGTGCCTCAAAAGTTAGTGTCCAGCGCCCCCTGCTGGCTCTGCTTGTGAGGTCACAGCAGCCTCAGTGCCTCCTCTGCCAGTGCCAGGGTCATGGCTGCTGGCTGTGCTTGTGACGTCACAGCAGCCTCAGTGCCTCCCAGGCCAGTGTCAGGCTCATGGCTGCTGGCTGTGCTTGTGAGGTCACAGCAGACTCAGTGACTCCTCTGCCATTGCCATGCTCATGGCTGCTGGCTGTGCTTGTGAGGTCACAGCAGCCTCAGTGCCTCCTAGGCCAGTATCAGGCTCATGGCTGGTGGCTGTGCTTCTGAGGTCACAGAAATCTGAATGCCTCCTAGGCCAGTGGCAGGCTCATGGCTGCTGGCTGTGCTTGTGACGTCACAGCAGCCTCAGTGCCTCATAGTTTAGTGTCCAGCGTCCCCTGCTGGCTCTGCTTGTGAGGTCACAGCAGACTCAGTGCCTCATAGGTTAGTGTGCAGCGCCCCCTGCTGGCTGTGCTTGTGAGGTCACAGCAGCCTCAGTGCCTCCCAGGCCAGTATCAGGCTCATGGCTGCTGGCTGTGCTTCTCAGGTCACAGCAGCCTCAGTGCCTCCTCTGCCACTGCCATGCTCATGGCTGCTGGCTGTGTTTGTGAGGTCACAGCAGCCTCAGTGCCTCCTAGGCCAGTATCAGGCTCATGGCTGCTGGCTGTGCTTCTGAGGTCACAGCAGCCTCAGTGCCTCTCTGGCCAGCGGCAGCCTCATGGCTGCTGGCTGTGATTGTGAGGTCACATCAGCCTCAGTGCTTCATAGTTTAGTGTCCAGCGTCCCCTGCTGGCTGTGCTTGTGAGGTCACAGCAGACTCAGTGCCTCAAAAGTAGGTGTCCAGCGCCCCCTGCTGGCTCTGCTTGTGAGGTCGCAGCAGAGTCAGTGTCTCCGTGGATAGTACCATGTTCATGGCTGCTGGCTGTGCTTGTGAGGTCACAGCAGCCTCAGTTCCTCCTAGGCCAGTATCAGGCTCATGGCTACTGGCTGTGCTTCTGAGGTCACAGAGGCCTGAATGCCTCCTAGGCCAGTGGCAGGCTCATGGCTGCTGGCTGTGCTTGTGAGGTTATAGCAGCCTCAGTGCCTCACAGTTTAGTGTCCAGCGTCCATTGCTGGCTCTGCTTGTTTGGTCACAGCAGACTCAGTGCCTCATAGTTTAGTGTCCAGCGCCCCCTGCTGGCTGTGCTTGTGAGGTCACAGCAGACTCAGTGCCTCACAGGCCAATATCAGGCTCATGGCTGCTGGCTGTGCTTGTGAGGTCACAGCAGCCTGAGTGCCTCCCAGGCCCGTGGCAGGCTCATGGCTGCTGGCTGTGCTTTTGAGGTCACAGCAGCCTCAGTGCCTCCTAGGCCAGTGGCAGGCTCATGGCTGCTGGCTGTGCTTGTGAGGTCACAGCAGCCTCAGTGCCTCCGAGGCCAGTGGCAGGCTCATGGCTGCTGGCTGTGCTTGTGAGGTCACAGCAGACTCAGTGCCTCAAAACTTAGTGTCCAGCATCCCCTGCTGGCTGTGCTTGTGAGGTCACAGCAGCCCCAGTGCCTCCTCTGCCACTGTCAGACTCATGGCTGCTGGCTGTGCTTCTGAGGTCACAGCAGCCTCAGTGACTCTGTGGATAGTGCCATGCTCATGGCTGCTGGCTGTGCTTCTCAGGTCACAGCAGCCTCAGTGCCTCTGATTCCAGGGGCAGTCTCATGGCTGCTGGCTGTGCTTGTGAGGTCACAGCAGCCTGAATGCCTCCTAGCCCTGTGGCAGGCTCATGGCTGCTGGCTATGATTGTGAGGTCACAGCAGCCTCAGTGCCTCAAGGTTTAGTGTCCAGCGCCCCCTGCTGGCTGTGCTTGTGAGGTCACAGCAGCCTCAGTGCCTCCTAGGCCAGTGGCAGGCTCATGGCTGCTGGCTGTGCTTGTGAGGTCACAGCAGCCTCAGTGCCTCCTCTGCCAGTGCCATGCTCACGGCTGCTGGCTGTGCTTCTGAGGTCACAGCAGCCTCAGTGCCTCCTAGGCCCGTGGCAGGCTCATGGCTGCTGGCTGTGCTTGTGACGTCACAGCAGCCTCAGTGCCTCCTCTGCCACTGCCATGCTTATGGCTGCTGGCTCTGCTTGTGAGGTCACAGCAGCCTCAGTGCCTCATAGCATAGTGTCCATCGCCCCCTGCTGGCTGTGCTTGTGAGGTCACAGCAGCCCCAGTGTCTCCTCTGCCAGTGTCAGGCTCATGGCTGCTGGCTGTGCTTCTGAGGTCACAGCAGCCTCGGTGTCTCCGTGGATAGTGCCATGCTCATGGCTGCTGGCTGTGCTTGTGAGGTCACAGCAGCCTCAGTGCCCCTGAGTCCAGTATCAGGCTCATGGCTGCTGGCTGTGCTTGTGAGGTCACAGCAGCCTCAGTGCCTCTCAGGCCAGTGGCAGTCTCATGGCTGCTGGCTGTGCTTGTGAGGTCACAGCAGACTCAGTGCCTCATAGTTTAGTGTCCAGCGTCCCCTGCTGGCTCTGCTTGTGAGGTCACAGCAGACTCAGTGCCTGATAGGGTAGTGTGCAGCGCCCCGTGCTGGCTGTGCTTGTGAGGTCACAGCAGCCTCAGTGCCTCACAGGCCAGTATCAGGCTCATGGCTGCTGGCTGTGCATGTGAGGTCACAGCAGCCTCAGTGCCTCCTCTGCCAGTGCCATGCTCATGGCTGCTGGCTGTGCTTGTGAGGTCACAGCAGCCTCAGTGCCTCCTAGACCAGTATCAGGCTCATGGCTGCTGGCTGTGCTTCTGAGGTCACAGAAATCTGAATGCCTCCTAGGCCAGTGTCAGGCTCATGGCTGCTGGCTGTGCTTGTGAGGTCACAGCAGCCTCAGTGCCTCATCGTTTAGTGTCCAGCGTCCCCTGCTGGCTCTGCTTGTGAGGTCACAGCAGACTCAGTGCCTCACACGTTAGTGTGCAGCGCCCCCTGCTGGCTCTGCTTGTGAGGTCACAGCAGCCTCAGTGCCTCCCAGGCCAATATAAGGCTCATGGCTGCTGTCTGTGCTTGTGAGGTCACAGCAGCCTCAGTGCCTCCTCTGCCACTGCCATGCTCATGGCTGCTGGCTGTGCTTGTGAGGTCACAGCAGACTCAGTGCCTCTCTGGCCAGTGGCAGGCTCATGGCTGCTGGCTGTGATTGTGACGTCACAGCAGACACAGTGCCTCCTAGGCACATGCCATGCTCACGGCTGCTGGCTGTGCTTGTGAGGTCACAGCAGCCTCAGTGCCTCCTAGGCCAGTATCAGGCTCATGGCTGCTGGCTGTGCTTCTGAGGTTATAGCAAACTCAGTGCCTCACAGTTTAGTTTCGCCGTCCATTGCTGGCTCTGCTTGTTTGGTCACAGCAGACTTAGTGCCTCATAGGTTAGTGTCCAGCGCCCCCTGCTGGCTGTGCTTGTGAGGTCACAGCAGACTCAGTGCGTCTCAGGCCAATATCAGGCTCATGGCTGCTGGCTGTGCTTGTGACGTCACAGCAGACACAGTGCCTCCTAGGCCCATGCCATGCTCATGGCTGCTGGCTGTGCTTGTGAGGTCACAGCAGCCTCAGTGCCTCCTAGGCCAGTATCAGGGTCATGGCTGCTGGCTGTGCTTGTGAGGTCACAGCAGCCTCAGTGCCTCCTCGGCCAGTGGCAGGCTCATGGCTGCTGGCTGTGCTTGGGAGGTCACAGCAGACTCAGTGCCCCAAAAGTTAGTGTCCAGCGTCCCCTGCTGGCTGTGCTTGTGAGGTCACAGCATCCCCAGTGCCTCCTCTGCCAGTGTCAGGCTCATGGCTGCTGGCTGTGCTTGTGAGGTCACAGCAGCCTCAGGGCCTCCTAGGCCAGGGGCAGGCTCATGGCTGCTGGCTGTGCTTGTGAGGTCACAGCAGCCTCAGTGCCTCATCGTTTAGTGTCCAGCGTCCCCTGCTGGCTCTGCTTGTGAGGTCACAGCAGATTCAGTGCCTCATAGGTTAGTGTGCAGCGCCCCCTGCTGGCTCTGCTTGTGAGGTCACAGCAGCCTCAGTGCCTCTCAGACCCGTGGCAGGCTCATGGCTGCTGGCTGTGATTGTGAGGTCACAGCAGCCTCAGTGCCTCCTCTGCCAGTGCCATGCTCATGGCTGCTGGCTGTGTTTGTGAGGTCACACCAGCCTCAGTGCCTCCTAGGCCAGTATCAGGCTCATGGCTGCTGGCTGTGCTTGTGAGGTCACAGCAGCCTGAGTGCCTCCTAGGCCAGTGGCAGCCTCATGGCTGCTGGCTGTGATTGTGAGGTCACATCAGCCTCAGTGCTTCATAGTTTAGTGTCCAGCGTCCCCTGCTGGCTGTGCTTGTGAGGTCACAGCAGACTCAGTGCCTCAAAAGTTGGTGTCCAGCGCCCCCTGCTGGCTCTGCTTGTGAGGTTGCAGCAGACTCAGTGTCTCCGTGGATAGCACCATGCTCATGGCTGCTGGCTCTGCTTGTGAGGTCACAGCAGCCTCAGTGCCTCTCAGGCCAGTGGCAGTCTCATGGCTGCTGGCTGTGCTTGTGAGGTCACAGCAGCCTCAGTTCCTCCTAGGCCAGTATCAGGCTCATGGCTACTGGCTGTGCTTGTGAGGTCACAGAGGCCTGAATGCCTCCTAGGCCAGTGGCAGGCTCATGGCTGCTGGCTGTGCTTGTGAGGTTATAGCAGCCTCAGTGCCTCACAGTTTAGTGTCCAGCGTCCATTGCTGGCTCTGCTTGTTTGGTCACAGCAGACTCAGTGCCTCATAGGTTAGTGTCCAGCGCCCCCTGCTGGCTCTGCTTCTGAGGTCACAGCAGACTCAGTGCCTCCCAGGCCAGTATCAGGCTCATGGCTGCTGGCTGTGCTTGTGACGTCACAGCAGACACAGTGCCTCCTAAGCCCATGCCATGCTCATGGCTGCTGGCTGTGCTTGTGAGGTCACAGCAGCCTCAGTGCCTCACAGGCCAGTATCAGGCTCATGGCTGCTGGCTGTGCTTGTGAGGTCACAGCAGCCTCAGTGCCTCCTAGGCCAGTGTCAGGCTCATGGCTGCTGGCTGTGCTTGTGAGGTCACAGCAGCCCCAGTGCCTCCTCTGCCAGTGTCAGGCTCATGGCTGCTGGCTGTGCTTCTGAGGTCACAGCAGCCTCAGTGACTCTGTGGATAGTGCCATGCTCATGGCTGCTGGCTGTGCTTGTGAGGTCACAGCAGCCTCAGTGCCTCCTAGGCCAGTATCAGGCTCATGGCTGCTGGCTGTGCTTCTGAGGTCACAGCAGCCTCAGTGCCTCCTAGCCCTGTGGCAGGCTCATGGCTGCTGGCTATGATTGTGAGGTCACAGCAGCCTCAGTGCCTCATAGTTTAGTGTCCAGCGTCCCCTGCTGGCTCTGCTTGTGAGGTGACAGCAGACTCAGTGCCTCAAAAGTTAGTGTGCAGCGCCCCCTGCTGGCTGTGCTTGTGAGGTCACAGCAGCCTCAGTGCCTCCTCTGCCAATGTCAGGGTCATGGCTGCTGGCTGTGCTTGTGAGGTCACAGCAGCCTCAGTTCCTCCTAGGCCAGTATCAGGCTCATGGCTGCTGGCTGGGTTTCTGAGGTCACAGAAGCCTGAATGCCTCCTAGCCCTGTGGCAGGCTCATGGCTGCTGGCTGTGCTTGTGAGGTCACAGCAGCCTCAGTGCCTCAAAAGTTAGTGTCCAGCGCCCCCTGCTGGCTCTGCTTGTGAGGTCACAGCAGCCTCAGTGCCTCCTCTGCCAGTGCCAGGGTCATGGCTGCTGGCTGTGCTTGTGACGTCACAGCAGCCTCAGTGCCTCCCAGGCCAGTGTCAGGCTCATGGCTGCTGGCTGTGCTTGTGAGGTCACAGCAGACTCAGTGACTCCTCTGCCATTGCCATGCTCATGGCTGCTGGCTGTGCTTGTGAGGTCACAGCAGCCTCAGTGCCTCCTAGGCCAGTATCAGGCTCATGGCTGCTGGCTGTGCTTCTGAGGTCACAGAAATCTGAATGCCTCCTAGGCCAGTGGCAGGCTCATGGCTGCTGGCTGTGCTTGTGAGGTCACAGCAGCCTCAGTGCCTCATAGTTTAGTGTCCAGCGTCCCCTGCTGGCTCTGCTTGTGAGGTCACAGCAGACTCAGTGCCTCATAGGTTAGTGTGCAGCGCCCCCTGCTGGCTGTGCTTGTGAGGTCACAGCAGCCTCAGTGCCTCCCAGGCCAGTATCAGGCTCATGGCTGCTGGCTGTGCTTCTCAGGTCACAGCAGCCTCAGTGCCTCCTCTGCCACTGCCATGCTCATGGCTGCTGGCTGTGTTTGTGAGGTCACAGCAGCCTCAGTGCCTCCTAGGCCAGTATCAGGCTCATGGCTGCTGGCTGTGCTTCTGAGGTCACAGCAGCCTCAGTGCCTCTCTGGCCAGCGGCAGCCTCATGGCTGCTGGCTGTGATTGTGAGGTCACATCAGCCTCAGTGCTTCATAGTTTAGTGTCCAGGGTCCCCTGCTGGCTGTGCTTGTGAGGTCACAGCAGACTCAGTGCCTCAAAAGTAGGTGTCCAGCGCCCCCTGCTGGCTCTGCTTGTGTGGTCGCAGCAGAGTCAGTGTCTCCGTGGATAGTACCATGTTCATGGCTGCTGGCTGTGCTTGTGAGGTCACAGCAGCCTCAGTTCCTCCTAGGCCAGTATCAGGCTCATGGCTACTGGCTGTGCTTCTGAGGTCACAGAGGCCTGAATGCCTCCTAGGCCAGTGGCAGGCTCATGGCTGCTGGCTGTGCTTGTGAGGTTATAGCAGCCTCAGTGCCTCACAGTTTAGTGTCCAGCGTCCATTGCTGGCTCTGCTTGTTTGGTCACAGCAGACTCAGTGCCTCATAGGTTAGTGTCCAGCGCCCCCTGCTGGCTGTGCTTGTGAGGTCACAGCAGACTCAGTGCCTCACAGGCCAATATCAGGCTCATGGCTGCTGGCTGTGCTTGTGAGGTCACAGCAGCCTGAGTGCCTCCCAGGCCCGTGGCAGGCTCATGGCTGCTGGCTGTGCTTGTGAGGTCACAGCAGCCTCAGTGCCTCCTAGGCCAGTGGCAGGCTCATGGCTGCTGGCTGTGCTTGTGAGGTCACAGCAGCCTCAGTGCCTCCGAGGCCAGTGGCAGGCTCATGGCTGCTGGCTGTGCTTGTGAGGTCACAGCAGACTCAGTGCCTCAAAACTTAGTGTCCAGCATCCCCTGCTGGCTGTGCTTGTGAGGTCACAGCAGCCCCAGTGCCTCCTCTGCCACTGTCAGACTCATGGCTGCTGGCTGTGCTTCTGAGGTCACAGCAGCCTCAGTGACTCTGTGGATAGTGCCATGCTCATGGCTGCTGGCTGTGCTTCTCAGGTCACAGCAGCCTCAGTGCCTCTGATTCCAGGGGCAGTCTCATGGCTGCTGGCTGTGCTTGTGAGGTCACAGCAGCCTGAATGCCTCCTAGCCCTGTGGCAGGCTCATGGCTGCTGGCTATGATTGTGAGGTCACAGCAGCCTCAGTGCCTCAAGGTTTAGTGTCCAGCGTCCCCTGCTGGCTCTGCTTGTGAGGTCACATCAGACTCAGTGCCTCAAAGGTTCGTGTCCAGCGCCCCCTGCTGGCTGTGCTTGTGAGGTCACAGCAGCCTCAGTGCCTCACAGGCCAGTGCCATGCTCATGGCTGCTGGCTGTGCTTGTGAGGTCACAGCAGCCTCAGTGCCTCCCAGGCCAATATCAGGCTCATGGCTGCTGGCTGTGCTTGTGACGTCACAGCAGCCTCAGTGCCTCCTCTGCCACTGCCATGCTTATGGCTGCTGGCTGTGCTTGTGAGGTCACAGCAGCCTCAGTGCCTCCTAGGCCAGTGGCAGGCTCATGGCTGCTGGCTGTGCTTGTGAGGTCACAGCAGCCTCAGTGCCTCCTCTGCCAGTGCCATGCTCACGGCTGCTGGCTGTGCTTCTGAGGTCACAGCAGCCTCAGTGCCTCCTAGGCCCGTGGCAGGCTCATGGCTGCTGGCTGTGCTTGTGACGTCACAGCAGCCTCAGTGCCTCCTCTGCCACTGCCATGCTTATGGCTGCTGGCTCTGCTTGTGAGGTCACAGCAGCCTCAGTGCCTCATAGCATAGTGTCCATCGCCCCCTGCAGGCTGTGCTTGTGAGGTCACAGCAGCCCCAGTGTCTCCTCTGCCAGTGTCAGGCTCATGGCTGCTGGCTGTGCTTCTGAGGTCACAGCAGCCTCGGTGTCTCCGTGGATAGTGCCATGCTCATGGCTGCTGGCTGTGCTTGTGAGGTCACAGCAGCCTCAGTGCCCCTGAGTCCAGTATCAGGCTCATGGCTGCTGGCTGTGCTTGTGAGGTCACAGCAGCCTCAGTGCCTCTCAGGCCAGTGGCAGTCTCATGGCTGCTGGCTGTGCTTGTGAGGTCACAGCAGCCTCAGTGCCTCATAGTTTAGTGTCCAGCGTCCCCTGCTGGCTCTGCTTGTGAGGTCACAGCAGACTCAGTGCCTCATAGGTTAGTGTGCAGCGCCCCGTGCTGGCTGTGCTTGTGAGGTCACAGCAGCCTCAGTGCCTCACAGGCCAGTATCAGGCTCATGGCTGCTGGCTGTGCTTGTGAGGTCACAGCAGCCTCAGTGCCTCCTCTGCCAGTGCCATGCTCATGGCTGCTGGCTGTGCTTGTGAGGTCACAGCAGCCTCAGTGCCTCCTAGACCAGTATCCGGCTCATGGCTGCTGGCTGTGCTTCTGAGGTCACAGAAATCTGAATGCATCCTAGGCCAGTGTCAGGCTCATGGCTGCTGGCTGTGCTTGTGAGGTCACAGCAGCCTCAGTGCCTCATCGTTTAGTGTCCAGCGTCCCCTGCTGGCTCTGCTTGTGAGGTCACAGCAGACTCAGTGCCTCACACGTTAGTGTGCAGCGCCCCCTGCTGGCTCTGCTTGTGAGGTCACAGCAGCCTCAGTGCCTCCCAGGCCAATATAAGGCTCATGGCTGCTGTCTGTGCTTGTGAGGTCACAGCAGCCTCAGTGCCTCCTCTGCCACTGCCATGCTCATGGCTGCTGGCTGTGCTTGTGAGGTCACAGCAGACTCAGTGCCTCTCTGGCAAGTGGCAGGCTCATGGCTGCTGGCTGTGATTGTGACGTCACAGCAGACACAGTGCCTCCTAGGCACATGCCATGCTCACGGCTGCTGGCTGTGCTTGTGAGGTCACAGCAGCCTCAGTGCCTCCTAGGCCAGTATCAGGCTCATGGCTGCTGGCTGTGCTTCTGAGGTTATAGCAACCTCAGTGCCTCACAGTTTAGTGTCCAGCGTCCATTGCTGGCTCTGCTTGTTTGGTCACAGCAGACTTAGTGCCTCATAGGTTAGTGTCCAGCGCCCCCTTCTGGCTGTGCTTGTGAGGTCACAGCAGACTCAGTGCGTCTCAGGCCAATATCAGGCTCATGGCTGCTGGCTGTGCTTGTGACGTCACAGCAGACACAGTGCCTCCTAGGCCCATGCCATGCTCATGGCTGCTGGCTGTGCTTGTGAGGTCACAGCAGCCTCAGTGCCTCCTAGGCCAGTATCAGGGTCATGGCTGCTGGCTGTGCTTGTGAGGTCACAGCAGCCTCAGTGCCTCCTCGGCCAGTGGCAGGCTCATGGCTGCTGGCTGTGCTTGTGAGGTCACAGCAGACTCAGTGCCCCAAAAGTTAGTGTCCAGCGTCCCCTGCTGGCTGTGCTTGTGAGGTCACAGCATCCCCAGTGCCTCCTCTGCCAGTGTCAGGCTCATGGCTGCTGGCTGTGCTTGTGAGGTCACAGCAGCCTCAGGGCCTCCTAGGCCAGGGGCAGGCTCATGGCTGCTGGCTGTGCTTGTGAGGTCACAGCAGCCTCAGTGCCTCATCGTTTAGTGTCCAGCGTCCCCTGCTGGCTCTGCTTGTGAGGTCACAGCAGATTCAGTGCCTCATAGGTTAGTGTGCAGCGCCCCCTGCTGGCTCTGCTTGTGAGGTCACAGCAGCCTCAGTGCCTCTCAGACCCGTGGCAGGCTCATGGCTGCTGGCTGTGATTGTGAGGTCACAGCAGCCTCAGTGCCTCCTCTGCCAGTGCCATGCTCATGGCTGCTGGCTGTGTTTGTGAGGTCACACCAGCCTCAGTGCCTCCTAGGCCAGTATCAGGCTCATGGCTGCTGGCTGTGCTTGTGAGGTCACAGCAGCCTGAGTGCCTCCTAGGCCAGTGGCAGCCTCAATGCTGCTGGCTGTGATTGTGAGGTCACATCAGCCTCAGTGCTTCATAGTTTAGTGTCCAGCGTCCCCTGCTGGCTGTGCTTGTGAGGTCACAGCAGACTCAGTGCCTCAAAAGTTGGTGTCCAGCGCCCCCTGCTGGCTCTGCTTGTGAGGTTGCAGCAGACTCAGTGTCTCCGTGGATAGCACCATGCTCATGGCTGCTGGCTCTGCTTGTGAGGTCACAGCAGCCTCAGTGCCTCTCAGGCCAGTGGCAGTCTCATGGCTGCTGGCTGTGCTTGTGAGGTCACAGCAGCCTCAGTTCCTCCTAGGCCAGTATCAGGCTCATGGCTACTGGCTGTGCTTGTGAGGTCACAGAGGCCTGAATGCCTCCTAGGCCAGTGGCAGGCTCATGGCTGCTGGCTGTGCTTGTGAGGTTATAGCAGCCTCAGTGCCTCACAGTTTAGTGTCCAGCGTCCATTGCTGGCTCTGCTTGTTTGGTCACAGCAGACTCAGTGCCTCATAGGTTAGTGTCCAGCGCCCCCTGCTGGCTCTGCTTCTGAGGTCACAGCAGACTCAGTGCCTCCCAGGCCAGTATCAGGCTCATGGCTGCTGGCTGTGCTTGTGACGTCACAGCAGACACAGTGCCTCCTAAGCCCATGCCATGCTCATGGCTGCTGGCTGTGCTTGTGAGGTCACAGCAGCCTCAGTGCCTCACAGGCCAGTATCAGGCTCATGGCTGCTGGCTGTGCTTGTGAGGTCACAGCAGCCTCAGTGCCTCCTAGGCCAGTGTCAGGCTCATGGCTGCTGGCTGTGCTTGTGAGGTCACAGCAGCCCCAGTGCCTCCTCTGCCAGTGTCAGGCTCATGGCTGCTGGCTGTGCTTCTGAGGTCACAGCAGCCTCAGTGACTCTGTGGATAGTGCCATGCTCATGGCTGCTGGCTGTGCTTGTGAGGTCACAGCAGCCTCAGTGCCTCCTAGGCCAGTATCAGGCTCATGGCTGCTGGCTGTGCTTGTGAGGTCACAGCAGCCTCAGTGCCTCCTAGCCCTGTGGCAGGCTCATGGCTGCTGGCTATGATTGTGAGGTCACAGCAGCCTCAGTGCCTCATACTTTAGTGTCCAGCGTCCCCTGCTGGCTCTGCTTGTGAGGTGACAGCAGACTCAGTGCCTCAAAAGTTAGTGTGCAGCGCCCCCTGCTGGCTGTGCTTGTGAGGTCACAGCAGCCTCAGTGCCTCCTCTGCCAATGTCAGGGTCATGGCTGCTGGCTGTGCTTCTGAGGTCACAGCAGCCTCAGTGCCTCCTAGGCCAGTGGCAGGCTCATGGCTGCTGGCTGGGTTTCTGAGGTCACAGAAGCCTGAATGCCTCCTAGCCCTGTGGCAGGCTCATGGCTGCTGGCTGTGCTTGTGAGGTCACAGCAGCCTCAGTGCCTCAAAAGTTAGTGTCCAGCGCCCCCTGCTGGCTCTGCTTGTGAGGTCACAGCAGCCTCAGTGCCTCCTCTGCCAGTGCCAGGGTCATGGCTGCTGGCTGTGCTTGTGACGTCACAGCAGCCTCAGTGCCTCCCAGGCCAGTGTCAGGCTCATGGCTGCTGGCTGTGCTTGTGAGGTCACAGCAGACTCAGTGACTCCTCTGCCATTGCCATGCTCATGGCTGCTGGCTGTGCTTGTGAGGTCACAGCAGCCTCAGTGCCTCCTAGGCCAGTATCAGGCTCATGGCTGCTGGCTGTGCTTCTGAGGTCACAGAAATCTGAATGCCTCCTAGGCCAGTGGCAGGCTCATGGCTGCTGGCTGTGCTTGTGAGGTCACAGCAGCCTCAGTGCCTCATAGTTTAGTGTCCAGCGTCCCCTGCTGGCTCTGCTTGTGAGGTCACAGCAGACTCAGTGCCTCATAGGTTAGTGTGCAGCGCCCCCTGCTGGCTGTGCTTGTGAGGTCACAGCAGCCTCAGTGCCTCCCAGGCCAGTATCAGGCTCATGGCTGCTGGCTGTGCTTCTCAGGTCACAGCAGCCTCAGTGCCTCCTCTGCCACTGCCATGCTCATGGCTGCTGGCTGTGTTTGTGAGGTCACAGCAGCCTCAGTGCCTCCTAGGCCAGTATCAGGCTCATGGCTGCTGGCTGTGCTTCTGAGGTCACAGCAGCCTCAGTGCCTCTCTGGCCAGCGGCAGCCTCATGGCTGCTGGCTGTGATTGTGAGGTCACATCAGCCTCAGTGCTTCATAGTTTAGTGTCCAGGGTCCCCTGCTGGCTGTGCTTGTGAGGTCACAGCAGACTCAGTGCCTCAAAAGTAGGTGTCCAGCGCCCCCTGCTGGCTCTGCTTGTGTGGTCGCAGCAGAGTCAGTGTCTCCGTGGATAGTACCATGTTCATGGCTGCTGGCTGTGCTTGTGAGGTCACAGCAGCCTCAGTTCCTCCTAGGCCAGTATCAGGCTCATGGCTACTGGCTGTGCTTCTGAGGTCACAGAGGCCTGAATGCCTCCTAGGCCAGTGGCAGGCTCATGGCTGCTGGCTGTGCTTGTGAGGTTATAGCAGCCTCAGTGCCTCACAGTTTAGTGTCCAGCGTCCATTGCTGGCTCTGCTTGTTTGGTCACAGCAGACTCAGTGCCTCATAGGTTAGTGTCCAGCGCCCCCTGCTGGCTGTGCTTGTGAGGTCACAGCAGACTCAGTGCCTCACAGGCCAATATCAGGCTCATGGCTGCTGGCTGTGCTTGTGAGGTCACAGCAGCCTGAGTGCCTCCCAGGCCCGTGGCAGGCTCATGGCTGCTGGCTGTGCTTGTGAGGTCACAGCAGCCTCAGTGCCTCCTAGGCCAGTGGCAGGCTCATGGCTGCTGGCTGTGCTTGTGAGGTCACAGCAGCCTCAGTGCCTCCGAGGCCAGTGGCAGGCTCATGGCTGCTGGCTGTGCTTGTGAGGTCACAGCAGACTCAGTGCCTCAAAACTTAGTGTCCAGCATCCCCTGCTGGCTGTGCTTGTGAGGTCACAGCAGCCCCAGTGCCTCCTCTGCCACTGTCAGACTCATGGCTGCTGGCTGTGCTTCTGAGGTCACAGCAGCCTCAGTGACTCTGTGGATAGTGCCATGCTCATGGCTGCTGGCTGTGCTTCTCAGGTCACAGCAGCCTCAGTGCCTCTGATTCCAGGGGCAGTCTCATGGCTGCTGGCTGTGCTTGTGAGGTCACAGCAGCCTGAATGCCTCCTAGCCCTGTGGCAGGCTCATGGCTGCTGGCTATGATTGTGAGGTCACAGCAGCCTCAGTGCCTCAAGGTTTAGTGTCCAGCGTCCCCTGCTGGCTCTGCTTGTGAGGTCACATCAGACTCAGTGCCTCAAAGGTTCGTGTCCAGCGCCCCCTGCTGGCTGTGCTTGTGAGGTCACAGCAGCCTCAGTGCCTCACAGGCCAGTGCCATGCTCATGGCTGCTGGCTGTGCTTGTGAGGTCACAGCAGCCTCAGTGCCTCCCAGGCCAATATCAGGCTCATGGCTGCTGGCTGTGCTTGTGACGTCACAGCAGCCTCAGTGCCTCCTCTGCCACTGCCATGCTTATGGCTGCTGGCTGTGCTTGTGAGGTCACAGCAGCCTCAGTGCCTCCTAGGCCAGTGGCAGGCTCATGGCTGCTGGCTGTGCTTGTGAGGTCACAGCAGCCTCAGTGCCTCCTCTGCCAGTGCCATGCTCACGGCTGCTGGCTGTGCTTCTGAGGTCACAGCAGCCTCAGTGCCTCCTAGGCCCGTGGCAGGCTCATGGCTGCTGGCTGTGCTTGTGACGTCACAGCAGCCTCAGTGCCTCCTCTGCCACTGCCATGCTTATGGCTGCTGGCTCTGCTTGTGAGGTCACAGCAGCCTCAGTGCCTCATAGCATAGTGTCCATCGCCCCCTGCAGGCTGTGCTTGTGAGGTCACAGCAGCCCCAGTGTCTCCTCTGCCAGTGTCAGGCTCATGGCTGCTGGCTGTGCTTCTCAGGTCACAGCAGCCTCGGTGTCTCCGTGGATAGTGCCATGCTCATGGCTGCTGGCTGTGCTTGTGAGGTCACAGCAGCCTCAGTGCCCCTGAGTCCAGTATCAGGCTCATGGCTGCTGGCTGTGCTTGTGAGGTCACAGCAGCCTCAGTGCCTCTCAGGCCAGTGGCAGTCTCATGGCTGCTGGCTGTGCTTGTGAGGTCACAGCAGACTCAGTGCCTCATAGTTTAGTGTCCAGCGTCCCCTGCTGGCTCTGCTTGTGAGGTCACAGCAGACTCAGTGCCTCATAGGTTAGTGTGCAGCGCCCCGTGCTGGCTGTGCTTGTGAGGTCACAGCAGCCTCAGTGCCTCACAGGCCAGTATCAGGCTCATGGCTGCTGGCTGTGCTTGTGAGGTCACAGCAGCCTCAGTGCCTCCTCTGCCAGTGCCATGCTCATGGCTGCTGGCTGTGCTTGTGAGGTCACAGCAGCCTCAGTGCCTCCTAGACCAGTATCAGGCTCATGGCTGCTGGCTGTGCTTCTGAGGTCACAGAAATCTGAATGCCTCCTAGGCCAGTGTCAGGCTCATGGCTGCTGGCTGTGCTTGTGAGGTCACAGCAGCCTCAGTGCCTCATCGTTTAGTGTCCAGCGTCCCCTGCTGGCTCTGCTTGTGAGGTCACAGCAGACTCAGTGCCTCACACGTTAGTGTGCAGCGCCCCCTGCTGGCTCTGCTTGTGAGGTCACAGCAGCCTCAGTGCCTCTCAGGCCCGTGGCAGGCTCATGGCTGCTGTCTGTGCTTGTGAGGTCACAGCAGCCTCAGTGCCTCCTCTGCCACTGCCATGCTCATGGCTGCTGGCTGTGCTTGTGAGGTCACAGCAGACTCAGTGCCTCTCTGGCCAGTGGCAGGCTCATGGCTGCTGGCTGTGATTGTGAGGTCACATCAGCCTCAGTGCTTCATAGTTTAGTGTCCAGCGTCCCCTGCTGGCTGTGCTTGTGAGGTCACATCAGACTCAGTGCCTCAAATTTGGTGTCCAGCGCCCCCTGCTGGCTCTGCTTGTGAGGTCGCAGCAGACTCAGTGTCTCCGTGGATAGTACCATGCTCATGGCTGCTGGCTGTGCTTGTGAGGTCACAGCAGCCTCAGTGCCTCTCAGGCCAGTATCAGGCTCATGGCTGCTGGCTGTGCTTGTGAGGTCACAGCAGCCTCAGTGCCTCCTCTGCCAGTGCCATGCTCCTGGCTGCTGGCTGTGCTTGTGAGGTCACAGCAGCCTCAGTGCCTCCTAGGCCAGTATCAGGCTCATGGCTGCTGGCTGTGCTTCTGAGGTCACAGAAATCTGAATGCCTCCTAGGCCAGTGGCAGGCTCATGGCTGCTGGCTGTGCTTGTGAGGTCACAGCAGCCTCAGTGCCTCATCGTTTAGTGTCCAGCGTCCCCTGCTGGCTCTGCTTGTGAGGTCACAGCAGACTCAGTGCCTCATAGGTTAGTGTCCAGTGCCCCCTGCTGGCTGTGCTTGTGAGGTCACAGCAGACTCAGTGACTCTCAGGCCAGTATCAGGCTCATGGCTGCTGGCTGTGCTTGTGACGTCACAGCAGCCTCAGTGCCTCCTCTGCCAGTGCCATGCTCATGGCTGCTGGCTGTGCTTGTGAGGTCACAGCAGCCTCAGTGCCTCCTAGGCCAGTATCAGGCTCATGGCTGCTGGCTGTGCTTGTGAGGTCACAGCAGCCTCAGTGCCTCCTAGTCCAGTGGCAGGCTCATGGCTGCTGGCTGTGCTTGTGAGGTCACAGCAGACTCAGTGCCCCAAAAGTTAGTGTCCAGCGTCCCCTGCTGGCTGTGCTTGTGAGGTCACAGCAGACTCAGTGCCTCCTCTGCCAGTGTCAGGCTCATGGCTGCTGGCTGTGCTTGTGAGGTCACAGCAGACTCAGTGCCTCATAGGTTAGTGTGCAGCGCCCCCTGATGGCTGTGCTTGTGAGGTCACAGCAGCCTCAGTGCCTCACAGGCCAGTATCAGGCTCATGGCTGCTGGCTGTGCTTGTGAGGTCACAGCAGCCTCAGTGCCTCCTCTGCCAGTGCCATGCTCATGGCTGCTGGCTGTGCTTGTGAGGTCACAGCAGCCTCAGTGCCTCCTAGGCCAGTATCAGGCTCATGGCTGCTGGCTGTGCTTGTGAGGTCACAGCAGACACAGTGCCTCATAGTTTAGTGTCCAGCGTCCCCTGCTGGCTCTGTTTGTGAGGTCACAGCAGACTCAGTGCCTCAAAAGTTAGTGTGCAGCGCCCCCTGCTGGCTGTGCTTGTGAGGTCACAGCAGCCTCAGTGCCTCCCAGACCAGTATCAGGCTCATGGCTGCTGGCTGTGCTTGTGAGGTCACAGCAGCCTCAGTTCCTCCTAGGCCAGTATCAGGCTCATGGCTGCTGGCTGTGTTTCTGAGGTCACAGCAGACTCAGGGCCTCATAGTTTAGTGTCCAGCGTCCCCTGCTGGCTCTGCTTGTGAGGTCACAGCAGCCTCAGTGCCTCAAAAGTTAGTGTCCAGCGTCCCCTGCTGCCTGTGCTTGTGAGGTCACAGCAGACTCAGTGACTCTCTAGCCAGTGGCAGGCTCATGGCTGCTGGCTGTGATTGTGAGGTCACAGCAGCCTCAGTGTCTCAAAAGTTAGTCTGCAGCGGCCCCTGCTGGCTGTGCTTCTGAGGTCACAGCAGCCTCAGTGCCTCACAGGCCAGTGCCATGCTCATGGCTGCTGGCTGTGCTTGTGAGGTCACAGCAGCCTCAGTGCCTCCCAGGCCAATATCAGGCTCATGGCTGCTAGCTGTGCTTGTGACGTCACAGCAGCCTCAGTGCCTCCTCTGCCACTGCCATGCTCATGGCTGCTGGCTGTGCTTCTGAGGTCACAGCAGCCTCAGTGCCTCATAGGTTAGTGTCCATCGCCCCCTGCTGGCTGTGCTTGTGAGGTCACAGCAGCCCCAGTGTCTCCTCTGCCAGTGTCAGGCTCATGGCTGCTGGCTGTGCTTCTGAGGTCACAGCAGCCTCGGTGTCTCCGTGGATAGTGCCATGCTCATGGCTGCTGGCTGTGCTTGTGAGGTCACAGCATCCTCAGTGCCTCATCATTTAGTGTCCAGCGTCCCCTGCTGGCTCTGCTTGTGAGGTCACAGCAGCCTCAGTGCCTCTCAGGCCCGTGGCAGGCTCATGGCTGCTGGCTGTGATTGTGAGGTCACAGCAGCCTCAGTGCCTCCTCTGCCAGTGCCATGCTCATGGCTGCTGGCTGTGTTTGTGAGGTTACAACAGCCTCAGTGCCTCCTAGGCCTGTATCAGGCTCATGGCTGCTGGCTGTGCTTGTGAGGTCACAGCAGCCTGAGTGCCTCCTAGGCCCGTGGCAGGCTCATGGCTGATGGCTGTGATTGTGAGGTCACATCAGCCTCAGTGCTTCATAGTTTAGTGTCCAGCGTCCCCTGCTGGCTGTGCTTGTGAGGTCACAGCAGACTCAGTGCCTCAAAAGTTCGTGTGCAGCGCCCCCTGCTGGCTCTGCTTGTGAGGTCGCATCAGACTCAGTGTCTCCGTGGATAGTACCATGCTCATGGCTGCTGGCTGTGCTTGTGAGGTCACAGCAGCCTCAGTGCCTCTCAGGCCAGTGGCAGTCTCATGGCTGCTGGCTGTGCTTGTGAGGTCACAGCAGCCTCAGTGCCTCATAGTTTAGTGTCCAGCGTCCCCTGCTGGCTCTGCTTGTGAGGTCACAGCAGACTCAGTGCCTCATAGGTTAGTGTGCAGCGCCCCCTGCTGGCTGTGCTTGTGAGGTCACAGCAGCCTCAGTGCCTCACAGGCCAGTATCAGGCTCATGGCTGCTGGCTGTGCTTGTGAGGTCACAGCAGCCTCAGTGCCTCCTCTGCCAGTGCCATGCTCATGGCTGCTGGCTGTGCTTGTGAGGTCACAGCAGCCTCAGTGCCTCCTAGGCCAGTATCAGGCTCATGGCTGCTGGCTGTGCTTCTGAGGTCACAGAAATCTGAATGCCTCCTAGGCCAGTGGCAGGCTCATGGCTGCTGGCTGTGCTTGTGAGGTCACAGCAGCCTCAGTGCCTCATCGTTTAGTGTCCAGCGTCCATTGCTGGTTCTGCTTGTGAGGTCACAGCAGCCTCAGTGCCTCACACGTTAGTGTGCAGCGCCCCCTGCTGGCTGTGCTTGTGAGGTCACAGCAGCCTCAGTGCCTCTCAGGCCCGTGGCAGGCTCATGGCTGCTGTCTGTGCTTGTGAGGTCACAGCAGCCTCAGTGCCTCCTCTGCCACTGCCATGCTCATGGCTGCTGGCTGTGTATGTGAGGTCACAGCAGCCTCAGTGCCTCTCTGGCCAGTGGCAGGCTCATGGCTGCTGGCTGTGATTGTGAGGTCACATCAGCCTCAGTGCTTCATAGTTTAGTGTCCAGCGTCCCCTGCTGGCTGCGCTTGTGAGGTCACATCAGACTCAGTGCCTCAAATTTGGTATCCAGCGCCCCCTGCTGGCTCTGCTTGTGAGGTCGCAGCAGACTCAGTGTCTCCGTGGATAGTACCATGCTCATGGCTGCTGGCTGTGCTTGTGACGTCACAGCAGCCTCAGTGCCTCCTCTGCCAGTGCCATGCTCATGGCTGCTGGCTGTGCTTGTGAGGTCACAACAGCCTGAGTGCCTCACAGGCCAGTATCAGGCTCATGGCTGCTGGCTGTGCTTGTGAGGTCACAGCAGCCTCAGGGCCTCCTAGGCCAGTGGCAGGCTCATGGCTGCTGGCTGTGCTTGTGAGGTCACAGCAGACTCAGTGCCCCAAAAGTTAGTGTCCAGCGTCCCCTGCTGGCTGTGCTTGTGAGGTCACAGCAGCCTCAGTGCCTCTCAGGCCCGTGGCAGGCTCATGGCTGCTGGCTGTGCTTGTGAGGTCACAGCAGCCTCAGTGCCTCCTCTGCCAGTGCCATGCTCATGGCTGCTGGCTGTGCTTGTGACGTCACACTAGCCTCAGTGCCTCCCAGGCCAGTGTCAGGCTCATGGCTGCTGGCTGTGCTTGTGACGTCACAGCAGCCTCAGTGCCTCCTCTGCCAGTGCCATGCTCATGGCTGCTGGCTGTGCTTGTGAGGTCACAGCAGCCTCAGTGCCTCCTAGGCCAGTATCAGGCTCATGGCTGCTGGCTGTGCTTCTGAGGTCACAGAAATCTGAATGCCTCCTAGGCCAGTGGCAGGCTCATGGCTGCTGGCTGTGCTTGTGAGGTCACAGCAGCCTCAGTGCCTCATAGTTTAGTATCCAGCGTCCCCTGCTGGCTCTGCTTGTGAGGTCACAGCAGACTCAGTGCCTCATAGGTTAGTGTACAGCGCCCCCTGCTGGCTCTGCTTGTGAGGTCACAGCAGCCTCAGTGCCTCACAGGCCAGTATCAGGCTCATGGCTGCTGGCTGTGCTTGTGAGGTCACAGCAGCCTCAGTGCCTCCTCTGCCAGTGCCATGCTCATGGCTGCTGGCTGTGCTTGTGAGGTCACAGCAGCCTCAGTGCCTCCTAGGCCAGTATCAGGCTCATGGCTGCTGGCTGTGCTTCTGAGGTCACAGAAATCTGAATGCCTCCTAGGCCAGTGGCAGGCTCATGGCTGCTGGCTGTGCTTGTGAGGTCACAGCAGCCTCAGTGCCTCATCGTTTAGTGTCCAGCGTCCCCTGCTGGCTCTGCTTGTGAGGTCACAGCAGACTCAGTGCCTCATAGGTTAGTGTCCAGTGCCCCCTGCTGGCTGTGCTTGTGAGGTCACAGCAGACTCAGTGACTCTCAGGCCAGTATCAGGCTCATGGCTGCTGGCTGTGCTTGTGACGTCACAGCAGCCTCAGTGCCTCCTCTGCCAGTGCCATGCTCATGGCTGCTGGCTGTGCTTGTGAGGTCACAGCAGCCTCAGTGCCTCCTAGGCCAGTATCAGGCTCATGGCTGCTGGCTGTGCTTGTGACGTCACAGCAGCCTCAGGGCCTCCTAGGCCAGTGGCAGGCTCATGGCTGATGGCTGTGCTTGTGAGGTCACAGCAGACTCAGTGCCTCCTCTGCCAGTGTCAGGCTCATGGCTGCTGGCTGTGCTTGTGAGGTCACAGCAGACTCAGTGCCTCATAGGTTAGTGTGCAGCGCCCCCTGCTGGCTGTGCTTGTGAGGTCACAGCAGACTCAGTGCCTCACAGGCCAGTATCAGGCTCATGGCTGCTGGCTGTGCTTGTGAGGTCACAGCAGCCTCAGTGCCTCCTCTGCCAGTGCCATGCTCATGGCTGCTGGCTGTGCTTGTGACGTCACAGCAGCCTCAGTGCCTCCTAGGCCAGTATCAGGCTCATGGCTGCTGGCTGTGCTTCTGAGGTCACAGAAATCTGAATGCCTCCTAGGCCAGTGGCAGGCTCATGGCTGCTGGCTGTGCTTGTGAGGTCACAGCAGCCTCAGTGCCTCATAGTTTAGTGTCCAGCGTCCCCTGCTGGCTCTGTTTGTGAGGTCACAGCAGACTCAGTGCCTCAAAAGTTAGTGTGCAGCGCCCCCTGCTGGCTGTGCTTGTGAGGTCACAGCAGCCTCAGTCCCTCCCAGGCCAGTATCAGGCTCATGCCTGCTGGCTGTGATTGTGAGGTCACAGCAGCCTCAGTGCCTCATATTTTAGTGTCCAGCTTCCCCTGTTGGCTCTCCTTGTGAGGTCACAGCAGACTCAGTGTCTCAAAAGTTAGTCTGCAGCGGCCCCTGCTGGCTGTGCTTCTGAGGTCACAGCAGCCTCAGTGCCTCACAGGCCAGTGCCATGCTCATGGCTGCTGGCTGTGCTTGTGACGTCACAGCAGCCTCAGTGCCTCCCAGGCCAATATCAGGCTCATGGCTGCTGGCTGTGCTTGTGACGTCACAGCAGCCTCAGTGCCTCCTCTGCCACTGCCATGCTCATGGCTGCTGGCTGTGCTTGTGAGGTCACAGCAGCCTCAGTGCCTCCTAGGCCAGTGGCAGGCTCATGGCTGCTGGCTGTGCTTCTGAGGTCACAGCAGCCTCAGTGCCTCATAGGTTAGTGTCCATCGCCCCCTGCTGGCTGTGCTTGTGAGGTCACAGCAGCCCCAGTGTCTCCTCTGCCAGTGTCAGGCTCATGGCTGCTGGCTGTGCTTCTGAGGTCACAGCAGCCTCGGTGTCTCCGTGGATAGTGCCATGCTCATGGCTGCTGGCTGTGCTTCTGAGGTCACAGCATCCTCAGTGCCTCATCATTTAGTGTCCAGCGTCCCCTGCTGGCTCTGCTTGTGAGGTCACAGCAGCCTCAGTGCCTCTCAGGCCCGTGGCAGGCTCATGGCTGCTGGCTGTGATTGTGAGGTCACAGCAGCCTCAGTGCCTCCTCTGCCAGTGCCATGCTCATGGCTGCTGGCTGTGCTTGTGAGGTCACAGCAGCCTCAGTGCCTCCCAGGCCAGTGTCAGGCTCATGGCTGCTGGCTGTGCTTGTGAGGTCACAGCAGCCTCAGTGCCTCCTCTGCCAGTGCCATGCTCATGGCTGCTGGCTGTGCTTGTGAGGTCACAGCAGCCTCAGTGCCTCCTAGGCCAGTATCAGGCTCATGGCTGCTGGCTGTGCTTCTGAGGTCACAGAAATCTGAATGCCTCCTAGGCCAGTGGCAGGCTCATGGCTGCTGGCTGTGCTTGTGAGGTCACAGCAGCCTCAGTGCCTCATAGTTTAGTGTCCAGCGTCCCCTGCTGGCTCTGCTTGTGAGGTCACAGCAGACTCAGTGCCTCATAGGTTAGTGTGCAGCGCCCCCTGCTGGCTGTGCTTGTGAGGTCACAGCAGCCTCAGTGCCTCACAGGCCAGTATCAGGCTCATGGCTGCTGGCTGTGCTTGTGAGGTCAGAGCAGACTCAGTGCCTCTGAGGCCAGTGCCATGCTCATGGCTGCTGGCTGTGCTTGTGAGGTCACAGCAGCCTCAGTGCCTCCTAGGCCAGTGGCAGGCTCATGGCTGCTGGCTGTGCTTGTGAGGTCACAGCAGCCTGAATGCCTCCTCGGCCAGTGGCAGGCTCATGGCTGCTGGCTGTGCTTGTGAGGTCACAGCAGCCTCAGTGCCTCATAGTTTAGTGTCCAGCGTCCCCTGCTGGCTGTGCTTGTGAGGTCACAGCAGCCTCAGTGCCTCCTCTGCCAGTGCCAGCGTCATGGCTGCTGGCTGTGCTTGTGAGGTCACAGCAGCCTCAGTGCCTCCCAGGCCAGTGTCAGGCTCATGGCTGCTGGCTGTGCTTGTGAGGTCACAGCAGCCTCAGTGCCTCCTCTGCCAGTGCCATGCTCATGGCTGCTGGCTGTGCTTGTGACGTCACAGCAGCCTGAGTGCCTCCTAGGCCCGTGGCAGGCTCATGGCTGCTGGCTGTGATTGTGACGTCACAGCAGCCTCAGTGCCTCATAATTTAGTGTCCAGCGTCCCCTGCTGGCTCTGATTGTGAGGTCACAGCAGACTCAGTGCCTCATAGGTAAGTGTGCAGCGCCCCCTGCTGGCTCTGCTTGTGAGGTCACAGCAGCCTCAGTGCCTCACAGGCCAGTATCAGGCTCATGGCTGCTGGCTGTGCTTCTGAGGTCACAGCAGCCTCAGTGCCTCCTCTGCCAGTGCCATGCTCATGGCTGCTGGCTGTGCTTGTGACGTCACACCAGCCTCAGTGCCTCCCAGGCCAGTATCAGGCTCATGGCTGCTGGCTGTGCTTCTGAGGTCACAGCAGCCTCAGGGCCTCCTAGGCCAGTGGCAGGCTCATGGCTGCTGGCTGTGCTTGTGAGGTCACAGCAGACTCAGTGTCTCCGTGGATAGTGCCATGCTCATGACTGCTGGCTGTGCTTGTGACGTCACAGCAGACACAGTGCCTCCTAGGCCCGTGCCATGCTCATGGCTGCTGGCTGTGCTTGTGAGGTCACAGCAGCCTCAGTGCCTCCGAGGCCAGTATCAGGCTCATGGCTGCTGGCTGTGCTTGTGAGGTCACAGCAGCCTCAGTGCCTCCCAGGCCAGTGTCAGACTCATGGCTGCTGGCTGTGATTGTGAGGTCACAGCAGCCTCAGTGCCCCCTCTGCCAGTGCCATGCTCATGGCTGCTGGCTGTGCTTGTGACGTCACAGCAGCCTCAGTGCCTCCTAGGCCCGTGGCAGGCTCATGGCTGCTGGCTGTGATTGTGACGTCACAGCAGCCTCAGTGCCTCCTCTGCCAGTGCCATGCTCATGGCTGCTGGCTGTGCTTGTGACGTCACAGCAGCCTGAGTGGCTCCTAGGCCAGTGGCAGGCTCATGGCTGCTGGCTGTGCTTCTCAGGTCACAGCAGCCTCAGTGCCTCCTCTGCCAGTGGCAGGCTCATGGCTGCTGGCTGTGCTTGTGACGTCACAGCAGCCTCAGTGCCTCCTAGGCCGGTATCAGGCTCATGGCTGCTGGTTGTGCTTGTGAGGTCACAGCAGCCTGAATGCCTCCTAGCCCTGTGGCAGGCTCATGGCTGCTGGCTGTTCTTGAGGGGTCACAGCAGCCCCAGTGCCTCAAAAGTTAGTGTCCAGCGCCCCCTGCTGGCTGTGCTTGTGAGGTCACAGCAGCCTCAGTGCCTCCTCTGCCAGTGCCATGCTCATGGCTGCTGGCTGTGCTTGTGACGTCACACCAGCCTCAGTGCCTCCCAGGCCAGTATCAGGCTCATGGCTGCTGGCTGTGCTTGTGAGGTCACAGCAGCCTCAGTGCCTCCCAGGCCAGTGTCAGGCTCATGGCTGCTGGCTGTGCTTGTGAGGTCACAGCAGCCTCAGTGCCTCCTCTGCCAGTGCCGTGCTCATGGCTGCTGGCTGTGCTTCTCAGGTCACAGCAGCCTGAGTGTCTCCTAGGCCCGTGGCAGGCTCATGGCTGCTGGCTGTGCTTGTGACGTCACACCAGTCTCAGTGCCTCCTAGGCCAGTATCAGGCTCATGGCTGCTGGCTGTGCTTCTGAGGTCACAGAAATCTGAATTCCTCCTAGGCCGGTGTCAGGCTCATGGCTGCTGGCTGTGCTTGTGAGGTCACAGCAGCCTCAGTGCCTCATAGTTTAGTGTCCAGCGTCCCCTGCTGGCTCTGCTGGTGAGGTCACAGCAGACTCAGTGCCTCATAGGTTAGTGTGCAGCGCCCCCTGCTGGCTCTGCTTGTGAGGTCACAGCAGCCTCAGTGCCTCACAGGCCAGTATCAGGCTCATGGCTGCTGGCTGTGCTTGTGAGGTCACAGCAGCCTCAGTGCCTCCTCTGCCAGTGCCATGCTCATGGCTGCTGGCTGTGCTTGTGAGGTCACAGCAGCCTCAGTGCCTCCTAGGCCAGTATCAGGCTCATGGCTGCTGGCTGTGCTTCTGAGGTCACAGCAGCCTCAGTGCCTCTTCTGCCAGTGGCAGGCTCATGGCTGCTGGCTGTGCTTGTGAGGTCACAGCAGACTCAGTGCCCCAAAAGTTAGTGTCCAGCGTCCCCTGCTGGCTGTGCTTGTGAGGTCACAGCAGCCCCAGTGCCTCCTCTGCCAGTGTCAGGCTCATGGCTGCTGGCTGTGCTTCTGAGGTCACAGCAGCCTCAGTGCCTCCTAGGCCAGTATCAGGCTCATGGCTGCTGGCTGTGCTTGTGAGGTCACAGCAGCCTCAGTACCTCTCTGGCCTGTGGCAGCCTCATGGCTGCTGGCTGTGCTTGTGAGGTCACATCAGCCTCAGTGCTTCATAGTTTAGTGTCCAGCGTCCCCTGCTGGCTGTGCTTGTGAGGTCACAGCAGACTCAGTGCCTCAAAAGTTGGTGTCCAGCGCCCCCTGCTGGCTCTGCTTGTGAGGTCACAGCAGACTCAGTGTCTCCGTGGATAGTACCATGCTCATGGCTGCTGGCTGTGCTTGTGAGGTCACAGCAGCCTCAGTGCCTCTCAGGCCAGTGGCAGTCTCATGGCTGCTGGCTGTGCTTGTGAGGTCACAGCAGCCTCAGTGCCTCCTAGGCCAGTATCAGGCTCATGGCTGCTGGCTGTGCTTCTGAGGTCACAGAAATCTGAATGCCTCCTAGGCCAGTTGCAGGCTCATGGCTGCTGGCTGTGCTTGTGAGGTCACAGCAGCCTCAGTGCCTCATCGCTTAGTGTCCAGCGTCCCCTGATGGCTCTGCTTGTGAGGTCACAGCAGACTCAGTGCCTCAAAGGTTAGTGTGCAGCGCCCCCTGCTGGCTCTGCTTGTGAGGTCACAGCAGCCTCGGTGCCTCACAGGCCAGTATCAGGCTCATGGCTGCTGGCTGTGCTTGTGAGGTCACAGCAGCCTCAGTGCCTCCTCTGCCAGTGCCATGCTCATGGCTGCTGGCTGTGCTTGTGAGGTTACAGCAGCCTCAGTGCCTCCTAGGCCAGTATCAGGCTCATGGCTGCTGGCTGTGCTTCTGAGGTCACAGAAATCTGAATGCCTCCTAGGCCAGTGGCAGGCTCATGGCTGCTGGCTGTGCTTGTGAGGTCACAGCAGCCTCAGTGCCTCCTCTGCCACTGCCATGCTCATGGCTGCTGGCTGTGCTTGTGAGGTCACAGCAGCCTCAGTGCCTGCTAGGCCAGTATCAGGCTCATGGCTACTGGCTGTGCTTCTGAGGTCACAGAGGCCTGAATGCCTCCTAGGCCAGTGGCAGGCTCATGGCTGCTGGCTGTGCTTGTGAGGTTAGAGCAGCCTCAGTGCCTCATCGTTTAGTGTCCAGCGGCCATTGCTGGCTCTGCTTGTGAGGTCACAGCAGACTCAGTGCCTCATAGGTTAGTGTGCAGCGCCCCCTGCTGGCTCTGCTTGTGAGGTCACAGCAGCCTGAGTGCCTCCTAGGCCCGTGCCATGCTCAGGGCTGCTGGCTGTGCTTGTGAGGTCACAGCAGCCTCAGTGCCTCCTAGGCCAGTATCAGGCTCATGGCTGCTGGCTGTGCTTGTGAGGTCACAGCAGCCTCAGTGCCTCCTAGGCCAGTGGCAGGCTCATGGCTGCTGGCTGTGCTTGTGAGGTCACAGCAGACTCAGTGCCCCAAAAGTTAGTGTCCAGCGTCCCCTGCTGGCTGTGCTTGTGAGGTCACAGCAGCCCCAGTGCCTCCTCTGACAGTGTCAGGCTCATGGCTGCTGGCTGTGCTTGTGAGGTCACAGCAGCCTCAGTGCCTCCTCTGCCAGTGCCATGCTCATGGCTGCTGGCTGTGCTTGTGACGTCACACCAGCCTCAGTGCCTCCCAGGCCAGTGTCAGGCTCATGGCTGCTGGCTGTGCTTCTGAGGTCACAGCAGCCTCAGTGCCTCCTCTGCCAGTACCATGCTCATGGCTGCTGGCTGTGCTTGTGAGGTCACAGCAGCCTCAGTGCCTCATCGTTTAGTGTCCAGCGTCCCCTGCTGGCTGTGCTTGTGAGGTCACAGCAGACTCAGTGCCTCATAGGTTAGTGTCCAGTGCCTCCTGCTGGCTCTGCTTGTGAGGTCACAGCAGACTCAGTGACTCTCAGGCCAGTATCAGGCTCATGGCTGCTGGCTGTGCTTGTGACGTCACAGCAGCCTCAGTGCCTCCTCTGCCAGTGCCATGCTCATGGCTGCTAGCTGTGCTTGTGAGGTCACAGCAGCCTCAGTGCCTCCGAGGCCAGTATCAGGCTCATGGCTGCTGGCTGTGCTTGTGAGGTCACAGCAGACTCAGTGCCTCAAAAGTTAGTGTCCAGAGTCCCCTGCTGGCTGTGCCTGTGAGGTCACAGCAGCCCCAGTGCCTCCTCTGCCAGTGTCAGGGGCATGGCTGCTGGCTGTGCTTCTGAGGTCACAGCAGCCTCAGTGACTCTGTGGACAGTGCCATGCTCATGGCTGCTGGCTGTGCTTGTGAGGTCACAGCAGCCTCAGTGCCTCTGAGTCCAGGGGCAGGCTCATGGCTGCTGGCTGTGCTTGTGAGGTCACAGCAGACGCAGTGCCTCATAGTTTAGTGTCCAGCGTCCCCTGCTGGCTGTGCTTGTGAGGTCACAGCAGCCTCAGTGCCTCCTCTGCCAGTGCCAGGGTCATGGCTGCTGGCTCTGCTTGTGAGGTCACATCAGACTCAGTGCCTCCCAGGCCAGTGTCAGGCTCATGGCTGCTGGCTGTGCTTGTGAGGTCACAGCAGCCTCAGTGCCTCCTCTGCCCGTGCCGTGCTCATGGCTGCTGGCTGTGCTTGTGACGTCACAGCAGCCTGAGTGTCTTCTAGGCCCGTGGCAGGCTCATGGCTGCTGGCTGTGATTGTGAGGTCACAGCAGCCTCTAGTGCCTCCTCTGCCAGTGCCATGCTTATGGCTGCTGGCTGTGCTTGTGAGGTCACAGCAGCCTCAGTGCCTCCTAGGCCAGTATCAGGCTCATGGCTGCTGGTTGTGCTTGTGAGGTCACAGCAGCCTGAATGCCTCCTAGGCCAGTGGCAGGCTCATGGCTGCTGGCTGTGCTTGTGAGGTCACAGTAGCCTCAGTGCCTCATAATTTAGTGTCCAGCGCCCCCTGCTGGCTGTGCTTGTGAGGTCACAGCAGCCTCAGTGCCTCACAGGCCAGTATCAGGCTCATGGCTGCTGGCTGTGCTTCTGAGGTCACAGCAGCCTCAGTGCCTCCTCTGCCAGTATCAGGCTCATGGCTGCTGGCTGTGCTTCTGAGGTCACAGCAGCCTCAGGGCCTCCTAGGCCAGTGGCAGGCTCATGGCTGCTGGCTGTGCTTGTGAGGTCACAGCAGACTCAGTGTCTCGGTGGATAGTGCCATGCTCATGGCTGCTGGCTGTGCTTGTGACGTCACAGCAGACACAGTGCCTCATAGGCCCGTGCCATGCTCATGGCTGCTGGCTGTGCTTGTGAGGTCACAGCAGCCTCAGTGCCTCCGAGGCCAGTATCAGGCTCATGGCTGCTGGCTGTGCTTGTGAGGTCACAGCAGCCTCAGTGCCTCCCAGGCCAGTGTCAGACTCATGGCTGCTGGCTGTGATTGTGAGGTCACAGCAGCCTCAGTGCCTCCTCTGCCAGTGCGATGCTCATGGCTGCTGGCTGTGCTTGTGACGTCACAGCAGCCTCAGTGCCTCCTCTGCCAGTGCCATGCTCATGGCTGCTGGCTGTGCTTGTGACGTCACAGCAGCCTGAGTGGCTCCTAGGCCAGTGGCAGGCTCATGGCTGCTGGCTGTGCTTCTCAGGTCACAGCAGCCTCAGTGCCTCCTCTGCCAGTGCCATGCTCATGGCTGCTGGCTGTGCTTGTGACGTCACAGCAGCCTCAGTGCCTCCTAGGCCGGTATCAGGCTCATGGCTGCTGGTTGTGCTTGTGAGGTCACAGCAGCCTGAATGCCTCCTAGCCCTGTGGCAGGCTCATGGCTGCTGGCTGTGCTTGAGCGGTCACAGCAGCCCCAGTGCCTCAAAAGTTAGTGTCCAGCGCCCCCTGCTGGCTGTGCTTGTGAGGTCACAGCAGCCTCAGTGCCTCCTCTGCCAGTGCCATGCTCATGGCTGCTGGCTGTGCTTGTGACGTCACACCAGCCTCAGTGCCTCCCAGGCCAGTGTCAGGCTCATGGCTGCTGGCTGTGCTTGTGAGGTCACAGCAGCCTCAGTGCCTCCCAGGCCAGTGTCAGGCTCATGGCTGCTGGCTGTGCTTGTGAGGTCACAGCAGCCTCAGTGCCTCCTCTGCCAGTGCCGTGCTCATGGCTGCTGGCTGTGCTTGTGACGTCACAGCAGCCTGAGTGTCTCCTAGGCCCGTGGCAGGCTCATGGCTGCTGGCTGTGCTTGTGAGGTCACAGCAGCCTCAGTGCCTCCTCTGCCACTGCCATGCTCATGGCTGCTGGGTGTGCTTGTGACGTCACACCAGTCTCAGTGCCTCCTAGGCCAGTATCAGGCTCATGGCTGCTGGCTGTGCATGTGAGGTCACAGAAATCTGAATGCCTCCTAGGCCAGTGGCAGGCTCATGGCTGCTGGCTGTGCTTGTGAGGTCACAGCAGCCTCAGTGCCTCATAGTTTAGTGTCCAGCGTCCCCTGCTGGCTCTGCTGGTGAGGTCACAGCAGACTCAGTGCCTCATAGGTTAGTGTGCAGCGCCCCCTGCTGGCTCTGCTTGTGAGGTCACAGCAGCCTCAGTGCCTCACAGGCCAGTATCAGGCTCATGGCTGCTGGCTGTGCTTGTGAGGTCACAGCAGCCTCAGTGCCTCCTCTGCCAGTGCCATGCTCATGGCTGCTGGCTGTGCTTGTGAGGTCACAGCAGCCTCAGTGCCTCCTAGGCCAGTACCAGGCTCATGGCTGCTGGCTGTGCTTCTGAGGTCACAGCAGCCTCAGTGCCTCCTAGGCCAGTGGCAGGCTCATGGCTGCTGGCTGTGCTTGTGAGGTCACAGCAGACTCAGTGCCCCAAAAGTTAGTGTCCAGCGTCCCCTGCTGGCTGTGCTTGTGAGGTCACAGCAGCCCCAGTGCCTCCTCTGCCAGTGTCAGGCTCATGGCTGCTGGCTGTGCTTCTGAGGTCACAGCAGCCTCAGTGCCTCCTAGGCCAGTATCAGGCTCATGGCTGCTGGCTGTGCTTGTGAGGTCACAGCAGCCTCAGTACCTCCCTGGCCTGTGGCAGCCTCATGGCTGCTGGCTGTGCTTGTGAGGTCACATCAGCCTCAGTGCTTCATAGTTTAGTGTCCAGCGTCCCCTGCTGGCTGTGCTTGTGAGGTCACAGCAGACTCAGTGCCTCAAAAGTTGGTGTCCAGCGCCCCCTGCTGGCTCTGCTTGTGAGGTCGCAGCAGACTCAGTGTCTCCATGGATAGTACCATGTTCATGGCTGCTGGCTGTGCTTGTGAGGTCACAGCAGCCTCAGTGCCTCTCAGGCCAGTGGCAGTCTCATGGCTGCTGGCTGTGCTTGTGAGGTCACAGCAGACTCAGTGCCTCATAGGTTAGTGTCCATCGCCCACTGCTGGCTGTGCTTGTGAGGTCACAGCAGCCCCAGTGTGTCCTCTGCCAGTGTCAGGCTCATGGCTGCTGGCTGTGCTTCTGAGGTCACAGCAGCCTCGGTGTCTCCGTGGATAGTGCCATGCTCATGGCTGCTGGCTGTGCTTCTGAGGTCACAACAGACTCAGTGCCTCTGAGGCCAGTATCAGGCTCATGGCTGCTGGCTGTGCTTCTGAGGTCACAGCAGCCTCAGGGCCTCTCTGGCGAGTGGCATGCTCATGGCTGCTGGCTGTGCTTGTGAGGTCACATCAGCCTCAGTGCTTCATGGTTTAGTGTCCAGCGTCCCCTGCTGGCTGTGCTTGTGAGGTCACAGCAGACTCAGTGCCTCAAAAGTTGGTGTCCAGCGCCCCCTGCTGGCTCTGCTTGTGAGGTCGCAGCAGACTCAGTGTCTCCGTGGATAGTACCATGCTCATGGCTGCTGGCTGTGCTTGTGAGGTCACAGCAGCCTCAGTGCCTCTCAGGCCAGTGGCAGTCTCATGGCTGCTGGCTGTGCTTGTGAGGTCACAGCAGCCTCAGTGCCTCATAGTTTAGTGTCCAGCGTCCCCTGCTGGCTCTGCTTGTGAGGTCACAGCAGACTCAGTGCCTCATAGGTTAGTGTGCAGCGCCCCGTGCTGGCTGTGCTTGTGAGGTCACAGCAGCCTCAGTGCCTCACAGGCCAGTATCAGGCTCATGGCTGCTGGCTGTGCTTGTGAGGTCACAGCAGCCTCAGTGCCTCCTCTGCCAGTGCCATGCTCATGGCTGCTGGCTGTGCTTGTGAGGTTACAGCAGCCTCAGTGCCTCCTAGACCAGTATCAGGCTCATGGCTGCTGGCTGTGCTTCTGAGGTCACAGAAGCCTGAATGCCTCCTCTGCCAGTGGCAGGCTCATGGCTGCTGGCTGTGCTTGTGAGGTCACAGCAGCCTCAGTGCCTCATCGTTTAGTGTCCAGCGTCCCCTGCTGGCTCTGCTTGTGAGGTCACAGCAGACTCTGTGCCTCACACGTTAGTGTTCCGCGCCCCCTGCTGGCTCTGCTTGTGAGGTCACAGCAGCCTCAGTGCCTCTCAGGCCCGTGGCAGGCTCATGGCTGCTGTCTGTGCTTGTCAGGTCACAGCAGCCTCAGTGCCTCCTCTGCCAGTGCCATGCTCATGGCTGCTGGCTGTGTTTGTGAGGTCACAGCAGCCTCAGTGCCTCTCTGGCCAGTGGCAGGCTCATGGCTGCTGGCTGTGATTGTGAGGTCACATCAGCCTCAGTGCTTCATAGTTTAGTGTCCAGCATCCCCTGCTGGCTGTGCTTGTGAGGTCACATCAGACTCAGTGCCTCAAATTTGGTGTCCAGCGCCCCCTGCTGGCTCTGCTTGTGAGGTCACAGCAGACTCAGTGTCTCCGTGGATAGTACCATGCTCATGGCTGCTGGCTGTGCTTGTGAGGTCACAGCAGCCTCAGTGCCTCCTAGGCCAGTATCAGGCTCATGGCTGCTGCCTGTGCTTGTGAGGTCACAGCAGCCTCAGTGCCTCCTCTGCCAGTGCCATACTCATGGCTGCTGGCTGTGCTTGTGAGGTCACAGCAGCCTCAGTGCCTCCTAGGCCAGTATCAGGCTCATGGCTGCTGGCTGTGCTTCTGAGGTCACAGAAATCTGAATGCCTCCTAGGCCAGTGGCAGGCTCATGGCTGCTGGCTGTGCTTGTGAGGTCACAGCAGCCTCAGTGCCTCATCGTTTAGTGTCCAGCGTCCCCTGCTGGCTCTGCTTGTGAGGTCACAGCAGACTCAGTGCCTCATAGGTTAGTGTCCAGTGCCCCCTGCTGGCTGTGCTTGTGAGGTCACAGCAGACTCAGTGACTCTCAGGCCAGTATCAGGCTCATGGCTGCTGGCTGTGCTTGTGACGTCACAGCAGCCTCAGTGCCTCCTCTGCCAGTGCCATGCTCATGGCTGCTGGCTGTGATTGTGAGGTCACAGCAGCCTCAGTGCCTCACAGGCCAGTATCAGGCTCATGGCTGCTGGCTGTGCTTGTGAGGTCACAGCAGCCTCAGTGCCTCCTCTGCCAGTGCCATGCTCATGGTTGCTGGCTGTGCTTGTGACGTCACAGCAGCCTCAGTGCCTCCTAGGCCAGTATCAGGTTCATGGCTGCTGGCTGTGCTTCTGAGGTCACAGAAATCTGAATGCCTCCTAGGCCAGTGGCAGGCTCATGGCTGCTGGCTGTGCTTGTGAGGTCACAGCAGCCTCAGTGCCTCATCGTTTAGTGTCCAGCGTCCCCTGCTGGCTGTGCTTGTGAGGTCACAGCAGACTCAGTGCCTCATAGGTTAGTGTCCAGTGCCCCCTGCTGGCTCTGCTTGTGAGGTCGCAGCAGACTCAGTAACTCTCAGGCCAGTATCAGGCTCATGGCTGCTGGCTGTGCTTGTGACGTCGCAGCAGCCTCAGGGCCTCCTCTGCCACTGCCATGCTCATGGCTGCTGGCTGTGCTTGTGAGGTCACAGCAGCCTGAGTGCCTCCTAGGCCAGTATCAGGCTCATGGCTGCTGGCTGTGCTTGTGAGGTCACAGCAGCCTGAATGCCTCCTAGGCCAGTGGCAGGCTCATGGCTGCTGGCTGTGATTGTGAGGTCACATCAGCCTCAGTACTTCATAGTTTAGTGTCCAGCGTCCCCTGCTGGCTCTGCTTGTGAGGTCACAGCAGACTCAGTGCCTCATAGTTTAGTGTGCAGCGCCCCCTGCTGGCTGTGCTTGTGAGGTCACAGCAGCCTCAGTGCCTCACAGGCCAGTATCAGGCTCATGGCTGCTGGCTGTGCTTGTGAGGTCACAGCAGCCTCAGTGCCTCCTCTGCCAGTGCCATGCTCATGGCTGCTGGCTGTGCTTGTGAGGTCACAGCAGCCTCAGTGCCTCCCAGGCCAGTGTCAGGCTCATGGCTGCTGGCTGTGCTTGTGAGGTCACAGCAGCCTCAGTGCCTCCTCTGCCACTGCCATGCTCATGGCTGCTGGCTGTGCTTGTGAGGTCACAGCAGCCTCAGTGCCTCCTAGGCCAGTATCAGGCTCATGGCTGCTGGCTGTGCTTCTGAGGTCACAGAAATCTGAATGCCTCCTAGGCCAGTGGCAGGCTCATGGCTGCTGGCTGTGCTTGTGAGGTCACAGCAGCCTGAATGCCTCCTAGGCCAGTATCAGGCTCATGGCTGATGGCTGTGCTTGTGAGGTCACAGTAGCCTCAGTGCCTCATAATTTAGTGTCCAGCGTCCCCTGCTGGCTCTGATTGTGAGGTCACAGCAGACTCAGTGCCTCATAGGTTAGTGTGCAGCGCCCCCTGCTGGCTGTGCTTGTGAGGTCACAGCAGCCTCAGTGCCTCACAGGCCAGTATCAGGCTCATGGCTGCTGGCTGTGCTTGTGAGGTCACAGCAGCCTCAGTGCCTCCTCTGCCAGTGCCATGCTCATGGCTGCTGGCTGTGCTTGTGAGGTCACAGCAGCCTCAGTGCCTCCTAGGCCAGTATCCGGCTCATGGCTGCTGGTTGTGCTTGTGAGGTCACAGAAATCTGAATGCCTCCTAGGCCAGTGGCAGGCTCATGGCTGATGGCTGTGCTTGTGAGGTTATAGCAGCCTCAGTGCCTCACAGTTTAGTGTCCAGCGTCCATTGCTGGCTCTGCTTGTGAGGTCACAGCAGACTCAGTGCCTCATAGGTTAGTGTCCAGCGCCCCCTGCTCGCTGTGCTTGTGAGGTCACAGCAGCCTGAGTGCCTCCTAGGCCCGTGCCATGCTCAGGGCTGCTGGCTGTGCTTGTGAGGTCACAGCAGCCTCAGTGCCTCCTAGGCCAGTATCAGGCTCATGGCTGCTGGCTGTGCTTCACAGGTCACAGCAGCCTCAGTGCCTCCTAGGCCAGTGGCAGGTTCACGGCTGCTGGCTGTGCTTGTGAGGTCACAGCAGACTCCGTGCCCCAAATGTTAGTGTCCAGCGTCCCCTGCTGGCTGTGCTTGTGAGGTCACAGCAGCCTCAGTGCCTCCTCTGCCAGTGTCAGGCTCATGGCTGCTGGCTGTGCTTGTGAGGTCACAGCAGCCTCAGTGCCTCCTCTGCCAGTGCCATGCTCATGGCTGCTGGCTGTGCTTGTGACGTCACACCAGCCTCAGTGCCTCCCAGGCCAGTGTCAGGCTCATGGCTGCTGGCTGTGCTTGTGAGGTCACAGCAGCCTCAGTGCCTCCTCTGCCAGTGCGATGCTCATGGCTGCTGGCTGTGCTTGTGAGGTCACAGCAGCCTCAGTGCCTCCTAGGCCAGTATCAGGCTCATGGCTGCTGGCTGTCCTTCTGAGGTCACAGAAATCTGAATGCCTCCTCTGCCAGTGTCACGCTCATGGCTGCTGGCTGTGCTTGTGAGGTCACAGCAGCCTCAGTGCCTCATAATTTAGTGTCCAGCGTCCCCTGCTGGCTCTGCTTGTGAGGTCACAGCAGACTCAGTGCCTCATAGTTTAGTGTGCAGCGCCCCCTGCTGGCTGTGCTTGTGAGGTCACAGCAGCCTCAGTGCCTCACAGGCCAGTATCAGGCTCATGGCTGCTGGCTGTGCTTGTGAGGTCACAGCAGCCTCAGTGCCTCCTCTGCCAGTGCCATGCTCATGGCTGCTGGCTGTGCTTGTGAGGTCACAGCAGCCTCAGTGCCTCCCAGGCCAGTGTCAGGCTCATGGCTGCTGGCTGTGCTTGTGAGGTCACAGCAGCCTCAGTGCCTCCTCTGCCACTGCCATGCTCATGGCTGCTGGCTGTGCTTGTGAGGTCACAGCAGCCTCAGTGCCTCCTAGGCCAGTATCAGGCTCATGGCTGCTGGCTGTGCTTCTGAGGTCACAGAAATCTGAATGCCTCCTAGGCCAGTGGCAGGCTCATGGCTGCTGGCTGTGCTTGTGAGGTCACAGCAGCCTGAATGCCTCCTAGGCCAGTATCAGGCTCATGGCTGATGGCTGTGCTTGTGAGGTCACAGTAGCCTCAGTGCCTCATAATTTAGTGTCCAGCGTCCCCTGCTGGCTCTGATTGTGAGGTCACAGCAGACTCAGTGCCTCATAGCTTAGTGTGCAGCGCCCCCTGCTGGCTGTGCTTGTGAGGTCACAGCAGCCTCAGTGCCTCACAGGCCAGTATCAGGCTCATGGCTGCTGGCTGTGCTTGTGAGGTCACAGCAGCCTCAGTGCCTCCTCTGCCAGTGCCATGCTCATGGCTGCTGGCTGTGCTTGTGAGGTCACAGCAGCCTCAGTGCCTCCTAGGCCAGTATCAGGCTCATGGCTACTGGCTGTGCTTCTGAGGTCACAGAGGCCTGAATGCCTCCTAGGCCAGTGGCAGGCTCATGGCTGATGGCTGTGCTTGTGAGGTTATAGCAGCCTCACTGCCTCACAGTTTAGTGTCCAGCGTCCATTGCTGGCTCTGCTTGTGAGGTCACAGCAGACTCAGTGCCTCATAGGTTAGTGTCCAGCGCCCCCTGCTCGCTGTGCTTGTGAGGTCACAGCAGCCTGAGTGCCTCCTAGGCCAGTATCAGGCTCATGGCTGCTGGCTGTGCTTCTGAGGTCACAGAAATCTGAATGCCTCCTAGGCCAGTGGCAGGCTCATGGCTTCTGGCTGTGCTTGTGAGGTCACAGCAGCCTCAGTGCCTCATCGTTTAGTGTCCAGGGTCCCCTGCTGGCTCTGCTTGTGAGGTCACAGCAGACTCAGTGCCTCATAGGTTAGTGTCCAGTGCCCCCTGCTGGCTGTGCTTGTGAGGTCACAGCAGACTCAGTGACTCTCAGGCCAGTATCAGGCTCATGGCTGCTGGCTGTGCTTGTGACGTCACAGCAGCCTCAGTGCCTCCTCTGCCAGTGCCATGCTCATGGCTGCTGGCTGTGCTTGTGAGGTCACAGCAGCCTCAGTGCCTCACAGGCCAGTATCAGGCTCATGGCTGCTGGCTGTGCTTGTGAGGTCACAGCAGCCTCAGTGCCTCCTCTGCCAGTGCCATGCTCATGGTTGCTGGCTGTGCTTGTGACGTCACAGCAGCCTCAGTGCCTCCTAGGCCACTATCAGGTTCATGGCTGCTGGCTGTGCTTCTGAGGTCACAGAAATCTGAATGCCTCCTAGGCCAGTGGCAGGCTCATGGCTGCTGGCTGTGCTTGTGAGGTCACAGCAGCCTCAGTGCCTCATCGTTTAGTGTCCAGCGTCCCCTGCTGGCTGTGCTTGTGAGGTCACAGCAGACTCAGTGCCTCATAGGTTAGTGTCCAGTGCCCCCTGCTGGCTCTGCTTGTGAGGTCGCAGCAGACTCAGTAACTCTCAGGCCAGTATCAGGCTCATGGCTGCTGGCTGTGCTTGTGACGTCGCAGCAGCCTCAGGGCCTCCTCTGCCACTGCCATGCTCATGGCTGCTGGCTGTGCTTGTGAGGTCACAGCAGCCTGAGTGCCTCCTAGGCCAGTATCAGGCTCATGGCTGCTGGCTGTGCTTGTGAGGTCACAGCAGCCTGAATGCCTCCTAGGCCAGTGGCAGGCTCATGGCTGCTGGCTGTGATTGTGAGGTCACATCAGCCTCAGTACTTCATAGTTTAGTGTCCAGCGTCCCCTGCTGGCTCTGCTTGTGAGGTCACAGCAGACTCAGTGCCTCATAGTTTAGTGTGCAGCGCCCCCTGCTGGCTGTGCTTGTGAGGTCACAGCAGCCTCAGTGCCTCACAGGCCAGTATCAGGCTCATGGCTGCTGGCTGTGCTTGTGAGGTCACAGCAGCCTCAGTGCCTCACAGGCCAGTATCAGGCTCATGGCTGCTGGCTGTGCTTGTGAGGTCACAGCAGCCTCAGTGCCTCCTCTGCCAGTGCCATGCTCATGGCTGCTGGCTGTGCTTGTGAGGTCACAGCAGCCTCAGTGCCTCCCAGGCCAGTGTCAGGCTCATGGCTGCTGGCTGTGCTTGTGAGGTCACAGCAGCCTCAGTGCCTCCTCTGCCACTGCCATGCTCATGGCTGCTGGCTGTGCTTGTGAGGTCACAGCAGCCTCAGTGCCTCCTAGGCCAGTATCAGGCTCATGGCTGCTGGCTGTGCTTCTGAGGTCACAGAAATCTGAATGCCTCCTAGGCCAGTGGCAGGCTCATGGCTGCTGGCTGTGCTTGTGAGGTCACAGCAGCCTGAATGCCTCCTAGGCCAGTATCAGGCTCATGGCTGATGGCTGTGCTTGTGAGGTCACAGTAGCCTCAGTGCCTCATAATTTAGTGTCCAGCGTCCCCTGCTGGCTCTGATTGTGAGGTCACAGCAGACTCAGTGCCTCATAGGTTAGTGTGCAGCGCCCCCTGCTGGCTGTGCTTGTGAGGTCACAGCAGCCTCAGTGCCTCACAGGCCAGTATCAGGCTCATGGCTGCTGGCTGTGCTTGTGAGGTCACAGCAGCCTCAGTGCCTCCTCTGCCAGTGCCATGCTCATGGCTGCTGGCTGTGCTTGTGAGGTCACAGCAGCCTCAGTGCCTCCTAGGCCAGTATCAGGCTCATGGCTGCTGGCTGTCCTTCTGAGGTCACAGAAATCTGAATGCCTCCTAGGCCAGTGGCAGGCTCATGGCTGATGGCTGTGCTTGTGAGGTTATAGCAGCCTCAGTGCCTCACAGTTTAGTGTCCAGCGTCCATTGCTGGCTCTGCTTGTGAGGTCACAGCAGACTCAGTGCCTCATAGGTTAGTGTCCAGCGCCCCCTGCTCGCTGTGCTTGTGAGGTCACAGCAGCCTGAGTGCCTCCTAGGCCCGTGCCATGCTCAGGGCTGCTGGCTGTGCTTGTGAGGTCACAGCAGCCTCAGTGCCTCCTAGGCCAGTATCAGGCTCATGGCTGCTGGCTGTGCTTCACAGGTCACAGCAGCCTCAGTGCCTCCTAGGCCAGTGGCAGGTTCACGGCTGCTGGCTGTGCTTGTGAGGTCACAGCAGACTCCGTGCCCCAAATGTTAGTGTCCAGCGTCCCCTGCTGGCTGTGCTTCTGAGGTCACAGCAGCCCCAGTGCCTCCTCTGCCAGTGTCAGGCTCATGGCTGCTGGCTGTGCTTGTGAGGTCACAGCAGCCTCAGTGCCTCCTCTGCCAGTGCCATGCTCATGGCTGCTGGCTGTGCTTGTGACGTCACACCAGCCTCAGTGCCTCCCAGGCCAGTGTCAGGCTCATGGCTGCTGGCTGTGCTTGTGAGGTCACAGCAGCCTCAGTGCCTCCTCTGCCAGTGCGATGCTCATGGCTGCTGGCTGTGCTTGTGAGGTCACAGCAGCCTCAGTGCCTCCTAGGCCAGTATCAGGCTCATGGCTGCTGGCTGTCCTTCTGAGGTCACAGAAATCTGAATGCCTCCTCTGCCAGTGTCAGGCTCATGGCTGCTGGCTGTGCTTGTGAGGTCACAGCAGCCTCAGTGCCTCATAATTTAGTGTCCAGCGTCCCCTGCTGGCTCTGCTTGTGAGGTCACAGCAGACTCAGTGCCTCATAGTTTAGTGTGCAGCGCCCCCTGCTGGCTGTGCTTGTGAGGTCACAGTAGCCTCAGTGCCTCACAGGCCAGTATCAGGCTCATGGCTGCTGGCTGTGCTTGTGAGGTCACAGCAGCCTCAGTGCCTCCTCTGCCAGTGCCATGCTCATGGCTGCTGGCTGTGCTTGTGAGGTCACAGCAGCCTCAGTGCCTCCCAGGCCAGTGTCAGGCTCATGGCTGCTGGCTGTGCTTGTGAGGTCACAGCAGCCTCAGTGCCTCCTCTGCCACTGCCATGCTCATGGCTGCTGGCTGTGCTTGTGAGGTCACAGCAGCCTCAGTGCCTCCTAGGCCAGTATCAGGCTCATGGCTGCTGGCTGTGCTTCTGAGGTCACAGAAATCTGAATGCCTCCTAGGCCAGTGGCAGGCTCATGGCTGCTGGCTGTGCTTGTGAGGTCACAGCAGCCTGAATGCCTCCTAGGCCAGTATCAGGCTCATGGCTGATGGCTGTGCTTGTGAGGTCACAGTAGCCTCAGTGCCTCATAATTTAGTGTCCAGCGTCCCCTGCTGGCTCTGATTGTGAGGTCACAGCAGACTCAGTGCCTCATAGGTTAGTGTGCAGCGCCCCCTGCTGGCTGTGCTTGTGAGGTCACAGCAGCCTCAGTGCCTCACAGGCCAGTATCAGGCTCATGGCTGCTGGCTGTGCTTGTGAGGTCACAGCAGCCTCAGTGCCTCCTCTGCCAGTGCCATGCTCATGGCTGCTGGCTGTGCTTGTGAGGTCACAGCAGCCTCAGTGCCTCCTAGGCCAGTATCAGGCTCATGGCTACTGGCTGTGCTTCTGAGGTCACAGAGGCCTGAATGCCTCCTAGGCCAGTGGCAGGCTCATGGCTGATGGCTGTGCTTGTGAGGTTATAGCAGCCTCACTGCCTCACAGTTTAGTGTCCAGCGTCCATTGCTGGCTCTGCTTGTGAGGTCACAGCAGACTCAGTGCCTCATAGGTTAGTGTCTAGCGCCCCCTGCTCGCTGTGCTTGTGAGGTCACAGCAGCCTGAGTGCCTCCTAGGCCCGTGCCATGCTCAGGGCTGCTGGCTGTGCTTGTGAGGTCACAGCAGCCTCAGTGCCTCCTAGGCCAGTATCAGGCTCATGGCTGCTGGCTGTGATTGTGAGGTCACAGCAGCCTCAGTGCCTCCTAGGCCAGTGGCAGGTTCACGGCTGCTGGCTGTGCTTGTGAGGTCACAGCAGACTCCGTGCCCCAAATGTTAGTGTCCAGCGTCCCCTGCTGGCTGTGCTTCTGAGGTCACAGCAGCCCCAGTGCCTCCTCTGCCAGTGTCAGGCTCATGGCTGCTGGCTGTGCTTGTGAGGTCACAGCAGACTCAGTGCCTCATAGGTTAGTGTCCAGCGCCCCCTGCTCGCTGTGCTTGTGAGGTCACAGCAGCCTGAGTGCCTCCTAGGCCCGTGCCATGCTCAGGGCTGCTGGCTGTGCTTGTGAGGTCACAGCAGCCTCAGTGCCTCCTAGGCCAGTATCAGGCTCATGGCTGCTGGCTGTGATTGTGAGGTCACAGCAGCCTCAGTGCCTCCTAGGCCAGTGGCAGGTTCACGGCTGCTGGCTGTGCTTGTGAGGTCACAGCAGACTCCGTGCCCCAAATGTTAGTGTCCAGCGTCCCCTGCTGGCTGTGCTTCTGAGGTCACAGCAGCCCCAGTGCCTCCTCTGACAGTGTCAGGCTCATGGCTGCTGGCTGTGCTTGTGAGGTCACAGCAGCCTCAGTGCCTCCTCTGCCAGTGCCATGCTCATGGCTGCTGGCTGTGCTTGTGACGTCACACCAGCCTCAGTGCCTCCCAGGCCAGTGTCAGGCTCATGGCTGCTGGCTGTGCTTGTGAGGTCACAGCAGCCTCAGTGCCTCCTCTGCCAGTGCCATGCTCATGGCTGCTGGCTGTGCTTGTGAGGTCACAGCAGACTCAGTGCCTCCTAGGCCAGTATCAGGCTCATGGCTGCTGGCTGTCCTTCTGAGGTCACAGAAATCTGAAAGCCTCCTCTGCCAGTGTCAGGCTCATGGCTGCTGGCTGTGCTTGTGAGGTCACAGCAGCCTCAGTGCCTCATAATTTAGTGTCCAGCGTCCCCTGCTGGCTCTGCTTGTGAGGTCACAGCAGACTCAGTGCCTCATAGGTTTGTGTCCAGTGCCTCATGCTGGCTGTGCTTGTGAGGTCACAGCAGCCTCAGTGACTCTCAGGCCAGTATCAGGCTCATGGCTGCTGGCTGTGCTTGTGACGTCACAGCAGCCTCAGTGCCTCCTCTGCCAGTGCCATGCTCATGGCTGCTGGCTGTGCTTGTGAGGTCACAGCAGCCTCAGTGCCTCCCAGGCCAGTGTCAGGCTCATGGCTGCTGGCTGTGCTTGTGAGGCCACAGCAGCCTCAGTGCCTCCTAGGCCAGTATCAGGCTCATGGCTGCTGGCTGTGCTTGTGAGGTCACAGTAGCCTCAGTGCCTCCTAGGCCAGTGACAGGCTCATGGCTGCTGGCTGTGATTGTGAGGTCACATCAGCCTCAGTGCTTCATAGTTTAGTGTCCAGCGTCCCCTGCTGGCTCTGCTTGTGAGGTCACAGCAGACTCAGTGCCTCAGAAGTTGGAGTCCAGCGCCCCCTGCTGGCTCTGCTTGTGAGGTCACAGCAGACTCAGTGTCTCCGTGGATAGTGCCATGCTCATGGCTGCTGGCTGTGCTTGTGACGTCACGGCAGACTCAGTGCCTCCTAGGCCCGTGCCATGCTCATGGCAGCTGGCTGTGCTTGTGAGGTCACAGCAGCCTCAGTGCCTCCTCTGCCAGTGCCATGCTCATGGCTGCTGGCTGTGCTTGTGAGGTCACAGCAGACTCAGTGCCTCAAAAGTTAGTGTCCAGCGTCCCCTGCTGGCTGTGCCTGTGAGGTCACAGCAGCCCCAGTGCCTCCTCTGCCAGTGTCAGGCTCATGGCTGCTGGCTGTGCTTCTGAGGTCACAGCAGCCTCAGTGACTCTGTGGACAGTGCCATGCTCCTGGCTGCTGGCTGTGCTTGTGAGGTCACAGCAGCCTCAGTGCCTCTGAGTCCAGGGGCAGGCTCATGGCTGCTGGCTGTGCTTGTGAGGTCACAGCAGACGCAGTGCCTCATAGATTAGTGTGCAGCGCCCCCTGCTGGCTGTGCTTGTGAGGTCACAGCAGCCTCAGTGCCTCCTCTGCCAGTGCCAGGGTCATGGCTGCTGGCTGTGCTTGTGAGGTCACAGCAGCCTCAGTGCCTCCCAGGCCAGTGCCGTGCTCATGGCTGCTGGCTGTGCTTGTGACGTCACAGCGGCCCGAGTGTCTCCTAGGCCCGTGGCAGGCTCATGGCTGCTGGCTGTGCTTGTGAGGTCACAGCAGCCTCAGTGCCTCCTCTGCCAGTGCCATGCTCATGGCTGCTGGCTGTGCTTGTGAGGTCACAGCAGCCTCAGTGCCTCCTAGGCCAGTATCAGGCTCATGGCTGCTGGTTGTGCTTGTGAGGTCACAGCAGCCTGAATGCCTCCTAGGCCAGTGTCAGGCTCATGGCTGATGGCTGTGCTTGTGAGGTCACAGCAGCCTCAGTGCCTCACAGGCCAGTATCAGGCTCATGGCTGCTGGCTGTGATTGTGAGGTCACAGCAGCCTCAGTGCCTCCTAGGCCAGTATCAGGCTCATGGCTGCTGGCTGTGCTTCTGAGGTCACAGAAACCTGAATGCCTCATAGGCCAGTGGCAGGCTCATGGCTGCTGCCTGTGCTTCTGAGGTCACAGAAACCTGAATGCCTCCTAGGCCAGTGTCAGGCTCATGGCTGCTGGCTGTGATTGTGAGGTCACAGCAGCCTCAGTGCCTCATAATTTAGTGTCCAGCGTCCCCTGCTGGCTGTGCTTGTGACGTCACAGCAGCCTGAATGCCTCCTAGGCCAGTGTCAGGCTCATGGCTGCTGGCTGTCATTGTGACGTCACAGCAGCCTCAGTGCCTCCTCTGCCAGTGCCATGCTCATGGCTGCTGGCTGTGCTTGTGAGGTCACAGCAGACTCAGTGCCTCCTAGGCCAGTATCAGGCTCATGGCTGCTGGCTGTGCTTGTGAGGTCACAGCAGCCTGAATGCCTCCTAGGCCAGTGTCAGGCTCATGGCTGCTGGCTGTGCTTGTGAGGTCACAGCAGCCTCAGTGCCTCATAATTTAGTGTCCAGCGTCCCCTGCTGGCTCTGCTTGTGAGGTCACAGCAGACTCAGTGCCTCATAGGTTTGTGTCCAGTGCCTCCTGCTGGCTGTGCTTGTGAGGTCACAGCAGCCTCAGTGACTCTCAGGCCAGTATCAGGCTCATGGCTGCTGGCTCTGCTTGTGACGTCACAGCAGCCTCAGTGCCTCCTCTGCCAGTGCCATGCTCATGGCTGCTGGCTGTGCTTGTGAGGTCACAGCAGCCTCAGTGCCTCCTAGGCCAGTATCAGGCTCATGGCTGCTGGCTGTGCTTGTGAGGTCACAGCAGCCTCAGTGCCTCCTAGGCCAGTGACAGGCTCATGGCTGCTGGCTGTGATTGTGAGGTCACATCAGCCTCAGTGCTTCATAGTTTAGTGTCCAGCGTCCCCTGCTGGCTCTGCTTGTGAGGTCACAGCAGACTCAGTGCCTCAGAAGTTGGAGTCCAGCGCCCCCTGCTGGCTCTGCTTGTGAGGTCACAGCAGACTCAGTGTCTCCGTGGATAGTGCCATGCTCATGGCTGCTGGCTGTGCTTGTGACGTCACAGCAGACTCAGTGCCTCCTAGGCCCGTGCCATGCTCATGGCAGCTGGCTGTGCTTGTGAGGTCACAGCAGCCTCAGTGCCTCCTCTGCCAGTGCCATGCTCATGGCTGCTGGCTGTGCTTGTGAGGTCACAGCAGACTCAGTGCCTCAAAAGTTAGTGTCCAGCGTCCCCTGCTGGCTGTGCCTGTGAGGTCACAGCAGCCCCAGTGCCTCCTCTGCCAGTGTCAGGCTCATGGCTGCTGGCTGTGCTTCTGAGGTCACAGCAGCCTCAGTGACTCTGTGGACAGTGCCATGCTCCTGGCTGCTGGCTGTGCTTGTGAGGTCACAGCAGCCTCAGTGCCTCTGAGTCCAGGGGCAGGCTCATGGCTGCTGGCTGTGCTTGTGAGGTCACAGCAGACGCAGTGCCTCATAGATTAGTGTGCAGCGCCCCCTGCTGGCTGTGCTTGTGAGGTCACAGCAGCCTCAGTGCCTCCTCTGCCAGTGCCAGGGTCATGGCTGCTGGCTGTGCTTGTGAGGTCACAGCAGCCTCAGTGCCTCCCAGGCCAGTGCCGTGCTCATGGCTGCTGGCTGTGCTTGTGACGTCACAGCGGCCCGAGTGTCTCCTAGGCCCGTGGCAGGCTCATGGCTGCTGGCTGTGCTTGTGAGGTCACAGCAGCCTCAGTGCCTCCTCTGCCAGTGCCATGCTCATGGCTGCTGGCTGTGCTTGTGAGGTCACAGCAGCCTCAGTGCCTCCTAGGCCAGTATCAGGCTCATGGCTGCTGGTTGTGCTTGTGAGGTCACAGCAGCCTGAATGCCTCCTAGGCCAGTGTCAGGCTCATGGCTGATGGCTGTGCTTGTGAGGTCACAGCAGCCTCAGTGCCTCACAGGCCAGTATCAGGCTCATGGCTGCTGGCTGTGATTGTGAGGTCACAGCAGCCTCAGTGCCTCCTAGGCCAGTATCAGGCTCATGGCTGCTGGCTGTGCTTCTGAGGTCACAGAAACCTGAATGCCTCATAGGCCAGTGGCAGGCTCATGGCTGCTGGCTGTGCTTCTGAGGTCACAGAAACCTGAATGCCTCCTAGGCCAGTGTCAGGCTCATGGCTGCTGGCTGTGATTGTGAGGTCACAGCAGCCTCAGTGCCTCAAAAGTTAGTGTCCAGCGTCCCCTGCTGGCTGTGCTTGTGACGTCACAGCAGCCTGAATGCCTCCTAGGCCAGTGTCAGGCTCATGGCTGCTGGCTGTCATTGTGACGTCACAGCAGCCTCAGTGCCTCCTCTGCCAGTGCCATGCTCATGGCTGCTGGCTGTGCTTGTGAGGTCACAGCAGACTCAGTGCCTCCTAGGCCAGTATCAGGCTCATGACTGCTGGCTGTGCTTGTGAGGTCACAGCAGCCTGAATGCCTCCTAGGCCAGTGTCAGGCTCATGGCTGCTGGCTGTGCTTGTGAGGTCACAGCAGCCTCAGTGCCTCATAATTTAGTGTCCAGCGTCCCCTGCTGGCTCTGCTTGTGAGGTCACAGCAGACTCAGTGCCTCATAGGTTAGTGTGCAACGCCCCCTGCTGGCTGTGCTTGTGACGTCACAGCAGCCTCAGTGCCTCTGAGGCCGGTATCAGGCTCATGGCTGCTGGCTGTGCTTGTGACGTCACAGCAGCCTCAGTGCCTCCTCTGCCAGTGCCATGCTCATGGCTGCTGGCTGTGCTTGTGAGGTCACAGCAGCCTCAGTGCCTCCTAGGCCAGTATCAGGCTCATGGCTGCTGGCTGTGCTTGTGAGGTCACAGCAGACTCAGTGCCTCTTCTGCCAGTGCCAGGGTCATGGCTGCTGGCTGTGCTTGTGACGTCACAGCAGCCTGAGTGCCTCCTAGGCCCGTGGCAGGCTCATGGCTGCTGGCTGTGCTTCTGAGGTCACAGCAGCCTCAGTGCTTCTGAGGCCAGTGTCAGGCTCATGGCTGCTGGCTGTGCTTGTGAGGTCACAGCAGACTCAGTGCCTTAGAACTTGGAGTCCAGCGTCCCCTGCTGGCTCTGCTTGTGAGGTCACAGCAGACTCAGTGTCTCCGTGGATAGTGCCATGCTCATGGCTGCTGGCTGTGCTTGTGACGTCACAGCAGACACAGTGCCTCCTAGGCCCGTGCCATGCTCATGGCTGCTGGCTGTGCTTGTGACGTCACAGCAGCCTCAGTGCCTCTGGGTCCAGGGGCAGTCTCATGGCTGCTGGCTGTGCTTGTGAGGTCACAGCAGCCTGAACGCCTCCTAGGCCAGTGGCAGGCTCATGGCTGCTGGCTGTGCTTCTGAGGTCACAGCAGCCTCAGTGCCTCATCGTTTAGTGTCCACCGTTCCCTGCTGGCTCTGCTTGTGAGGTCACATCAGCCTCAGTGCCTCATAGGTTAGTGTGCAGCGCCCCCTGCTGGCTGTGCTTGTGAGGTCACAGCAGCCTCAGTGCCTCCTAGGCCAGTATCAGGCTCATGGCTACTGGCTGTGCTTGTGAGGTCACAGCAGCCTCAGTGCCTCCTAGGCCAGTATCAGGCTCATGGCTGCTGGCTGTGATTGTGAGGTCACAGCAGCCTCAGTGCCTCCTAGGCCAGTGGCAGGTTCACGGCTGCTGGCTGTGATTGTGAGGTCACAGCAGACTCCGTGCCCCAAATGTTAGTGTCCAGCGTCCCCTGCTGGCTGTGCTTCTGAGGTCACAGCAGCCTCAGTGCCTCCTCTGCCAGTGTCAGGCTCATGGCTGCTGGCTGTGCTTGTGAGGTCACAGCAGCCTCAGTGCCTCCTCTGCCAGTGCCATGCTCATGGCTGCTGGCTGTGCTTGTGACGTCACACCAGCCTCAGTGCCTCCCAGGCCAGTGTCAGGCTCATGGCTGCTGGCTGTGCTTGTGAGGTCACAGCAGCCTCAGTGCCTCCTCTGCCAGTGCCATGCTCATGGCTGCTGGCTGTGCTTGTGAGGTCACAGCAGCCTCAGTGCCTCCTAGGCCAGTATCAGGCTCATGGCTGCTGGCTGTCCTTCTGAGGTCACAGAAATCTGAATGCCTCCTCTGCCAGTGTCAGGCTCATGGCTGCTGGCTGTGCTTGTGAGGTCACAGCAGCCTCAGTGCCTCATAATTTAGTGTCCAGCGTCCCCTGCTGGCTCTGCTTGTGAGGTCACAGCAGACTCAGTGCCTCATAGGTTTGTGTCCAGTGCCTCCTGCTGGCTGTGCTTGTGAGGTCACAGCAGCCTCAGTGACTCTCAGGCCAGTATCAGGCTCATGGCTGCTGGCTGTGCTTGTGAGGTCACAGCAGCCTCAGTGCCTCCTCTGCCAGTGCCATGCTCATGGCTGCTGGCTGTGCTTGTGAGGTCACAGCAGCCTCAGTGCCTCCTAGGCCAGTATCAGGCTCATGGCTGCTGGCTGTGCTTGTGAGGTCACAGTAGCCTCAGTGCCTCCTAGGCCAGTGACAGGCTCATGGCTGCTGGCTGTGATTGTGAGGTCACATCAGCCTCAGTGCTTCATAGTTTAGTGTCCAGCGTCCCCTGCTGGCTCTGCTTGTGAGGTCACAGCAGACTCAGTGCCTCAGAAGTTGGAGTCCAGCGCCCCCTGCTGGCTCTGCTTGTGAGGTCACAGCAGACTCAGTGTCTCCGTGGATAGTGCCATGCTCATGGCTGCTGGCTGTGCTTGTGACGTCACGGCAGACTCAGTGCCTCCTAGGCCCGTGCCATGCTCATGGCAGCTGGCTGTGCTTGTGAGGTCACAGCAGCCTCAGTGCCTCCTCTGCCAGTGCCATGCTCATGGCTGCTGGCTGTGCTTGTGAGGTCACAGCAGACTCAGTGCCTCAAAAGTTAGTGTCCAGCGTCCCCTGCTGGCTGTGCCTGTGAGGTCACAGCAGCCCCAGTGCCTCCTCTGCCAGTGTCAGGCTCATGGCTGCTGGCTGTGCTTCTGAGGTCACAGCAGCCTCAGTGACTCTGTGGACAGTGCCATGCTCCTGGCTGCTGGCTGTGCTTGTGAGGTCACAGCAGCCTCAGTGCCTCTGAGTCCAGGGGCAGGCTCATGGCTGCTGGCTGTGCTTGTGAGGTCACAGCAGACGCAGTGCCTCATAGATTAGTGTGCAGCGCCCCCTGCTGGCTGTGCTTGTGAGGTCACAGCAGCCTCAGTGCCTCCTCTGCCAGTGCCAGGGTCATGGCTGCTGGCTGTGCTTGTGAGGTCACAGCAGCCTCAGTGCCTCCCAGGCCAGTGCCGTGCTCATGGCTGCTGGCTGTGCTTGTGACGTCACAGCGGCCCGAGTGTCTCCTAGGCCCGTGGCAGGCTCATGGCTGCTGGCTGTGCTTGTGAGGTCACAGCAGCCTCAGTGCCTCCTCTGCCAGTGCCATGCTCATGGCTGCTGGCTGTGCTTGTGAGGTCACAGCAGCCTCAGTGCCTCCTAGGCCAGTATCAGGCTCATGGCTGCTGGTTGTGCTTGTGAGGTCACAGCAGCCTGAATGCCTCCTAGGCCAGTGTCAGGCTCATGGCTGATGGCTGTGCTTGTGAGGTCACAGCAGCCTCAGTGCCTCACAGGCCAGTATCAGGCTCATGGCTGCTGGCTGTGATTGTGAGGTCACAGCAGCCTCAGTGCCTCCTAGGCCAGTATCAGGCTCATGGCTGCTGGCTGTGCTTCTGAGGTCACAGAAACCTGAATGCCTCATAGGCCAGTGGCAGGCTCATGGCTGCTGGCTGTGCTTCTGAGGTCACAGAAACCTGAATGCCTCCTAGGCCAGTGTCAGGCTCATGGCTGCTGGCTGTGATTGTGAGGTCACAGCAGCCTCAGTGCCTCATAATTTAGTGTCCAGCGTCCCCTGCTGGCTGTGCTTGTGACGTCACAGCAGCCTGAATGCCTCCTAGGCCAGTGTCAGGCTCATGGCTGCTGGCTGTCATTGTGACGTCACAGCAGCCTCAGTGCCTCCTCTACCAGGGCCATGCTCATGGCTGCTGGCTGTGCTTGTGAGGTCACAGCAGACTCAGTGCCTCCTAGGCCAGTATCAGGCTCATGGCTGCTGGCTGTGCTTGTGAGGTCACAGCAGCCTGAATGCCTCCTAGGCCAGTGTCAGGCTCATGGCTGCTGGCTGTGCTTGTGAGGTCACAGCAGCCTCAGTGCCTCATAATTTAGTGTCCAGCGTCCCCTGCTGGCTCTGCTTGTGAGGTCACAGCAGACTCAGTGCCTCATAGGTTTGTGTCCAGTGCCTCCTGCTGGCTGTGCTTGTGAGGTCACAGCAGCCTCAGTGACTCTCAGGCCAGTATCAGGCTCATGGCTGCTGGCTCTGCTTGTGACGTCACAGCAGCCTCAGTGCCTCCTCTGCCAGTGCCATGCTCATGGCTGCTGGCTGTGCTTGTGAGGTCACAGCAGCCTCAGTGCCTCCTAGGCCAGTATCAGGCTCATGGCTGCTGGCTGTGCTTGTGAGGTCACAGCAGCCTCAGTGCCTCCTAGGCCAGTGACAGGCTCATGGCTGCTGGCTGTGATTGTGAGGTCACATCAGCCTCAGTGCTTCATAGTTTAGTGTCCAGCGTCCCCTGCTGGCTCTGCTTGTGAGGTCACAGCAGACTCAGTGCCTCAGAAGTTGGAGTCCAGCGCCCCCTGCTGGCTCTGCTTGTGAGGTCACAGCAGACTCAGTGTCTCCGTGGATAGTGCCATGCTCATGGCTGCTGGCTGTGCTTGTGACGTCACAGCAGACTCAGTGCCTCCTAGGCCCGTGCCATGCTCATGGCAGCTGGCTGTGCTTGTGAGGTCACAGCAGCCTCAGTGCCTCCTCTGCCAGTGCCATGCTCATGGCTGCTGGCTGTGCTTGTGAGGTCACAGCAGACTCAGTGCCTCAAAAGTTAGTGTCCAGCGTCCCCTGCTGGCTGTGCCTGTGAGGTCACAGCAGCCCCAGTGCCTCCTCTGCCAGTGTCAGGCTCATGGCTGCTGGCTGTGCTTCTGAGGTCACAGCAGCCTCAGTGACTCTGTGGACAGTGCCATGCTCCTGGCTGCTGGCTGTGCTTGTGAGGTCACAGCAGCCTCAGTGCCTCTGAGTCCAGGGGCAGGCTCATGGCTGCTGGCTGTGCTTGTGAGGTCACAGCAGACGCAGTGCCTCATAGATTAGTGTGCAGCGCCCCCTGCTGGCTGTGCTTGTGAGGTCACAGCAGCCTCAGTGCCTCCTCTGCCAGTGCCAGGGTCATGGCTGCTGGCTGTGCTTGTGAGGTCACAGCAGCCTCAGTGCCTCCCAGGCCAGTGCCGTGCTCATGGCTGCTGGCTGTGCTTGTGACGTCACAGCGGCCCGAGTGTCTCCTAGGCCCGTGGCAGGCTCATGGCTGCTGGCTGTGCTTGTGAGGTCACAGCAGCCTCAGTGCCTCCTCTGCCAGTGCCATGCTCATGGCTGCTGGCTGTGCTTGTGAGGTCACAGCAGCCTCAGTGCCTCCTAGGCCAGTATCAGGCTCATGGCTGCTGGTTGTGCTTGTGAGGTCACAGCAGCCTGAATGCCTCCTAGGCCAGTGTCAGGCTCATGGCTGATGGCTGTGCTTGTGAGGTCACAGCAGCCTCAGTGCCTCACAGGCCAGTATCAGGCTCATGGCTGCTGGCTGTGATTGTGAGGTCACAGCAGCCTCAGTGCCTCCTAGGCCAGTATCAGGCTCATGGCTGCTGGCTGTGCTTCTGAGGTCACAGAAACCTGAATGCCTCATAGGCCAGTGGCAGGCTCATGGCTGCTGGCTGTGCTTCTGAGGTCACAGAAACCTGAATGCCTCCTAGGCCAGTGTCAGGCTCATGGCTGCTGGCTGTGATTGTGAGGTCACAGCAGCCTCAGTGCCTCAAAAGTTAGTGTCCAGCGTCCCCTGCTGGCTGTGCTTGTGACGTCACAGCAGCCTGAATGCCTCCTAGGCCAGTGTCAGGCTCATGGCTGCTGGCTGTCATTGTGACGTCACAGCAGCCTCAGTGCCTCCTCTGCCAGTGCCATGCTCATGGCTGCTGGCTGTGCTTGTGAGGTCACAGCAGACTCAGTGCCTCCTAGGCCAGTATCAGGCTCATGGCTGCTGGCTGTGCTTGTGAGGTCACAGCAGCCTGAATGCCTCCTAGGCCAGTGTCAGGCTCATGGCTGCTGGCTGTGCTTGTGAGGTCACAGCAGCCTCAGTGCCTCATAATTTAGTGTCCAGCGTCCCCTGCTGGCTCTGATTGTGAGGTCACAGCAGACTCAGTGCCTCATAGGTTAGTGTGCAACGCCCCCTGCTGGCTGTGCTTGTGACGTCACAGCAGCCTCAGTGCCTCTGAGGCCGGTATCAGGCTCATGGCTGCTGGCTGTGCTTGTGACGTCACAGCAGCCTCAGTGCCTCCTCTGCCAGTGCCATGCTCATGGCTGCTGGCTGTGCTTGTGAGGTCACAGCAGCCTCAGTGCCTCCTAGGCCAGTATCAGGCTCATGGCTGCTGGCTGTGCTTGTGAGGTCACAGCAGACTCAGTGCCTCTTCTGCCAGTGCCAGGGTCATGGCTGCTGGCTGTGCTTGTGACGTCACAGCAGCCTGAGTGCCTCCTAGGCCCGTGGCAGGCTCATGGCTGCTGGCTGTGCTTCTGAGGTCACAGCAGCCTCAGTGCTTCTGAGGCCAGTGTCAGGCTCATGGCTGCTGGCTGTGCTTGTGAGGTCACAGCAGACTCAGTGCCTTAGAACTTGGAGTCCAGCGTCCCCTGCTGGCTCTGCTTGTGAGGTCACAGCAGACTCAGTGTCTCCGTGGATAGTGCCATGCTCATGGCTGCTGGCTGTGCTTGTGACGTCACAGCAGACACAGTGCCTCCTAGGCCCGTGCCATGCTCATGGCTGCTGGCTGTGCTTGTGACGTCACAGCAGCCTCAGTGCCTCTGGGTCCAGGGGCAGTCTCATGGCTGCTGGCTGTGCTTGTGAGGTCACAGCAGCCTGAACGCCTCCTAGGCCAGTGGCAGGCTCATGGCTGCTGGCTGTGCTTCTGAGGTCACAGCAGCCTCAGTGCCTCATCGTTTAGTGTCCACCGTTCCCTGCTGGCTCTGCTTGTGAGGTCACATCAGCCTCAGTGCCTCATAGGTTAGTGTGCAGCGCCCCCTGCTGGCTGTGCTTGTGAGGTCACAGCAGCCTCAGTGCCTCCTAGGCCAGTATCAGGCTCATGGCTACTGGCTGTGCTTGTGAGGTCACAGCAGCCTCAGTGCCTCCTAGGCCAGTATCAGGCTCATGGCTGCTGGCTGTGATTGTGAGGTCACAGCAGCCTCAGTGCCTCCTAGGCCAGTGGCAGGTTCACGGCTGCTGGCTGTGATTGTGAGGTCACAGCAGACTCCGTGCCCCAAATGTTAGTGTCCAGCGTCCCCTGCTGGCTGTGCTTCTGATGTCACAGCAGCCTCAGTGCCTCCTCTGCCAGTGTCAGGCTCATGGCTGCTGGCTGTGCTTGTGAGGTCACAGCAGCCTCAGTGCCTCCTCTGCCAGTGCCAGCGTCATGGCTGCTGGCTGTGCTTGTGAGGTCACAGCAGCCTCAGTGCCTCCCAGGCCAGTGTCAGGCTCATGGCTGCTGGCTGTGCTTGTGAGGTCACAGCAGCCTCAGTGCCTCCTCTGCCAGTGCCATGCTCATGGCTGCTGGCTGTGCTTGTGAGGTCACAGCAGCCTCAGTGCCTCCTAGGCCAGTATCAGGCTCATGGCTGCTGGCTGTCCTTCTGAGGTCACAGAAATCTGAATGCCTCCTCTGCCAGTGTCAGGCTCATGGCTGCTGGCTGTGCTTGTGAGGTCACAGCAGCCTCAGTGCCTCATAATTTAGTGTCCAGCGTCCCCTGCTGGCTCTGCTTGTGAGGTCACAGCAGACTCAGTGCCTCATAGGTTTGTGTCCAGTGCCTCCTGCTGGCTGTGCTTGTGAGGTCACAGCAGCCTCAGTGACTCTCAGGCCAGTATCAGGCTCATGGCTGCTGGCTGTGCTTGTGACGTCACAGCAGCCTCAGTGCCTCCTCTGCCAGTGCCATGCTCATGGCTGCTGGCTGTGCTTGTGAGGTCACAGCAGCCTCAGTGCCTCCTAGGCCAGTATCAGGCTCATGGCTGCTGGCTGTGCTTGTGAGGTCACAGTAGCCTCAGTGCCTCCTAGGCCAGTGACAGGCTCATGGCTGCTGGCTGTGATTGTGAGGTCACATCAGCCTCAGTGCTTCATAGTTTAGTGTCCAGCGTCCCCTGCTGGCTCTGCTTGTGAGCTCACAGCAGACTCAGTGCCTCAGAAGTTGGAGTCCAGCGCCCCCTGCTGGCTCTGCTTGTGAGGTCACAGCAGACTCAGTGTCTCCGTGGATAGTGCCATGCTCATGGCTGCTGGCTGTGCTTGTGACGTCACGGCAGACTCAGTGCCTCCTAGGCCTGTGCCATGCTCATGGCAGCTGGCTGTGCTTGTGAGGTCACAGCAGCCTCAGTGCCTCCGAGGCCAGTATCAGATTCATGGCTGCTGGCTGTGCTTGTGAGGTCACAGCAGACTCAGTGCCTCAAAAGTTAGTGTCCAGCGTCCCCTGCTGGCTGTGCCTGTGAGGTCACAGCAGCCCCAGTGCCTCCTCTGCCAGTGTCAGGCTCATGGCTGCTGGCTGTGCTTCTGAGGTCACAGCAGCCTCAGTGACTCTGTGGACAGTGCCATGCTCATGGCTGCTGGCTGTGCTTGTGAGGTCACAGCAGCCTCAGTGCCTCTGAGTCCAGGGGCAGGCTCATGGCTGCTGGCTGTGCTTGTGAGGTCACAGCAGACGCAGTGCCTCATAGATTAGTGTGCAGCGCCCCCTGCTGGCTGTGCTTGTGAGGTCACAGCAGCCTCAGTGCCTCCTCTGCCAGTGCCAGGGTCATGGCTGCTGGCTGTGCTTGTGAGGTCACAGCAGCCTCAGTGCCTCCCAGGCCAGTGCCGTGCTCATGGCTGCTGGCTGTGCTTGTGACGTCACAGCGGCCTGAGTGTCTCCTAGGCCAGTGGCAGGCTCATGGCTGCTGGCTGTGCTTGTGAGGTCACAGCAGCCTCAGTGCCTCCTCTGCCAGTGCCATGCTCATGGCTGCTGGCTGTGCTTGTGACGTCACACCAGCCTCAGTGCCTCTGAGGCCAGTATCAGGCTCATGGCTGCTGGTTGTGCTTGTGAGGTCACAGCAGCCTGAAGGCCTCCTAGGCCAGTGTCAGGCTCATGGCTGATGGCTGTGCTTGTGAGGTCACAGCAGCCTCAGTGCCTCACAGGCCAGTATCAGGCTCATGGCTGCTGGCTGTGATTGTGAGGTCACAGCAGCCTCAGTGCCTCCTAGGCCAGTATCAGGCTCATGGCTGCTGGCTGTGCTTCTGAGGTCACAGAAACCTGAATGCCTCATAGGCCAGTGGCAGGCTCATGGCTGCTGGCTGTGCTTCTGAGGTCACAGAAACCTGAATGCCTCCTAGGCCAGTGTCAGGCTCATGGCTGCTGGCTGTGATTGTGAGGTCACAGCAGCCTCAGTGCCTCATAATTTAGTGTCCAGCGTCCCCTGCTGGCTGTGCTTGTGACGTCACAGCAGCCTGAATGCCTCCTAGGCCAGTGGCAGGCTCATGGCTGCTGGCTGTCATTGTGACGTCACAGCAGCCTCAGTGCCTCCTCTGCCAGTGCCATGCTCATGGCTGCTGGCTGTGCTTGTGAGGTCACAGCAGACTCAGTGCCTCCTAGGCCAGTATCAGGCTCATGGCTGCTGGCTGTGCTTGTGAGGTCACAGCAGCCTGAATGCCTCCTAGGCCAGTGTCAGGCTCATGGCTGCTGGCTGTGCTTGTGAGGTCACAGCAGCCTCAGTGCCTCATAATTTAGTGTCCAGCGTCCCCTGCTGGCTCTGATTGTGAGGTCACAGCAGACTCAGTGCCTCATAGGTTAGTGTGCAACGCCCCCTGCTGGCTGTGCTTGTGACATCACAGCAGCCTCAGTGCCTCTGAGGCCAGTATCAGGCTCATGGCTGCTGGCTGTGCTTGTGAGGTCACAGCAGCCTCAGTGCCTCCTCTGCCAGTGCCATGCTCATGGCTGCTGGCTGTGCTTGTGAGGTCACAGCAGCCTCAGTGCCTCCTAGGCCAGTATCAGGCTCATGGCTGCTGGCTGTGCTTGTGAGGTCACAGCAGACTCAGTGCCTCTTCTGCCAGTGCCAGGGTCATGGCTGCTGGCTGTGCTTGTGACGTCACAGCAGCCTGAGTGCCTCCTAGGCCCGTGGCAGGCTCATGGCTGCTGGCTGTGCTTCTGAGGTCACAGCAGCCTCAGTGCTTCTGAGGCCAGTGCCAGGCTCATGGCTGCTGGCTGTGCTTGTGAGGTCACATCAGCCTCAGTGCTTCATAGTTTAGTGTCCAGCGTCCCCTGCTGGCTGTGCTTGTGAGGTCACAGCAGACTCAGTGCCTTAGAACTTGGAGTCCAGCGCCCCCTGCTGGCTCTGCTTGTGAGGTCACAGCAGACTCAGTGTCTCCGTGGATAGTGCCATGCTCATGGCTGCTGGCTGTGCTTGTGACGTCACAGCAGACACAGTGCCTCCTAGGCCCGTGCCATGCTCATGGCTGCTGGCTGTGCTTGTGACGTCACAGCAGCCTCAGTGCCTCTGGGTCCAGGGGCAGTCTCATGGCTGCTGGCTGTGCTTGTGAGGTCACAGCAGCCTGAACGCCTCCTAGGCCAGTGGCAGGCTCATGGCTGCTGGCTGTGCTTCTGAGGTCACAGCAGCCTCAGTGCCTCATTGTTTAGTGTCCACCGTTCCCTGCTGGCGCTGCTTGTGAGGTCACAGCAGACTCAGTGCCTCTAAAGTTATTGTCCAGCGCCCCCTGCTGGCTCTGCTTGTGAGGTCACAGCAGCCTCAGTGCCTCCTCTGCCAGTGCCATGCTCATGGCTGCTCGCTGTGCTTGTGAGGTCACACCAGCCTCAGTGCCTCCCAGGCCAGTATCAGGCTCATGGCTGCTGGCTGTGATTGTGAGGTCACAGCAGCCTCAGTGCCTCCTCTGCCAGTGCCATGCTCATGGCTGCGGGCTGTGCTTGTGACGTCACAGCAGCCTGAGTGTCTCCTAGGCCCGTGGCAGGCTCATGGCTGCTGGCTGTGATTGTGACGTCACAGCAGACTCAGTGCCTCCTCTGCCAGTGCCATGCTCATGGCTGCTGGCTGTGCTTGTGACGTCACAGCAGCCTGAGTGCCTCCTAGGCCCGAGGCAGGCTCATGGCTGCTGGCTGTGCTTCTGAGGTCACAGCAGCCTCAGTGCCTCCTCTGCCAGTGCCATGCTCATGGCTGCTGGCTGTGATTGTGAGGTCACAGCAGCCTCAGTGCCTCCTAGGCCAGTATCAGGCTCATGGCTGCTGGCTGTGCTTCTGAGGTCACAGAAACCTGAATGCCTCCTAGGCCAGCATCAGGCTCATGGCTGCTGGCTGTGCTTCTGAGGTCACAGAAACCTGAATGCCTCCTAGGCCAGTGGCAGGCTCATGGCTGCTGGCTGTGCTTGTGAGGTCACAGCAGCCTCAGTGCCTCATCGTTTAGTGTCCAGCGTCCCCTGCTGGCTGTGCTTGTGAGGTCACAGCAGACTCAGTGCCTCATAGGTTAGTGTGCAGCGTCCCCTGCTGGCTCTGCTTGTGACGTCACAGCAGCCTCAGTGCCTCTCAGGCCAATATCAGGCTCATGGCTGCTGGCTGTGCTTCTGAGGTCACAGAGGCCTGAATGCCTCCTAGGCCAGTGGCAGGCTCATGGCTGCTGGCTGTGCTTGTGAGGTCACATCAGCCTCAGTGCTTCATAGTTTAGTGTCCAGCGTCCCCTGCTGGCTCTGCTTGTGAGGTCACAGCAGCCTCAATTCCTCAAAAGTTGGTGTCCAGCGCCCCCTGCTGGCTCTGCTTGTGAGGTCGCAGCAGACTCAGTGTCTCCGTGGATAGTGCCATGCTCATGGTTGCTGGCTGTGCTTGTGAGGTCACAGCAGCCTCAGTGCCTCTCAGGCCAGTGGCAGTCTCATGGCTGCTGGCTGTGCTTGTGAGGTCACAGCAGCCTCAGTTCCTCTTGGCCAGTATCAGGCTCATGGATGCTGGCTGTGCTTGTGAGGTTATAGCAGCCTCAGTGCCTCACAGTTTAGTGTCCAGCGCCCCGTGCTGGCTGTGCTTGTGAGGTCACAGCAGACTCAGTGCCTCCCAGGCCAATATCAGGCTCATGGCTGCTGGCTGTGCTTGTGACGTCACAGCAGACACAGTGCCTCCTAGGCCCATGCCATGCTCATGGCTGCTGGCTGCGCTTGTGAGGTCACAGCAGCCTCAGTGCCTCCTAGGCCAGTATCAGGCTCATGGCTGCTGGCTGTGCTTGTGAGGTCACAGCAGCCTCAGTGCCTCCTAGGCCAGTGGCAGGCTCATGGCTGCTGGCTCTGCTTGTGAGGTCACAGCAGACTCAGTGCCCCAAAATTTAGTGTCCAGCGTCCCCTGCTGGCTGTGCTTGTGAGGTCACAGCAGCCCCAGTGCCTCCTCTGCCACTGTCAGGCTCATGGCTGCTGGCTGTGCTTCTGAGGTCACAGCAGCCTCAGTGCCTCCTCTGCCAGTGCCATGCTCATGGCTGCTGGCTGTGATTGTGAGGTCACAGCAGCCTCAGTGCCTCCTAGGCCAGTATCAGGCTCATGGCTGCTGGCTGTGCTTCTGAGGTCACAGAAACCTGAATGCTTCCTAGGCCAGTATCAGGCTCATGGCTGCTGGCTGTGCTTCTGAGGTCACAGAAACCTGAATGCCTCCTAGGCCAGTGGCAGGCTCATGGCTGCTGGCTGTGCTTGTGAGGTCACAGCAGCCTCAGTGCCTCATCGTTTAGTGTCCAGCATCCCCTGCTGGCTGTGCTTGTGAGGCCACAGCAGACTCAGTGCCTCATAGGTTAGTGTGCAGCGTCCCCTGCTGGCTCTGGTTGTGACGTCACAGCAGCCTCAGTGCCTCTCAGGCCAGTATCAGGCTCATGGCTGCTGGCTGTGCTTCTGAGGTCACAGAGGCCTGAATGCCTCCGAGGCCAGTGGCAGGCTCATGGCTGCTGGCTGTGCTTGTGAGGTCACATCAGCCTCAGTGCTTCATAGTTTAGTGTCCAGTGTCCCCTGCTGGCTCTGCTTGTGAGGTCACAGCAGCCTCAGTTCCTCAAAAGTTGGTGTCCAGCGCCCCCTGCTGGCTCTGCTTGTGAGGTCGCAGCAGACTCAGTGTCTCCGTGGATAGTGCCATGCTCATGGCTGCTGGCTGTGCTTGTGAGGTCACAGCAGCCTCAGTGTCTCTCAGGCCAGTGGCAGTCTCATGGCTGCTGGCTGTGCTTGTGAGGTCACAGCAGCCTCAGTTCCTCTTGGACAGTATCAGGCTCATGGCTGCTGGCTGTGCTTGTGAGGTTATAGCAGCCTCAGTGCCTCACAGTTTAGTGTCCAGCGCCCCGTGCTGGCTGTGCTTGTGAGGTCACAGCAGACTCAGTGCCTCCCAGGCCAATATCAGGCTCATGGCTGCTGGCTGTGCTTGTGACGTGACAGCAGACACAGTGCCTCCTAGGCCCGTGCCATGCTCATGGCTGCTGGCTGTGCTTGTGAGGTCACAGCAGCCTCAGTGCCTCCTAGGCCAGTATCAGGCTCCTGGCTGCTGGCTGTGCTTGTGAGGTCACAGCAGCCTCAGTGCCTCCTAGGCCAGTGGCAGGCTCATGGATGCTGGCTGTGCTTGTGAGGTCACAGCAGACTCAGTGCCCCAAAATTTAGTGTCCAGCGTCCCCTGCTGGCTGTGCTTGTGAGGTCACAGCAGCCCCAGTGCCTCCTCTGCCACTGTCAGGCTCATGGCTGCTGGCTGTGCTTCTGAGGTCACAGCAGCCTCAGTGACTCTGTGGATAGTGCCATGCTCATGGCTGCTGGCTCTGCTTGTGAGGTCACAGCAGCCTCAGTGCCTCTGAGTCCAGGGGCAGTCTCATGGCTGCTGGCTGTCATTGTGAGGTCACAGCAGCCTGAATGCGTCCTAGCCCTGTGGCAGGCTCATGGCTGCTGGCTATGATTGTGAGGTCACAGCAGCCTCAGTGCCTCATCGTTTAGTGTCCAGCGTCCCCTGGTGGCTGTCATTGTGAGCTCACAGCAGCCTCAGTGCCTCATAGTTTAGTGTCCAGCGTCCCCTGCTGGCTGTGCTTGTGAGGTCACAGCAGCCTCAGTGCCTCCTCTGCCAGTGCCAGGGTCATGGCTGCTGGCTGTGCTTCTGAGGTCACAGCAGCCTCAGTGCTTCCTAGGCCAGTGTCAGGCTCATGGCTGCTGGCTGTGCTTGTGAGGTCACAGAAACCTGAATGCCTCCTAGGCCAGTGGCAGGCTCATGGCTGTTGGCTGTGCTTGTGAGGTTATAGCAGCCTCAGTGCCTCATAGTTTAGTGTCCAGCGTCCCCTGCTGGCTCTGCTTGTGAGGTCACAGCAGACTCAGTGCCTCAAAAGTTAGTCTGCAGCGCCCCCTGCTGCCTGTGCTTGTGAGGTCACAGCAGACTCAGTGACTCTCTGGCCAGTGGCAGGCTCATGGCTGCTGGCTGTGCTTGTGAGGTCACAGCAGCCTCAGTGCCTCATAGTTTAGTGTCCAGCGTCCCCTACTGGCTCTGCTTGTGAGGTCACATCAGACTCAGTGCCTCAAAAGTTAGTCTGCAGCGCCCCCTGCTCGCTGTGCTTGTGAGGTCACAGCAGACTCAGTGCCTCTCTGGCCAGTGGCAGGCTCATGGCTGCTGGCTGTGATTGTGAGGTCACAGCAGCCTCAGTGCCTCATATTTTAGTGTCCAGCTTCCCCTGTTGGCTCTCCTTGTGAGGTCACAGCAGACTCAGTGCCTCAAAAGTTAGTCTGCAGCGGCCCCTGCTGGCTGTGCTTGTGAGGTCACAGCAGCCTCAGTGCCTCCTCTGCCAGTGCCATGCTCATGGCTGCTGGCTGTGCTTGTGAGGTCACAGCAGCCTCAGTGCCTCCCAGGCCAATATCAGGCTCCTGGCTGCTGGCTGTGCTTGTGACGTCAGAGCAGCCTCAGTGCCTCCTAGGCCAGTATCAGGCTCATGGCTGCTGACTGTGCTTCTGAGGTCACAGCAGCCTCAGTGCCTCCTAGGCCAGTGGCAGGCTCATGGCTGCTGGCTGTGCTTGTGAGGTCACAGCAGCCTCAGTGCCTCATAGGTTAGTGTCCATCGCCCCCTGCTGGCTGTGCTTGTGAGGTCACAGCAGCCCCAGTGTCTCCTCTGCCAGTGTCAGGCTCATGGTTGCTGGCTGTGCTTCTGAGGTGACAGCAGCCTCAGTGTCTCCGTGGATAGTGCCATGCTCATGGCTGCTGGCTGTGCTTGTGACGTCACAGCAGACTCAGTGCCTCTGAGTCCAGTGGCAGTCTCATGGCTGCTGGCTGTGCTTGTGAGGTCACAGCAGTCTGAATGCCTCCTAGCACTGTGGCAGTCTCATGGCTGCTGGCTGTGATTGTGAGGTCACAGCAGCCTCAGTGCCTCATAGTTTAGTGTCCAGTGTCCACTGCTGGCTGTGATTGTGAGGTCACAGCAGACTCAGTGCCTCAAAAGTTAGTGTCCAGCGCCCCCTGCTGGCTGTGCTTGTGAGGTCACAGCAGCCTCAGTGCCTCCTAGACCAGTATCATGCTCATGGCTGCTGGCTGTGCTTGTGAGGTCACAGCAGCCTCAGTGCCTCCTCTGCCAGTGCCATACTCATGGCTGCTGGCTGTGCTTGTGAGGTCACAGCAACGTCAGTGTCTCCTAGGACAGTGTCAGGCTCATGGCTGCTGACTGTGCTTCTGAGGTCACAGCAGCCTCAGGGCCTCCTAGGCCAGTGGCAGGCTCATGGCTGCTGGCTGTGCTTGTGAGGTCACACCATCCTCAGTGCCTCATAGTTTAGTGTCCAGCGCCCCCTGATGGCTCTGCTTGTGAGGTCACACCAGACTCAGTGCCTCAAAAGTTAGGGTGCAGCAGCCCCTACTGGCTGTGCTTGTGAGGTCGCAGCAGACTCAGTGCCTCTCAGGCCAGCATCAGGCTCATGGCTGCTGGCTGTGCTTGTGAGGTCACAGCAGCCTCAGTGCCTCCTAGACCAGTGTCAGGCTCATGGCTGCTGGCTGTGCTTGTGAGGTCACAGCAGCCTGAATGCCTCCTAGGCCAGTGTCAGGCTCATGGCTGCTGGCTGTGATTGTGAGGTCACAGAAACCTGAATGCCTCCTCTGCCAGTGTCAGGCTCATGGCTGCTGGCTGTGCTTGTGAGGTTATAGCAGCCTCAGTGCCTCACAGTTTAGTGTCCAGCGTCCCCTGCTGGCTCTGCTTGTGAGGTCACAGCAGACTCAGTGCCTTCAAAAGTTATTGTCCAGGCCCCCCTGCTGGCTGTTCTTGTGAGGTCACAGCAGCCTCAGTGCCTCCTCTGCCCGTGCCAGGGTCATGGCTGCTGGCTGTGCTTGTGAGGTCACAGCAGCCTCAGTGCCTCCTAGGCCCGTGGCAGGCTCATGGCTGCTGGCTGTGCTTCTGAGGTCACAGCAGCCTGAATGCCTCCTAGGCCAGTGCAGGCTCATGGCTGCTGGCTGTGTTTCTGAGTTCACAGATGCCTGAATGCCTCCTAGGACAGTGGCAGGCTCATGGCTGCTGGCTGTGATTGTGAGGTCACAGCAGCCTGAGTGCCTCCTAGGCCCGTGGCAGGCTCATGGCTGCTGGCTGTGATTGTGACGTCACAGCAGCCTCAGGGCCTCCTAGGCCAGTGGCAGGCTCATGGCTGCTGGCTGTGCTTGTGAGGTCACATCAGCCTCAGTGCTTCATGGTTTAGTGTCCAGCGTCCCCTGCTCGCTGTGATTGTGAGGTCACAGCAGACTCAGTGCCTCAAAAGCTGGTGTCCAGCGCCCCCTGTTGGCTCTGCTTGTGAGGTCGCAGCAGACTCAGTGTCTCCGTGGATAGTGTCATGCTCATGGCTGCTGTCTGTGCTTGTGAGGTCACAGCAGCCTCAGTGCCTCTTAGTTTAGTGTCCAGCGTCCCCTGCTGGCTCTGCTTGTGAGGTCACAGCAGACTCAGTGCCTCCTAGGCCAGTGCCATGCTCATGGCTGCTGGCTGTGCTTCTGAGGTCACAGCAGCCTCAGTGCCTCCTAGGCCAGTGGCAGGCTCATGGCTGGTGGCTGTGATTGTGAGGTCACATCAGCCTCAGTGCTTCATAGTTTAGTGTCCAGTGTCCCCTGCTGGCTCTGCTTGTGAGGTCACAGCAGACTCAGTGCCTCAAAAGTTAGTGTCCAGCGCCCCCTGCTGGCTCTGCTTGTGAGGTCACAGCAGCCTCAGTGCCTCTCAGGCCAGTATCATGCTCATGGCTGCTGGCTGTGCTTGTGAGGTCACAGCAGCCTGAATGCCTCCTGGACCAGTGTCAGGGTCATGGCTGCTAGCTTTGCTTCTGAGGTCACAGAAGCCTGAACGCCTCCTAGGCCAGTGGCAGGCTCATGGCTGCTGGCTGTTATTGTGAGGTCACAGCAGCCTCAGTGCCTCCTCTGCCAGTGCCATGCTCATGGCTACTGGCTGTGCTTGTGACATCACAGCAGCCTGAGTGCCTCTGAGACCAGTGGCAGTCTCATGGCTGCTGGCTGTACTTGTGAGGTCAGAGCAGCCTCAGTGCCTCCTAGGCCAATATCAGACTCATAGCTGCTGGCTGTGCTTGTGAGATCACAGCAGCCTCAGTGCCTCCTAGGCCAGTATCAGGCTAATGGCTGCTGGCTATGCTTGTGAGGTCACAGCAGCCTCAGTGCCTCCTCTGCCAGTGCCATACTCATGGCTGCTGGCTGTGCTTGTGAGGTCACAGCAACGTCAGTGTCTCCTAGGACAGTGTCAGGCTCATGGCTGCTGACTGTGCTTCTGAGGTCACAGAGGCCTGAATGTCTCCTCTGCCACTGCCATGCTCATGGCTGCTGGCTGTGCTTGTGAGGTCACACCATCCTCAGTGCCTCATAGTTTAGTGTCCAGCGCCCCCTGATGGCTCTGCTTGTGAGGTCACACCAGACTCAGTGCCTCAAAAGTTAGGGTGCAGCAGCCCCTACTGGCTGTGCTTGTGAGGTCGCAGCAGACTCAGTGCCTCTCAGGCCAGCATCAGGCTCATGGCTGCTGGCTGTGCTTGTGAGGTCACAGCAGCCTCAGTGCCTCCTAGACCAGTGTCAGGCTCATGGCTGCTGGCTGTGCTTCTGAGGTCACAGCAGCCTGAATGCCTCCTAGGCCAGTGTCAGGCTCATGGCTGCTGGCTGTGATTGTGAGGTCACAGAAACCTGAATGCCTCCTCTGCCAGTGTCAGGCTCATGGCTGCTGGCTGTGCTTGTGAGGTTATAGCAGCCTCAGTGCCTCATTGTTTAGTGTCCAGCGTCCCCTGCTGGCTCTGCTTGTGAGGTCACAGCAGACTAAGTTCCTTCAAAAGTTATTGTCCAGGCCCCCCTGCTGGCTGTTCTTGTGAGGTCACAGCAGCCTCAGTGCCTCCTCTGCCCGTGCCAGGGTCATGGCTGCTGGCTGTGCTTGTGAGGTCACAGCAGCCTCAGTGCCTCCTAGGCCAGTATCAGGCTCATGGCTGCTGGCTGTGTTTCTGAGTTCACAGAAGCCTGAATGCCTCCTAGGCCAGTGGCAGGCTCATGGCTGCTGGCTGTGCTTCTGAGGTCACAGCAGCCTGAGTGCCTCCTAGGCCCGTGGCAGGCTCATGGGTGCTGGCTGTGCTTCTGAGGTCACAGCAGCCTGAATGCCTCCTAGGGCAGTGCAGGCTCATGGCTGCTGGCTGTGCTTGTGAGGTCACAGCAGCCTCAGTGCCTCCTCTGCCAGTGCCATGCTCATGGCTGCTGGCTGTGCTTGTGATGTCACAGCAGCCTGAGTGCCTCCTAGGCCCGTGGCAGGCTCATGGCTGCTGGCTGTACTTGTGAGGTCACAGCAGCCTCAGTGCCTCCTCTGCCAGTGCCATGCTCATGGCTGCTGGCTGTGCTTGTGAGGTCACAGCAGCCTGAGTGCCTCCTAGGCCCGAGGCAGGCTCATGGCTGCTGGCTGTGATTGTGACGTCACAGCAGCCTCAGTGCCTCCTAGGCCAGTGGCAGGCTCATGGCTGCTGGCTGTGCTTCTGAGGTCACATCAGCCTCAGTGCTTCATGGTTTAGTGTCCAGCGTCCCCTGCTCGCTGTGATTGTGAGGTCACAGCAGACTCAGTGCCTCAAAAGTTGGTGTCCAGCGCCCCCTGTTGGCTCTGCTTGTGAGGTCGCAGCAGACTCAGTGTCTCCGTGGATAGTGTCATGCTCATGGCTGCTGTCTGTGCTTGTGAGGTCACAGCAGCCTCAGTGCCTCCTAGTTTAGTGTCCAGCGTCCCCTGCTGGCTCTGCTTGTGAGGTCACAGCAGACTCAGTGCCTCCTCTGCCAGTGCCATGCTCATGGCTGCTGGCTGTGCTTCTGAGGTCACAGCAGCCTCAGTGCCTCCTAGGCCAGTGGCAGGCTCATGGCTGGTGGCTGTGATTGTGAGGTCACATCAGCCTCAGTGCTTCATAGTTTAGTGTCCAGTGTCCCCTGCTGGCTCTGCTTGTGAGGTCACAGAAGCCTGAATGCCTCCTCTGCCAGTGGCATGCTCATGGCTGCTGGCTGTGATTGTGAGGTCACAGCAGCCTCAGTGCCTCATAGTTTAGTGTCCAGCGTCCCCTGATGGCTGTGCTTGTGACGTCACAGCAGACTCAGTGCCTCATAGGTTAGTGTCCATTGCCCCCTGCTGGCTGTGCTTGTGACGTCACAGCAGCCTCAGTGCCTCCCAGGCCAATATCAGGCTCATGGCTGCTGGCTGTGCTTGTGAGGTCACAGCAGCCTCAGTGCCTCCTAGGCTAGTGTCCATCGCCCCCTACTGGCTGTGCTTGTGAGGTCACAGCAGCCTCAGTGCCTCACAGGCCAGTATCAGGCTCATGGCTGTTGGCTCTGCTTGTGACGTCACAGCAGCCTCACTGCCTCCTCGGCCAGTGGCAGTCTCATGGCTGCTGGCTGTGATTGTGAGGTCACAGCAGCCTCAGTGCCTCCTAGGCCAGTATCACGCTCATGGCTGCTGGCTGTGCTTGTGACGTCACAGAAGCCTGAATGCCTCCTAGGCCAGTGGCAGGCTCATGGCTGCTGGCTGTGCTTGTGAGGTCACAGCAGACTCAGTGCCTCCTAGGCCAGTGGCAGGCTCATGGCTGCTGGCTGTGATTGTGAGGTCACAGCAGCCTCAGTGCCTCATACTTTAGTGTCCAGCATCCCCTGCTGGCTGTGCTTGTGAGGTCACAGCAGCCTCAGTGCCTCCTCTGCCCGTGCCATGCTCATGGCTGCTGGCTCCGCTTGTGAGGTCACAGCAGCCTGAGTGCCTCCCAGGCCCGTGGCAGGTTCATGGCTGCTGGCTGTGCTTGTGAGGTCACAGCAGCCTCAGTGCCTCCTCTGCCAGTGCCATGCTCATGGCTGCTGGCTGTGCTTGTGACGTCACAGCAGCCTGAGTGCCTCCTAGGCCCGTGGCAGGCTCATGGCTGCTGGCTGTCATTGTGACGTCACAGCAGCCTCAGTGTCTCCTCTGCCAGTGCCATGCTCATGGCTGCTGGCTGTGCTTGTGAGGTCACAGCAGCCTCAGTGCCTCCTAGGCCAGTATCAGGCTCATGGCTGCTGGCTGTGCTTGTGAGGTCACAGCAGCCTGAATGCCTCCTAGGCCAGTGGCAGGCTCATGGCTGCTGGCTGTGATTGTGAGGTCACATCAGCCTCAGTGCTTCATAGTTTAGTGTCCAGCGTCCCCTGCTGGCTGTGCTTGTGAGGTCACAGCAGACTCAGTGCCTCAGAAGTTGGAGTCCAGCGCCCCCTGCTGGCTCTGCTTGTGAGGTCACAGCAGACTCAGTGCCTCCCAGGCCAATATCAGGCTCATGGCTGCTGGCCATGATTGTGAGGTCACAGCAGCCTCAGTGCCTCCTAGGCCCGTGCCATGCTCATGGCTGCTGGCTGTGCTTGTGAGGTCACAGCAGCCTCAGTGCCTCCTAGGCCAGTATCAGGCTCATGGCTGCTGGCTGTGCTTCTGAGGTCACAGCAGCCTCAGGGCCTCCTCTGCCAGTGGCAGGCTCATGGCTGCTGGCTGTGATTGTGACGTCACAGCAGCCTCAGTGCTTCATGGTTTAGTGTCCAGCGTCCCCTGCTGGCTGTGATTGTGAGGCCACAGCAGACTCAGTGCCTCAAAAGTTGGTGTCCAGCGCCCCCTGCTGGCTCTGCTTGTGAGGTCGCAGCAGACTCAGTGTCTCCGTGGATAGTGTCATGCTCATGGCTGCTGTCTGTGCTTGTGAGGTCACAGCAGCCTCAGTGCCTCCTAGTTTAGTGTCCAGCGTCCCCTGCTGGCTCTGCTTGTGAGGTCACAGCAGACTCAGTGCCTCAAAAGTTAGTGTTCAACGCCCCCTGCTGGCTGTGCTTGTGAGGTCACAGCAGCCTCAGTGCCTCCTCTGCCAGTGCCATGCTCATGGCTGCTGGCTGTGCTTCTGAGGTCACAGCAGCCTCAGGGCCTCCTAGGCCAGTGTCAGGCTCATGGCTGCTGGCTGTGATTGTGAGGTCACATCAGCCTCAGTGCTTCATAGTTTAGTGTCCACTGTCCCCTGCTGGCTCTGCTTGTGAGGTCACAGCAGACTCAGTGCCTCAAAAGTTAGTGTCCAGCGCCCCCTGCTGGCTCTGCTTGTGAGGTCACAGCAGCCTCAGTGCCTCTCAGGCCAGTATCATGCTCATGGCTGCTGGCTGTGCTTGTGAGGTCACAGCAGCCTGAATGCCTCCTGGACCAGTGTCAGGGTCATGGCTGCTAGCTTTGCTTCTGAGGTCACAGAAGCCTGAACGCCTCCTAGGCCAGTGGCAGGCTCATGGCTGCTGGCTGTTATTGTGAGGTCACAGCAGCCTCAGTGCCTCCTGGACCAGTGCCATGCTCATGGCTGCTGGCTGTGCTTCTGAGGTCACAGAAACCTGAATGCCTCCTAGGCCAGTGTCAGGCTCATGGCTGCTGGCTGTGCTTGTGACGTCACAGCAGCCTGAGTGTCTCCTACGCCCGTGGCAGTCTCAAAGCTGCTGGCTGTACTTGTGAGGTCACAGCAGCCTCAGTGCCTCCTAGGCCAATATCACGCTCATGGCTGCTGGCTATGCTTGTGAGGTCACAGCAGCCTCAGTGCCTCCTCTGCCAGTGGCATGCTCATGGCTGCTGGCTGTGATTGTGAGGTCACAGCAGCCTCAGTGCCTCATAGTTTAGTGTCCAGCGTCCCCTGATGGCTGTGCTTGTGAGGTCACAGCAGCCTCAGTGCCTCATAGGTTAGTGTCCATCGCCCCCTGCTGGCTGTGCTTGTGACGTCACAGCAGCCTCAGTACCTCCCAGGCCAATATCAGGCTCCTGGCTGCTGGCTGTGCTTCTGAGGTCACAGCAGCCTCAGTGCCTCCTAGGCCAGTGGCAGGCTCATGGCTGCTGGCTGTGATTGTGAGGTCACATCAGCCTCAGTGCTTCATAGTTTAGTGTCCAGCGTCCCCTGCTGGCTCTGCTTGTGAGGTCACAGCAGACTCAGTGCCTCATAGGTTAGTGTCCAGCGCCCCCTGCTGGCTCTGCTTGTGAGGTCACAGCAGACTCAGTGCCTCCCAGGCCAATATCAGGCTCATGGCTGCTGGCTGTGCTTGTGAGGTCACAGCAGCCTCAGTGCCTCCTAGGCCCGTGCCATGCTCATGGCTGCTGGCTGTGCTTGTGAGGTCACAGCAGCCTCAGTGCCTCCTCTGCCAGTGCCATGCTCATGGCTGCTGGCTGTGTTTGTGAGGTCACAGCAGCCTCAGTGCCTCCTAGGCCAGTATCAGGCTCATGGCTGCTGGCTGTGCTTCTGAGGTCACAGCAGCCTCAGTGCCTCTCTGGCCAGTGGCATGCTCATGGCTGCTGGCTGTGATTGTGAGGTCACATCAGCCTCAGTGCTTCATAGTTTAGTGTCCAGCGTCCCCTGCTGGCTCTGCTTGTGCGGTCACAGCAGACTCAGTGCCTCAAAAGTTGGTGTCCAGCGCCCCCTGCTGGCTCTGCTTGTGAGGTCACAGCAGACTCAGTGCCTCCCAGGCCAATATCAGGCTCATGGCTGCTGGCTGTGCTTGTGACGTCACAGCAGACACAGTGCCTCTCAGGCCAGTGGCAGTCTCATGGCTGCTGGCTGTGCTTGTGAGGTCACAGCAGCCTCAGTTCCTCCTATGCCAGTATCAGGCTAATGGCTACTGGCTGTGCTTCTGAGGTCACAGAGGCCTGAATGCCTCCTAGGCCAGTGGCAGGCTCATGGCTGCTGGCTCTGCTTGTGAAGTTATAGCAGCCTCAGTGCCTCACAGTTTAGTGTCCAGCGTCCCCTGCTGGCTCTGCTTGTGAGGTCACAGCAGACTCAGTGCCTCATAGGCCAGTATCAGGCTCATGGCTGCTGGCTGTGCTTGTGAGGTCACAGCAGCCTCAGTGCCTCCTAGGCCAGTGGCAGGCTCATGGCTGCTGGCTGTGCTTGTGAGGTCACAGCAGACTCAGTGCCCCAAAAGTTAGTGTCCAGCGTCCCCTGCTGGCTGTGCTTGTGAGGTCACAGCAGCCCCAGTGCCTCCTCTGCCAGTGTCAGGCTCATGGCTGCTGGCTGTGCTTCTGAGGTCACAGCAGCCTCAGTGACTCTGTGGATAGTGCCATGCTCAGGGCTGCTGGCTGTGCTTCTCAGGTCACAGCAGCTTCAGTGCCTCCTAGCCCTGTGGCAGGCTCATGGCTGCTGGCTATGATTGTGAGGTCACAGCAGCCTCAGTGCCTCATAGTTTAGTGTCCAGCGTCCCCTGCTGGCTCTGCTTGTGAGGCCACATCAGACTCAGTGCCTCAAAAGTTAGTGTCCAGCCCCCCCTGCAGGCTGTGCTTGTGAGGTCACAGCAGACTCAGTGCCTCCTCTGCCAATGTCAGGGTCATGGCTGCTGGCTGTGCTTGTGAGGTCACAGCAGCCTCACTTCCTCCTAGGCCAGTATCAGGCTCATGGCTGCTGGCTGGGTTTCTGAGGTCACAGCAGCCTCAGTGCCTCCCAGGCCAGTGTCAGGCTCATGGCTGCTGGCTGAGCTTGTGAGGTCACAGCAGCCTGAGTGCCTCCTAGGCCCGTGGCAGGCTCATGGCTGCTGGCTGTCATTGTGACGTCACAGCAGCCTCAGTGCCTCCTCTGCCAGTGCCATGCTCATGGCTGCTGGCTGTGCTTGTGAGGTCACAGCAGCCTGAATGCCTCCTAGGCCCGTGGCAGGCTCATGGCTGCTGGCTGTGATTGTGACGTCACAGCAGCCTCAGTGCCTCCTCTGCCAGTGCCATGCTCATGGCTGCTGGCTGTGCTTGTGAGGTCACAGCAGCCTCAGTGCCTCCTAGGCCAGTATCAGGCTCATGGCTGCTGGCTGTGCTTCTGAGGTCACAGCAGCCTCAGGGCCTCCTAGGCCAGTGGCAGGCTCATGGCTGCTGGCTGTGCTTGTGAGGTCAAATCAGCCTCAGTGCTTCATGGTTTAGTGTCCAGCGTCCCCTGCTGGCTGTGATTGTGAGGTCACAGCAGACTCAGCGCCTCAAAAGTTGGTGTCCAGCGCCCCCTGCTGGCTCTGCTTGTGAGGTCGCAGCAGACTCAGTGTCTCCGTGGATAGTGCCATGCTCATGGCTGCTGTCTGTGCTTGTGAGGTCACAGCAGCCTCAGTGCCTCCTAGTTTAGTGTCCAGCGTCCGCTGCTGGCTCTGCTTGTGAGGTCACAGCAGACTCAGTGCCTCAAAAGTTAGTGTTCAACGCCCCCTGCTGGCTGTGCTTGTGAGGTCACAGCAGCCTCAGTGCCTCCTCTGCCAGTGCCATGCTCATGGCTGCTGGCTGTGCTTCTGAGGTCACAGCAGCCTCAGTGCCTCCTAGGCCAGTGGCAGGCTCATGGCTGCTGGCTGTGATTGTGAGGTCACATCAGCCTCAGTGCTTCATAGTTTAGTGTCCAGTGTCCCCTGCTGGCTCTGCTTGTGAGGTCACAGCAGACTCAGTGCCTCAAAAGTTAGTGTCCAGCGCCCCCTGCTGGCTGTGCTTGTGAGGTCACAGCAGCCTGAATGCCTCCTGGACCAGTGTCAGGGTCATGGCTGCTAGCTTTGCTTCTGAGGTCACAGAAACCTGAACGCCTCCTAGGCCAGTGGCAGGCTCATGGCTGCTGGCTGTGCTTGTGACATCACAGCAGCCTGAGTGCCTCTGAGACCAGTGGCAGTCTCATGGCTGCTGGCTCTGCTTGTGAGGTCACAGCAGCCTCAGTGCCTCCTAGGCCAATATCAGACTCATGGCTGCTGGCTGTGCCTGTGAGATCACAGCAGCCTGAGTACCTCCTAGGCCAGTATCAGGCTAATGGCTGCTGCCTATGCTTGTGAGGTCACAGAAGCCTGAATGCCTCCTCTGCCAGTGGCATGCTCATGGCTGCTGGCTGTGATTGTGAGGTCACAGCAGCCTCAGTGCCTCATAGATTAGTGCCCAGCATCCCCTGATGGCTGTGCTTGTGAGGTCACAGCAGACTCAGTGCCTCATAGGTTAGTGTCCATCGCCCCCTGCTGGCTCTGCTTGTGAGGTCACAGCAGACTCAGTGTCTCCGTGGATAGTGCCATGCTCATGGCTGCTGGCTGTGCTTGTGACGTCACAGCAGACTCAGTACCTCCTAGGCCCGTGCCATGCTCATGGCAGCTGGCTGTGCTTGTGAGGTCACAGCAGCCCCAGTGCCTCCGAGGGCAGTATCAGGCTCATGGCTGCTGGCTGTGCTTGTGAGGTCACAGCAGACTCAGTGCCTCAAAAGTTAGTGTCCAGCGTCCCCTGCTGGCTGTGCCTGTGAGGTCACAGCAGCCCCAGTGCCTCCTCTGCCAGTGTCAGGGGCATGGCTGCTGGCTGTGCTTCTGAGGTCACAGCAGCCTCAGTGACTCTGTGGACAGTGCCATGCTCATGGCTGCTGGCTGTGCTTGTGAGGTCACAGCAGCCTCAGTGCCTCTGAGTCCAGGGGCAGGCTCATGGCTGCTGGCTGTGCTTGTGAGGTCACAGCAGCCTGAATGCCTCCTCGGCCAGTGGCAGGCTCATGGCTGCTGGCTGTGCTTGTGACGTCACAGCAGCCTCAGTGCCTCATCGTACAGTGTCCAGCGTCCCCTGCTGGCTGTGCTTGTGAGGTCACAGCAGCCTCAGTGCCTCCTCTGCCAGTGCCAGGGTCATGGCTGCTGGCTGTGCTTGTGAGGTCACAGCAGCCTCAGTGCCTCCCAGGCCAGTGCCGTGCTCATGGCTGCTGGCTGTGCTTGTGACGTCACAGCAGCCTGAGTGTCTCCTAGGCCCGTGGCAGGCTCATGGCTGCTGGCTGTGCTTGTGAGGTCACAGCAGCCTCAGTGCCTCCTCTGCCAGTGCCATGCTCATGGCTGCTGGCTGTCCTTGTGACGTCACAGCAGCCTGAGTGCCTCCTAGGCCCGTGGCAGGCTCATGGCTGCTGGCTGTGCTTGTGAGGTCACAGCAGCCTCAGTGCCTCCTCTGCCAGTGCCATGCTCATGGCTGCTGGCTGTGCTTGTGACATCACAGCAGCCTGAGTGCCTCTGAGACAAGTGGCAGTCTCATGGCTGCTGGCTGTGCTTGTGAGGTCACAGCAGCCTCAGTGCCTCCTAGGCCAGGGGCAGGCTCATGGCTGCTGGTTGTGCTTGTGAGGTCACAGCAGCCTCAGTGCCTCCTCTGCCAGTGCCATGCTCATGGCTGCTGGCTGTGCTTGTGAGGTCACAGCAGCCTCAGTGCCTCATAGTTTAGTGTCCAGCGTCCCCTGATGGCTGTGCTTGTGAGGTCACAGCAGCCTCAGTGCCTCATAGGTTAGTGTCCATCGCCCCCTGCTGGCTGTGCTTGTGACGTCACAGCAGCCTCAGTGCCTCCCAGGCCAATATCAGGCTCATGGCTGCTGGCTGTGCTTGTGAGGTCACAGCAGCCTCAGTGCCTCCTAGACCAATGTCAGGCTCATGGCTGCTGGCTGTGCTTGTGAGGTCACAGCAGCCTCAGTGCCTCCTAGGCTAGTGTCCATCGCCCCCTACTGGCTGTGCTTGTGAGGTCACAGCAGCCTCAGTGCCTCACAGGCCAGTATCAGGCTCATGGCTGCTGGCTCTGCTTGTGACGTCACAGCAGCCTCAGTGCCTCCTCTGCCAGTGGCAGTCTCATGGCTGCTGGCTGTGATTGTGAGGTCACAGCAGCCTCAGTGCCTCCTAGGCCAGTATCAGGCTCATGGCTGCTGGCTGTGCTTCTGAGGTCACAGAAGCCTGAATGCCTCCTAGGCCAGTGGCAGGCTCATGGCTGCTGGCTGTGCTTGTGAGGTCACAGCAGACTCAGTGCCTCCTAGGCCAGTGTCAGGCTCATGGCTGCTGGCTGTGATTGTGAGGTCACAGCAGCCTCAGTGCCTCATAATTTAGTGTCCAGCATCCCCTGCTGGCTCTGCTTGTGAGGTCACAGCAGCCTCAGTGCCTCCTCTGCCAGTGCCATGCTCATGGCTGCTGGCTCTGCTTGTGAGGTCACAGCAGCCTGAGTGCCTCCCAGGCCCGTGGCAGGCTCATGGCTGCTGGCTGTGCTTGTGAGGTCACAGCAGCCTCAGTGCCTCCTCTGCCAGTGCCATGCTCATGGCTGCTGGCTGTGCTTGTGACGTCACAGCAGCCTGAGTGTCTCCTAGGCCCCTGGCAGGCTCATGGCTGCTGGCTGTCATTATGACGTCACAGCAGCCTCAGTGTCTCCTCTGCCAGTGCCATGCTCATGGCTGCTGGCTGTGCTTGTGAGGTCACAGCAGCCTCAGTGCCTCCTAGGACAGTATCAGGCTCATGGCTGCTGGTTGTGCTTGTGAGGTCACAGCAGCCTGAATGCCTCCTAGGCCAGTGGCAGGCTCATGGCTGCTGGCTGTGATTGTGAGGTCACATCAGCCTCAGTGCTTCATAGTTTAGTGTCCAGCGTCCCCTGCTGGCTGTGCTTGTGAGGTCACAGCAGACTCAGTGCCTCAGAAGTTGGAGTCCAGCGCTCCCTGCTGGCTCTGCTTGTGAGGTCACAGCAGACTCAGTGTCTCCGTGGATAGTGCCATGCTCATGGCTGCTGGCTGTGCTTGTGAGGTCACAGCAGACACAGTGCCTCCTAGGCCCGTGCCATGCTCATGGCTGCTGGCTGTGCTTGTGAGGTCACAGCAGCCTCAGTGCCTCACAGTTAAGTGTCCAGCGTCCATTGCTGGCTCTGCTTGTTTGGTCACAGCAGACTCAGTGCCTCATAGGTTAGTGTCCAGCGCCCCCTGCTGGCTCTGCTTGTGAGGTCACAGCAGACTCAGTGCCTCCCAGGCCAATATAAGGCTCATGGCTGCTGGCTGTGCTTGTGAGGTCACAGCAGCCTCAGTGCCTCCTCTGCCAATGCCATGCTCATGGCTGCTGGCTGTGCTTGTGAGGTCACAGCAGCCTCAGTGCCTCCTAGGCCAGTATCAGGCTCATGGCTGCTGGCTGTGATTGTGACGTCACAGAAGCCTCAGTGCCTCCTCTGCCAGTGCCATGCTCATGGCTGCTGGCTGTGCTTGTGAGGTCACAGCAGCCTCAGTGCCTCCTAGGCCAGTGGCAGGCTCATGGCTGCTGGCTGTGCTTGTGAGGTCACAGCAGCCTCAGTGCCCCAAAAGTTAGTGTCCAGCGTCCCCTGCTGGCTGTGCTTGTGAGGTCACAGCAGCCCCAGTGCCTCCTCTGCCAGTGTAAGGCTCATGGCTGCTGGCTGTGCTTGTGAGGTCACAGCAGCCTCAGTGACTCTGTGGATAGTGCCATGCTCATGGCTGCTGGCTGTGCTTCTCAGGTCACAGCAGCCTCAGTGCCTCCTCTGCCAGTGCCATGCTCATGGCTGCTGGCTGTGCTTGTGACGTCACAGCAGCCTGAGTGCCTCCTAGGCCCGTGGCAGGCTCATGGCTGCTGGCTGTGATTGTGACGTCACAGCAGCCTCAGTGCCTCCTCTGCCAGTGCCATGCTCATGGCTGCTGGCTGTGCTTGTGACGTCACAGCAGCCTGAGTGCCTCCTAGGCCCGTGGCAGGCTCATGGCTGCTGGCTGTGCTTGTGACGTCACAGCAGCCTCAGTGCCTCCTCTGCCAGTGCCATGCTCATGGCTGCTGGCTGTGCTTGTGACATCACAGCAGCCTGAGTGCCTCCTAGGCCCGTGGCAGGCTCATGGCTGCTGGCTGTGCTTGTGACGTCACAGCAGCCTCAGTGCCTCCTCTGCCAGTGCCATGCTCATGGCTGCTGGCTGTGCTTGTGAGGTCACAGCAGCCTCAGGGCCTCCTAGGCCAGTATCAGGCTCATGGCTGCTGGCTGTGCTTGTGAGGTCACAGCAGCCTCAGTGCCTCCTAGGCCAGTGGCAGGCTCATGGCTGCTGGTTGTGCTTGTGAGGTCACAGCAGCCTCAGTGCCTCCTCTGCCAGTGCCATGCTCATGGCTGCTGGCTGTGCTTGTGAGGTCACAGCAGCCTCAGTGCCTCATAGTTTAGTGTCCAGCGTCCCCTGATGGCTGTGCTTGTGAGGTCACAGCAGCCTCAGTGCCTCATAGGTTAGTGTCCATCGCCCCCTGCTGGCTGTGCTTGTGACGTCACAGCAGCCTCAGTGCCTCCCACGCCAATATCAGGCTCATGGCTGCTGGCTGTGCTTGTGAGGTCACAGCAGCCTCAGTGCCTCCTAGACCAATGTCAGGCTCATGGCTGCTGGCTGTGCTTGTGAGGTCACAGCAGCCTCAGTGCCTCCTAGGCTAGTGTCCATCGCCCCCTACTGGCTGTGCTTGTGAGGTCACAGCAGCCTCAGTGCCTCACAGGCCAGTATCAGGCTCATGGCTGCTGGCTCTGCTTGTGACGTCACAGCAGCCTCAGTGCCTCCTCTGCCAGTGGCAGTCTCATGGCTGCTGGCTGTGATTGTGAGGTCACAGCAGCCTCAGTGCCTCCTAGGCCAGTATCACGCTCATGGCTGCTGGCTGTGCTTCTGAGGTCACAGAAGCCTGAATGCCTCCTAGGCCAGTGGCAGGCTCATGGCTGCTGGCTGTGCTTGTGAGGTCACAGCAGCCTCAGTGCCTCCTAGGCCAGTGTCAGGCTCATGGCTGCTGGCTGTGATTGTGAGGTCACAGCAGCCTCAGTGCCTCATACTTTAGTGTCCAGCATCCCCTGCTGGCTCTGCTTGTGAGGTCACAGCAGCCTCAGTGCCTCCTCTGCCAGTGCCATGCTCATGGCTGCTGGCTCTGCTTGTGAGGTCACAGCAGCCTGAGTGCCTCCCAGGCCCGTGGCAGGCTCATGGCTGCTGGCTGTGCTTGTGAGGTCACAGCAGCCTCAGTGCCTCCTCTGCCAGTGCCATGCTCATGGCTGCTGGCTGTGCTTGTGACGTCACAGCAGCCTGAGTGTCTCCTAGGCCCGTGGCAGGCTCATGGCTGCTGGCTGTCATTGTGACGTCACAGCAGCCTCAGTGCCTCATACTTTAGTGTCCAGCATCCCCTGCTGGCTCTGCTTGTGAGGTCACAGCAGCCTCAGTGCCTCCTCTGCCAGTGCCATGCTCATGGCTGCTGGCTCTGCTTGTGAGGTCACAGCAGCCTGAGTGCCTCCCAGGCCCGTGGCAGGCTCATGGCTGCTGGCTCTGCTTGTGAGGTCACAGCAGCCTCAGTGTCTCCTCTGCCAGTGCCATGCTCATGGCTGCTGGCTGTGCTTGTGAGGTCACAGCAGCCCCAGTGCCTCCTAGGCCAGTATCAGGCTCATGGCTGCTGGTTGTGCTTGTGAGGTCACAGCAGCCTGAATGCCTCCTAGGCCAGTGGCAGGCTCATGGCTGCTGGCTGTGCTTGTGAGGTCACAGCAGACTCAGTGCCTCCTAGGCCAGTGTCAGGCTCATGGCTGCTGGCTGTGATTGTGAGGTCACAGCAGCCTGAATGCCTCCTAGGCCAGTGGCAGGCTCATGGCTGCTGGCTGTGATTGTGAGGTCACATCAGCCTCAGTGCTTCATAGTTTAGTGTCCAGCGTCCCCTGCTGGCTGTGCTTGTGAGGTCACAGCAGACTCAGTGCCTCAGAAGTTGGAGTCCAGCGCTCCCTGCTGGCTCTGCTTGTGAGGTCACAGCAGACTCAGTGTCTCCGTGGATAGTGCCATGCTCATGGCTGCTGGCTGTGCTTGTGACGTCACAGCAGACACAGTGCCTCCTAGGCCCGTGCCATGCTCATGGCTGCTGGCTGTGCTTGTGACGTCACAGCAGCCTCAGTGCCTCACAGTTTAGTGTCCAGCGTCCATTGCTGGCTCTGCTTGTTTGGTCACAGCAGACTCAGTGCCTCATAGGTTAGTGTCCAGCGCCCCCTGCTGGCTCTGCTTGTGAGGTCACAGCAGACTCAGTGCCTCCCAGGCCAATATAAGGCTCATGGCTGCTGGCTGTGCTTGTGAGGTCACAGCAGCCTCAGTGCCTCCTCTGCCAATGCCATACTCATGGCTGCTGGCTGTGCTTGTGAGGTCACAGCAGCCTCAGTGCCTCCTAGGCCAGTATCAGGCTCATGGCTGCTGGCTGTGCTTGTGAGGTCACAGCAGCCTCAGTGCCTCCTAGGCCAGTGGCAGGCTCATGGCTGCTGGCTGTGCTTGTGAGGTCACAGCAGCCTCAGTGCCTCCTCTGCTAGTGTCAGGCTCATGGCTGCTGGCTGTGCTTGTGAGGTCACAGCAGCCTCAGTGACTCTGTGGATAGTGCCATGCTCATGGCTGCTGGCTGTGCTTCTCAGGTCACAGCAGCCTCAGTGCCTCCTAGGCCAGTATCAGGCTCATGGCTGCTGGCTGTGCTTGTGAGGTCACAGCAGCCTCAGTGCCTCCTCTGCCAGTGCCATGCTCATGGCTGCTGGCTGTGCTTGTGACGTCACAGCAGCCTGAGTGCCTCCTAGGCCCGTGGCAGGCTCATGGCTGCTGGCTGTGATTGTGACGTCACAGCAGCCTCAGTGCCTCCTCTGCCAGTGCCATGCTCATGGCTGCTGGCTGTGCTTGTGACGTCACAGCAGCCTCAGTGCCTCCTCTGCCAGTGCCATGCTCATGGCTGCTGGCTGTGCTTGTGAGGTCACAGCAGCCTCAGGGCCTCCTAGGCCAGTATCATGCTCATGGCTGCTGGCTGTGCTTGTGAGGTCACAGCAGACACAGTGCCTCCTAGGCCCGTGCCATGCTCATGGCTGCTGGCTGTGCTTGTGAGGTCACAGCAGCCTCAGTGCCTCCTAGGCCAGTGGCAGGCTCATGGCTGCTGGCTGTGCTTGTGAGGTCACAGCAGCCTCAGTGCCTCAAAACTTAGTGTCCAGCGTCCCCTGCTGGCTGTGCTTGTGAGGTCACAGCAGCCTCAGTGCCTCCTCTGCCACTGTCAGGCTCATGGCTGCTGCCTGTGTTTCTGAGGTCACAGCAGCCTCAGTGACTCTGTGGATAGTGCCGTGCTCATGGCTGCTGGCTGTGCTTCTCAGGTCACAGCAGCCTCAGTGCCTCTGAGTCCAGGGGCAGTCTCATGGCTGCTGGCTGTGCTTCTGAGGTCACAGCAGCCTGAATGCCTCCTAGCCCTGTGGCAGGCTCATGGCTGCTGGCTGTGCTTGTGACGTCACAGCAGCCTGAGTGCCTCCTAGGCCCGTGGCAGGCTCATGGCTGCTGGCTGTCATTGTGACGTCACAGTAGCCTCAGTGCCTCCTCTGCCACTGCCATGCTCATGGCTGCTGGCTGTGCTTGTGAGGTCACAGCAGCCTCAGTGCCTCCTAGACCAGTTTCAGGCTCCTGTCTGCTGGCTGTGCTTCTGAGGTCACAGAAACCTGAATGCCTCCTAGGCCAGTGTCAGGCTCATGGCTGCTGGCTGTGCTTGTGAGGTCACAGCAGCCTCAGTGCCTCACAGGCCAGTGTCAGGCTCATGGCTGCTGGCTGTGCTTGTGAGGTCACAGCAGCCTCAGTGCCACCTAGGCCAGTGTCAGGCTCATGGCTGCTGGCTGTGCTTCTGAGGTCACAGAAATCTGAATGCCTCCTAGGCCAGTGTCAGGCTCATGGCTGCTGGCTGTGCTTGTGAGGTCACAGCAGCCTCAGTGCCTCATCATTTAGTGTCCAGCGTCCCCTGCTGGCTCTGCTTGTGAGGTCACAGCAGACTCAGTGCCTCATAGGTTAGTGTCCAGTGCCCCCTGCTGGCTCTGCTTGTGAGGTCACAGCAGACTCAGTGACTCTCAGGCCAGTATCAGGCTCATGGCTGCTGGCTGTGCTTGTGAGGTTACAGCAGCCTCAGTGCCTCCTCTGCCAGTGCCATGCTCATGGCTGCTGGCTGTGCTTGTGAGGTCACAGCAGCCTCAGTGCCTCCTAGGCCAGTATCAGGCTCATGGCTGCTGGCTGTGCTTGTGAGGTCACAGCAGCCTCAGTGCCTCCTAGGCCAGTGGCAGGCTCATGGCTGCTGGCTGTGATTGTGAGGTCACATCAGCCTCAGTGCTTCATAGTTTAGTGTCCAGCGTCCCCTGCTGGCTGTGCTTGTGAGGTCACAGCAGACTCAGTGCCTCAGAAGTTGGAGTCCAGCGCCCCCTGCTGGCTCTGCTTGTGAGGTCACAGCAGACTCAGTGTCTCCGTGGATAGTGCCATGCTCATGGCTGCTGGCTGTGCTTGTGACGTCACAGCAGACTCAGTACCTCCTAGGCCCGTGCCATGCTCATGGCAGCTGGCTGTGCTTGTGAGGTCACAGCAGCCTCAGTGCCTCCGAGGCCAGTATCAGGCTCATGGCTGCTGGCTGTGCTTGTGAGGTCACAGCAGAATCAGTGCCTCAAAAGTTAGTGTCCAGCGTCCCCTGCTGGCTGTGCCTGTGAGGTCACAGCAGCCCCAGTGCCTCCTCTGCCAGTGTCAGGGGCATGGCTGCTGGCTGTGCTACTGAGGTCACAGCAGCCTCAGTGACTCTGTGGACAGTGCCATGCTCATGGCTGCTGGCTGTGCTTGTGAGGTCACAGCAGCCTCAGTGCCTCCTAGGCCAGTATCAGGCTCATGGCTGCTGGCTGTGCTTGTGAGGTCACAGCAGCCTCAGGGCCTGATAGGTTAGTGTCCATCGCCCCCTGCTGGCTGTGCTTGTGAGGTCACAGCAGCCCCAGGGTCTCCTCTGCCAGTGTCAGGCTCATGGCTGCTGGCTGTGCTTCTGAGGTCACAGCAGCCTCAGTGTCTCCGTGGATAGTGCCATGCTAGTGGCTGCTGGCTGTGCTTGTGACGTCACAGCAGACTCAGTGCCTCTGAGTCCAGTGGCAGTCTCATGGCTGCTGGCTGTGCTTGTGAGGTCACAGCAGTCTGAATGCCCCCTAGCCCTGTGGCAGTCTCATGGCTGCTGGCTGTGATTGTGAGGTCACAGCAGCCTCAGTGCCTCATAGTTTAGTGTCCACTGTCCACTGCTGGCTGTGCTTGTGAGGTCACAGCAGACTCAGTGCCTCAAAAGTTAGTGTCCAGCGCCCCCTGCTGGCTCTGCTTGTGAGCTCACAGCAGCCTCAGTGCCTCACAGGCCAGTATCAGGCTCATGGCTGCTGGCTGTGCTTGTGACGTCACAGCAGCCTCAGTGCCTCCTCTGCCAGTGCCATACTCATGGCTGCTGGCTGTGCTTGTGAGGTCACAGCAACGTCAGTGTCTCCTAGGACAGTGTCAGGCTCATGGCTGCTGACTGTGCTTCTGAGGTCACAGAGGCCTGAATGCCTCCTAGGCCAGTGGCAGGCTCATGGCTGCTGGCTGTGCTTGTGAGGTCACACCATCCTCAGTACCTCATCGTTTAGTGTCCAGCGCCCCCTGATGGCTCTGCTTGTGAGGTCACACCAGACTCAGTGCCTCTCAGGCCAGTGTCAGGCTCATGGCTGCTGGCTGTGCTTGTGAGGTCACAGCAGCCTCAGTGCCTCCTCTGCCAGTGCCATGTTCATGGCTGCTGGCTGTGCTTGTGAGGTCACAGCAGCCTCAGTGCCTCCTAGGCCAGTATCAGGCTCATGGCTGCTGGCTGTGCTTCTGAGGTCACAGAAACCTGAATGCCTTCTAGGCCAGTGGCAGGCTCATGGCTGCTGGCTGTGCTTGTGAGGTTATAGCAGCCTCAGTGCCTCATAGTTTAGTGTCCAGCGTCCCCTGCTGGCTCTGCTTGTTTGGTCACAGCAGACTCAGTGCCTCAAAAGTTATTGTCCAGCCCCCCCTGCTGGCTGTGCTTGTGAGGTCACAGCAGCCTCAGTGCCTCCTCTGCCCGTGCCAGGGTCATGGCTGCTGTCTGTGCTTGTGAGGTCACAGCAGCCTCAGGGCCTCCTAGGCCAGTGGCAGGCTCATGGCTGCTGGCTGTGATTGTGAGGTCACATCAGCCTCAGTGCTTCATGGTTTAGTGTCCAGCGTCCCCTGCTGGCTCTGCTTGTGAGGTCACAGCAGACTCAGTGCCTCAAAAGTTGGTGTCCAGCGCCCCCTGCTGGCTCTGCTTGTGAGGTCGCAGCAGACTCAGTGTCTCCGTGGATAGTGCCATGCTCATGGCTGCTGTCTGTGCTTGTGAGGTCACAGCAGCCTCAGTGCCTCCTCTGCCAGTGCCATGCTCATGGCTGCTGGCTGTGCTTGTGAGGTCACAGCAGCCTCAGTGCCTCCTAGGCCAGTGGCAGGCTCATGGCTGGTGGCTGTGATTGTGAGGTCACAGCAGCCTCAGTGCTTCATAGTTTAGTGTCCAGTGTCCCCTGCTGGCTGTGCTTGTGAGGTCACAGCAGACTCAGTGCCTCAAAAGTTAGTGTCCAGCGCGCCCTGCTGGCTCTGCTTGTGAGGTCACAGCAGCCTCAGTGCCTCTCAGGCCAGTATCATGCTCATGGCTGCTGGCTGTGCTTCTGAGGTCACAGAAGCCTGAACGCCTCCTAGGCCAGTGGCAGGCTCATGGCTGCTGTCTGTGATTGTGAGGTCACAGCAGCCTCAGTGCCTCCTCTGCCAGTGCCATGCTCATGGCTGCTGGCTGTGCTTGTGACATCACAGCAGCCTGAGTGCCTCTGAGACCAGTGGCAGTCTCATGGCTGCTGGCTCTGCTTGTGAGGTCACAGCAGCCTCAGTGCCTCCTAGGCCAATATCAGACTCATGGCTGCTGGCTGTGCTTGTGAGATCACAGCAGCCTGAGTGCCTCCTAGGCCAGTATCAGGCTAATGGCTGCTGGCTATGCTTGTGAGGTCACAGAAGCCTGAATGCCTCCTCTGCCAGTGGCATGCTCATGGCTGCTGGCTGTGATTGTGAGGTCACAGCAGCCTCAGTGCCTCATAGTTTAGTGTCCAGCGTCCCCTGATGGCTGTGCTTGTGAGGTCACAGCAGCCTCAGTGCCTCATAGGTTAGTGTCCATCGCCCCCTGCTGGCTGTGCTTGTGAGGTCACAGCAGCCTCAGTGCCTCCTAGGCTAGTGTCCATCGCCCCCTACTGGCTGTGCTTGTGAGGTCACAGCAGCGTCAGTGCCTCACAGGCCATTATCAGGCTCATGGCTGCTGGCTCTGCTTGTGACGTCACAGCAGCCTCAGTGCCTCCTCTGCCAGTGGCAGTCTCATGGCTGCTGGCTGTGATTGTGAGGTCACAGCAGCCTCAGTGCCTCCTAGGCCAGTATCACGCTCATGGCTGCTGGCTGTGCTTCTGAGGTCACAGAAGCCTGATTGCCTCCTCTGCCAGTGGCAGGCTCATGGCTGCTGGCTGTGCTTGTGAGGTCACAGCAGCCTCAGTGCCTCCTCTGCCAGTGCCATGCTCATGGCTGCTGGCTGTGCTTGTGAGGTCACAGCAGCCTGACTGCCTCCTAGGCCCGTGGCAGGCTCATGGCTGCTGGCTGTCATTGTGACGTCACAGCAGCCTCAGTGTCTCCTCTGCCAGTGCCATGCTCATGGCTGCTGGCTGTGCTTGTGAGGTCACAGCAGCCTCAGTGCCTCCTAGGCCAGTATCAGGCTCATGGCTGCTGGTTGTGCTTGTGAGGTCACAGCAGCCTGAATGCCTCCTAGGCCAGTGGCAGGCTCATGGCTGCTGGCTGTGATTGTGAGGTCACATCAGCCTCAGTGCTTCGTAGTTTAGTGTCCAGCGTCCCCTGCTGGCTGTGCTTGTGAGGTCACACCTGACTCAGTGCCTCAGAAGTTGGAGTCCAGCGTCCCCTGCTGGCTCTGCTTGTGAGGTCACAGCAGACTCAGTGCCTCCCAGGCCAGTATGAGGCTCATGGCTGCCGGCTGTGCTTGTGAGGTCACAGCAGCCTCAGTGCCTCCTAGATCCGTGCCATGCTCATGGCTGCTGGCTGTGCTTGTGAGGTTACAGCAGCCTCAGTGCCTCCTAGGCCAGTATCAGGCTCATGGCTGGTGGCTGTGCTTGTGAGGTCACAGCAGCCTCAGTGCCCCCTAGGCCAGTGGCAGGCTCATGGCTGCTGGCTGTGCTTGTGAGGTCACAGCAGACTCAGTGCCCCAAAAGTTAGTGTCCAGCGTCCCCTGCTGGCTGTGCTTGTGAGGTCACAGCAGCCTCAGTGACTCTGTGGATAGTGCCATGCTCATGGCTGCTGGCTGTGCTTCTCAGGTCACAGCAGCCTCAGTGCCTCTCAGGCCAGTGGCAGTCTCATGGCTGCTGGCTGTGCTTGTGAGGTCACAGCAGCCTCAGTTCCTCTTGGCCAGTATCAGGCTCATGGATGCTGGCTGTGCTTGTGAGGTTATAGCAGCCTCAGTGCCTCACAGTTTAGTGTCCAGCGCCCCGTGCTGGCTGTGCTTGTGAGGTCACAGCAGACTCAGTGCCTCCCAGGCCAATATCAGGCTCATGGCTGCTGGCTGTGATTGTGACGTCACAGCAGACACAGTGCCTCCTAGGCCCATGCCATGCTCATGGCTGCTGGCTGTGCTTGTGAGGTCACAGCAGCCTCAGTGCCTCCTAGGCCAGTATCAGGCTCATGGCTGCTGGCTGTGCTTGTGAGGTCACAGCAGCCTCAGTGCCTCCTAGGCCAGTGGCAAGCTCATGGCTGCTGGCTCTGCTTGTGAGGTCACAGCAGACTCAGTGCCCCAAAATTTAGTGTCCAGCGTCCCCTGCTGGCTGTGCTTGTGAGGTCACAGCAGCCCCAGTGCCTCCTCTGCCACTGTCAGGCTCATGGCTGCTGGCTGTGCTTCTGAGGTCACAGCAGCCTCAGTGCCTCCTCTGCCAGTGCCATGCTCATGGCTGCTGGCTGTGATTGTGAGGTCACAGCAGCCTCAGTGCCTCCTAGGCCAGTATCAGGCTCATGGCTGCTGGCTGTGCTTCTGAGGTCACAGAAACCTGAATGCTTCCTAGGCCAGTGGCAGGCTCATGGCTGCTGGCTGTGCTTCTGAGGTCACAGAAACCTGAATGCCTCCTAGGCCAGTGGCAGGCTCATGGCTGCTGGCTGTGCTTGTGAGGTCACAGCAGCCTCAGTGCCTCATCGTTTAGTGTCCAGCATCCCCTGCTGGCTGTGCTTGTGAGGTCACAGCAGACTCAGTGCCTCATAGGTTAGTGTGCAGCGTCCCCTGCTGGCTCTGCTTGTGACGTCACAGCAGCCTCAGTGCCTCTCAGGCCAGTATCAGGCTCATGGCTGCTGGCTGTGCTTCTGAGGTCACAGAGGCCTGAATGCCTCCTAGGCCAGTGGCAGGCTCATGGCTGCTGGCTGTGCTTGTGAGGTCACATCAGCCTCAGTGCTTCATAGTTTAGTGTCCAGTGTCCCCTGCTGGCTCTGCTTGTGAGGTCACAGCAGCCTCAGTTCCTCAAAAGTTGGTGTCCAGCGCCCCCTGCTGGCTCTGCTTGTGAGGTCGCAGCAGACTCAGTGTCTCCGTGGATAGTGCCATGCTCATGGCTGCTGGCTGTGCTTGTGAGGTCACAGCAGCCTCAGTGTCTCTCAGGCCAGTGGCAGTCTCATGGCTGCTGGCTGTGCTTGTGAGGTCACAGCAGCCTCAGTTCCTCTTGGCCAGTATCAGGCTCATGGCTGCTGGCTGTGCTTGTGAGGTTATAGCAGCCTCAGTGCCTCACAGTTTAGTGTCCAGCGCCCCGTGCTGGCTGTGCTTGTGAGGTCACAGCAGACTCAGTGCCTCCCAGGCCAATATCAGGCTCATGGCTGCTGGCTGTGCTTGTGATGTGACAGCAGACACAGTGCCTCCTAGGCCCGTGCCATGCTCATGGCTGCTGGCTGTGCTTGTGAGGTCACAGCAGCCTCAGTGCCTCCTAGGCCAGTATCAGGCTCCTGGCTGCTGGCTGTGCTTGTGAGGTCACAGCAGCCTCAGTGCCTCCTAGGCCAGTGGCAGGCTCATGGCTGCTGGCTGTGCTTGTGAGGTCACAGCAGACTCAGTGTCCCAAAATTTAGTGTCCAGCGTCCCCTGCTGGCTGTGCTTGTGAGGTCACAGCAGCCCCAGTGCCTCCTCTGCCACTGTCAGGCTCATGGCTGCTGGCTGTGCTTCTGAGGTCACAGCAGCCTCAGTGACTCTGTGGATAGTGCCATGCTCATGGCTGCTGGCTGTGCTTCTCAGGTCACAGCAGCCTCAGTGACTCTGTGGATAGTGCCATGCTCATGGCTGCTGGCTGTGCTTCTCAGGTCACAGCAGCCTCAGTGCCTCTGAGTCCAGGGGCAGTCTCATGGCTGCTGGCTGTCATTGTGAGGTCACAGCAGCCTGAATGCGTCCTAGCCCTGTGGCAGGCTCATGGCTGCTGGCTATGATTGTGAGGTCACAGCAGCCTCAGTGCCTCATCGTTTAGTGTCCAGCGTCCCCTGGTGGCTGTCATTGTGAGCTCACAGCAGCCTCAGTGCCTCATAGTTTAGTGTCCAGCGTCCCCTGCTGGCTGTGCTTGTGAGGTCACAGCAGCCTCAGTGCCTCCTCTGCCAGTGCCAGGGTCATGGCTGCTGGCTGTGCTTCTGAGGTCACAGCAGCCTCAGTGCTTCCTAGGCCAGTGTCAGGCTCATGGCTGCTGGCTGTGCTTGTGAGGTCACAGAAACCTGAATGCCTCCTAGGCCAGTGGCAGGCTCATGGCTGCTGGCTGTGCTTGTGAGGTTATAGCAGCCTCAGTGCCTCATAGTTTAGTGTCCAGCGTCCCCTGCTGGCTCTGCTTGTGAGGTCACAGCAGACTCAGTGCCTCAAAAGTTAGTCTGCAGCGCCCCCTGCTGCCTGTGCTTGTGAGGTCACAGCAGACTCAGTGACTCTCTGGCCAGTGGCAGGCTCATGGCTGCTGGCTGTGCTTGTGAGGTTATAGCAGCCTCAGTGCCTCATAGTTTAGTGTCCAGCGTCCCCTACTGGCTCTGCTTGTGAGGTCACATCAGACTCAGTGCCTCAAAAGTTAGTCTGCAGCGCCCCCTGCTCGCTGTGCTTGTGAGGTCACAGCAGACTCAGTGCCTCTCTGGCCAGTGGCAGGCTCATGGCTGCTGGCTGTGATTGTGAGGTCACAGCAGCCTCAGTGCCTCATATTCTAGTGTACAGCTTCCCCTGTTGGCTCTCCTTGTGAGGTCACAGCAGACTCAGTGCCTCAAAAGTTAGTCTGCAGCGGCCCCTGCTGGCTGTGCTTGTGAGGTCACAGCAGCCTCAGTGCCTCCTCTGCCAGTGCCATGCTCATGGCTGCTGGCTGTGCTTGTGAGGTCACAGCAGCCTCAGTGCCTCCCAGGCCAATATCAGGCTCCTGGCTGCTGGCTGTGCTTGTGACGTCAGAGCAGCCTCAGTGCCTCCTAGGCCAGTATCAGGCTCATGGCTGCTGACTGTGCTTCTGAGGTCACAGCAGCCTCAGTGCCTCCTAGGCCAGTATCAGGCTCATGGCTGCTGGCTGTGCTTGTGAGGTCACAGCAGCCTCAGTGCCTCATAGGTTAGTGTCCATCGCCCCCTGCTGGCTGTGCTTGTGAGGTCACAGCAGCCCCAGTGTCTCCTCTGCCAGTGTCAGGCTCATGGTTGCTGGCTGTGCTTCTGAGGTGACAGCAGCCTCAGTGTCTCCGTGGATAGTGCCATGCTCATGGCTGCTGGCTGTGCTTGTGAGGTCACAGCAGACTCAGTGCCTCTGAGTCCAGTGGCAGTCTCATGGCTGCTGGCTGTGCTTGTGAGGTCACAGCAGTCTGAATGCCTCCTAGCACTGTGGCAGTCTCATGGCTGCTGGCTGTGATTGTGAGGTCACAGCAGCCTCAGTGCCTCATAGTTTAGTGTCCAGTGTCCACTGCTGGCTCTGCTTGTGAGGTCACAGCAGACTCAGTGCCTCAAAAGTTAGTGTCCAGCGCCCCCTGCTGGCTGTGCTTGTGAGGTCACAGCAGCCTCAGTGCCTCCTAGACCAGTATCATGCTCATGGCTGCTGGCTGTGCTTGTGAGGTCACAGCAGCCTCAGTGCCTCCTCTGCCAGTGCCATACTCATGGCTGCTGGCTGTGCTTGTGAGGTCACAGCAACGTCAGTGTCTCCTAGGACAGTGTCATGCTCATGGCTGCTGTCTGTGCTTGTGAGGTCACAGCAGCCTCAGTGCCTCCTAGTTTAGTGTGCAGCGCCCCCTGCTGGCTCTGCTTGTGAGGTCACAGCAGACTCAGTGCCTCCTCTGCCAGTGCCATGCTCATGGCTGCTGGCTGTGCTTCTGAGGTCACAGCAGCCTCAGTGCCTCCTAGGCCAGTGGCAGGCTCATGGCTGGTGGCTGTGATTGTGAGGTCACATCAGCCTCAGTGCTTCATAGTTTAGTGTCCAGTGTCCCCTGCTGGCTCTGCTTGTGAGGTCACAGAAGCCTGAATGCCTCCTCTGCCAGTGGCATGCTCATGGCTGCTGGCTGTGATTGTGAGGTCACAGCAGCCTCAGTGCCTCATAGTTTAGTGTCCAGCGTCCCCTGATGGCTGTGCTTGTGAGGTCACAGCAGCCTCAGTGCCTCATAGGTTAGTGTCCATTGCCCCCTGCTGGCTGTGCTTGTGACGTCACAGCAGCCTCAGTGCCTCCCAGGCCAATATCAGGCTCATGGCTGCTGGCTGTGCTTGTGAGGTCACAGCAGCCTCAGTGCCTCCTAGGCTAGTGTCCATCGCCCCCTACTGGCTGTGCTTGTGAGGTCACAGCAGCCTCAGTGCCTCACAGGCCAGTATCAGGCTCATGGCTGTTGGCTCTGCTTGTGACGTCACAGCAGCCTCACTGCCTCCTCGGCCAGTGGCAGTCTCATGGCTGCTGGCTGTGATTGTGAGGTCACAGCAGCCTCAGTGCCTCCTAGGCCAGTATCACGCTCATGGCTGCTGGCTGTGCTTGTGACGTCACAGAAGCCTGAATGCCTCCTAGGCCAGTGGCAGGCTCATGGCTGCTGGCTGTGCTTGTGAGGTCACAGCAGACTCAGTGCCTCCTAGGCCAGTGGCAGGCTCATGGCTGCTGGCTGTGATTGTGAGGTCACAGCAGCCTCAGTGCCTCATACTTTAGTGTCCAGCATCCCCTGCTGGCTGTGCTTGTGAGGTCACAGCAGCCTCAGTGCCTCCTCTGCCCGTGCCATGCTCATGGCTGCTGGCTCCGCTTGTGAGGTCACAGCAGCCTGAGTGCCTCCCAGGCCCGTGGCAGGCTCATGGCTGCTGGCTGTGCTTGTGAGGTCACAGCAGCCTCAGTGCCTCCTCTGCCAGTGCCATGCTCATGGCTGCTGGCTGTGCTTGTGAGGTCACAGCAGCCTGAGTGCCTCCTAGGCCCGTGGCAGGCTCATGGCTGCTGGCTGTCATTGTGACGTCACAGCAGCCTCAGTGTCTCCTCTGCCAGTGCCATGCTCATGGCTGCTGGCTGTGCTTGTGAGGTCACAGCAGCCTCAGTGCCTCCTAGGCCAGTATCAGGCTCATGGCTGCTGGCTGTGCTTGTGAGGTCACAGCAGCCTGAATGCCTCCTAGGCCAGTGGCAGGCTCATGGCTGCTGGCTGTGATTGTGAGGTCACATCAGCCTCAGTGCTTCATAGTTTAGTGTCCAGCGTCCCCTGCTGGCTGTGCTTGTGAGGTCACAGCAGACTCAGTGCCTCAGAAGTTGGAGTCCAGCGCCCCCTGCTGGCTCTGCTTGTGAGGTCACAGCAGACTCAGTGCCTCCTAGGCCCGTGCCATGCTCATGGCTGCTGGCTGTGCTTGTGAGGTCACAGCAGCCTCAGTGCCTCCTAGGCCAGTATCAGGCTCATGGCTGCTGGCTGTGCTTCTGAGGTCACAGCAGCCTCAGGGCCTCCTCTGCCAGTGGCAGGCTCATGGCTGCTGGCTGTGATTGTGACGTCACAGCAGCCTCAGTGCTTCATGGTTTAGTGTCCAGCGTCCCCTGCTGGCTGTGATTGTGAGGCCACAGCAGACTCAGTGCCTCAAAAGTTGGTGTCCAGCGCCCCCTGCTGGCTCTGCTTGTGAGGTCGCAGCAGACTCAGTGTCTCCGTGGATAGTGTCATGCTCATGGCTGCTGTCTGTGCTTGTGAGGTCACAGCAGCCTCAGTGCCTCATCGTTTAGTGTCCAGCGTCCCCTGCTGGCTCTGCTTGTGAGGTCACAGCAGACTCAGTGCCTCAAAAGTTAGTGTTCAACGCCCCCTGCTGGCTGTGCTTGTGAGGTCACAGCAGCCTCAGTGCCTCCTCTGCCAGTGCCATGCTCATGGCTGCTGGCTGTGCTTCTGAGGTCACAGCAGCCTCAGTGCCTCCTAGGCCAGTGGCAGGCTCATGGCTGCTGGCTGTGATTGTGAGGTCACATCAGCCTCAGTGCTTCATAGTTTAGTGTCCAGTGTCCCCTGCTGGCTCTGCTTGTGAGGTCACAGCAGACTCAGTGCCTCAAAAGTTAGTGTCCAGCGCCCCCTGCTGGCTCTGCTTGTGAGGTCACAGCAGCCTCAGTGCCTCTCAGGCCAGTATCATGCTCATGGCTGCTGGCTGTGCTTGTGAGGTCACAGCAGCCTGAATGCCTCCTGGACCAGTGTCAGGGTCATGGCTGCTAGCTTTGCTTCTGAGGTCACAGAAGCCTGAACGCCTCCTAGGCCAGTGGCAGGCTCATGGCTGCTGGCTGTTATTGTGAGGTCACAGCAGCCTCAGTGCCTCCTCTGCCAGTGCCATGCTCATGGCTGCTGGCTGTGCTTGTGACGTCACAGCAGCCTGAGTGTCTCCTAGGCCCGTGGCAGTCTCAAAGCTGCTGGCTGTACTTGTGAGGTCACAGCAGCCTCAGTGCCTCCTAGGCCAATATCACGCTCATGGCTGCTGGCTATGCTTGTGAGGTCACAGCAGCCTCAGTGCCTCCTCTGCCAGTGGCATGCTCATGGCTGCTGGCTGTGATTGTGAGGTCACAGCAGCCTCAGTGCCTCATAGTTTAGTGTCCAGCGTCCCCTGATGGCTGTGCTTGTGAGGTCACAGCAGCCTCAGTGCCTCATAGGTTAGTGTCCATCGCCCCCTGCTGGCTGTGCTTGTGACGTCACAGCAGCCTCAGTACCTCCCAGGCCAATATCAGGCTCCTGGCTGCTGGCTGTGCTTCTGAGGTCACAGCAGCCTCAGTGCCTCCTAGGCCAGTGGCAGGCTCATGGCTGCTGGCTGTGATTGTGAGGTCACATCAGCCTCAGTGCTTCATAGTATAGTGTCCAGCGTCCCCTGCTGGCTCTGCTTGTGAGGTCACAGCAGACTCAGTGCCTCATAGGTTAGTGTCCAGCGCCCCCTGCTGGCTCTGCTTGTGAGGTCACAGCAGACTCAGTGCCTCCCAGGCCAATATCAGGCTCATGGCTGCTGGCTGTGCTTGTGAGGTCACAGCAGCCTCAGTGCCTCCTAGGCCCGTGCCATGCTCATGGCTGCTGGCTGTGCTTGTGAGGTCACAGCAGCCTCAGTGCCTCCTCTGCCAGTGCCATGCTCATGGCTGCTGGCTGTGTTTGTGAGGTCACAGCAGCCTCAGTGCCTCCTAGGCCAGTATCAGGCTCATGGCTGCTGGCTGTGCTTCTGAGGTCACAGCAGCCTCAGTGCCTCTCTGGCCAGTGGCATGCTCATGGCTGCTGGCTGTGATTGTGAGGTCACATCAGCCTCAGTGCTTCATAGTTTAGTGTCCAGCGTCCCCTGCTGGCTCTGCTTGTGCGGTCACAGCAGACTCAGTGCCTCAAAAGTTGGTGTCCAGCGCCCCCTGCTGGCTCTGCTTGTGAGGTCGCAGCAGACTCAGTGCCTCCCAGGCCAATATCAGGCTCATGGCTGCTGGCTGTGCTTGTGACGTCACAGCAGACACAGTGCCTCTCAGGCCAGTGGCAGTCTCATGGCTGCTGGCTGTGCTTGTGAGGTCACAGCAGCCTCAGTTCCTCCTAGGCCAGTATCAGGCTAATGGCTACTGGCTGTGCTTCTGAGGTCACAGAGGCCTGAATGCCTCCTAGGCCAGTGGCAGGCTCATGGCTGCTGGCTCTGCTTGTGAGGTTATAGCAGACTCAGTGCCTCATAGGTTAGTGTCCAGCGCCCCCTGCTGGCTCTGCTTGTGAGGTCACAGCAGCCTGAGTGCCTCTCAGGCCCGTGCCATGCTCATGGCTGCTGGCTGTGCTTGTGAGGTCACAGCAGCCTCAGTGCCTCCTAGGCCAGTATCAGGCTCATGGCTGCTGGCTGTGCTTGTGAGGTCACAGCAGCCTCAGTGCCTCCTAGGCCAGTATCAGGCTCATGGCTGCTGGCTGTGCTTCTGAGGTCACAGCAGCCTCAGTGCCTCCTAGGCCAGTGTCAGGCTCATGGCTGCTGGTTGTGCTTGTGAGGTCACAGCAGCCTGAGTGCCTCCTAGGCCCGTGGCAGGCTCATGGCTGCTGGCTCTGCTTGTGAGGTCACAGCAGCCTCAGTGCTTCTGAGGCCAGTGGCAGGCTCATGGCTGCTGGCTGTGCTTGTGACGTCACAGCAGCCTCAGTGCCTCCTCTGCCAGTGCCATACTCATGGCTGCTGGCTGTGCCTGTGAGGTCACAGCAACTTCACTGTCTCCTAGGCCAGTGTCAGGCTCATGGCTGCTGGTTGTGCTTGTGAGGTCACAGCAGCCTGAGTGCCTCCTAGGCCCGTGGCAGGCTCATGGCTGCTGGCTCTGCTTGTGAGGTCACAGCAGCCTCAGTGCTTCTGAGGCCAGTGTCAGGCTCATGGCTGCTGGCTGTGCTTGTGACGTCACAGCAGCCTCAGTGCCTCCTCTGCCAGTGCCATACTCATGGCTGCTGGCTGTGCCTGTGAGGTCACAGCAACATCACTGTCTCCTAGGACAGTGTCAGGCTCATGGCTGCTGACTGTGCTTCTGAGGTCACAGAGGCCTGAATGCCTCCTAGGCCAGTGGCAGGCTCATGGCTGCTGGCTGTGCTTGTGAGGTCACACCATCCTCAGTGCCTCATAGTTTAGTGTCCAGCGCCCCCTGATGGCTCTGCTTGTGAGGTCACACCAGACTCAGTGCCTCAAAAGTTAGGGTGCAGCAGCCCCTACTGGCTGTGCTTGTGAGGTCACAGCAGACTCAGTGCCTCTCAGGCCAGTATCAGGCTCATGGCTGCTGGCTGTGCTTGTGAGGTCACAGAAGCCTCAGTGCCTCCTAGACCAGTGGCAGGCTCATGGCTGCTGGCTGTGCTTGTGAGGTCACAGCAGCCTGAATGCCTCCTAGACCAGTGTCAGGCTCATGGCTGCTGGCTGTGATTGTGAGGTCACAGAAACCTGAATGCCTCCTAGGCCAGTGTCAGGCTCATGGCTACTGGCTGTGCTTGTGAGGTTATAGCAGCCTCAGTGCCTCATACTTTAGTGTCCAGCGTCCCCTGCTGGCTCTGCTTGTGAGGTCACAGCAGACTCAGTGCCTCAAAAGTTATTGTCCAGCCCCCACTGCTGGCTGTGCTTGTGAGGTCACAGCAGCCTCAGTGCCTCCTCTGCCCGTGCCAGGGTCATGGCTGCTGGCTGTGCTTCTGAGGTCACAGCAGCCTGAGTGCCTCCTAGGCCCGTGGAAGGCTCATGGGTGCTGGCTGTGCTTCTGAGGTCACAGCAGCCTGAATGCCTCCTAGGCCAGTGGCAGGCTCATGGCTGCTGGCTGTGCTTGTGAGGTCACAGCAGCCTCAGTGCCTCCTCTGCCAGTGCCATGCTCATGGCTGCTGGCTCTGCTTGTGAGGTCACAGCAGCCTGAGTGCCTCCTAGGCCCGTGGCAGGCTCATGGCTGCTGGCTGTCATTGTGGCGTCACAGCAGCCTCAGTGCCTCCTCTGCCAGTGCCATGCTCATGGCTGCTGGCTGTGCTTGTGACGTCACAGCAGCCTCAGTGCCTCCTAGGCCCGTGGCAGGCTCATGGCTGCTGGCTGTGCTTGTGAGGTCACAGCAGCCTCAGTGCCTCCTAGGCCAGTATCAGGCTCATGGCTGCTGGCTGTGCTTCTGAGGTCACAGCAGCCTCAGGGCCTCCTAGGCCAGTGGCAGGCTCATGGCTGCTGGCTGTGCTTGTGAGGTCAAATCAGCCTCAGTGCTTCATGGTTTAGTGTCCAACGTCCCCTGCTGGCTTTGATTGTGAGGTCACAGCAGACTCAGCGCCTCAAAAGTTGGTGTCCAGCGCCCCCTGCTGGCTCTGCTTGTGAGGTCGCAGCAGACTCAGTGTCTCCGTGGATAGTGCCATGCTCATGGCTGCTGTCTGTGCTTGTGAGGTCACAGCAGCCTCAGTGCCTCCTAGTTTAGTGTCCAGCGTCCGCTGCTGGCTCTGCTTGTGAGGTCACAGCAGACTCAGTGCCTCAAAAGTTAGTGTTCAACGCCCCCTGCTGGCTGTGCTTGTGAGGTCACAGCAGCCTCAGTGCCTCCTCTGCCAGTGCCATGCTCATGGCTGCTGGCTGTGCTTCTGAGGTCACAGCAGCCTCAGGGCCTCCTAGGCCAGTGGCAGGCTCATGGCTGGTGGCTGTGATTGTGAGGTCACATCAGCCTCAGTGCTTCATAGTTTAGTGTCCAGTGTCCCCTGCTGGCTCTGCTTGTGAGGTCACAGCAGACTCAGTGCCTCAAAAGTTAGTGTCCAGCGCCCCCTGCTGGCTGTGCTTGTGAGGTCACAGCAGCCTGAATGCCTCCTGGACCAGTGTCAGGGTCATGGCTGCTAGCTTTGCTTCTGAGGTCACAGAAACCTGAACGCCTCCTAGGCCAGTGGCAGGCTCATGGCTGCTGGCTGTGCTTGTGACATCACAGCAGCCTGAGTGCCTCTGAGACCAGTGGCAGTCTCATGGCTGCTGGCTCTGCTTGTGAGGTCACAGCAGCCTCAGTGCCTCCTAGGCCAATATCAGACTCATGGCTGCTGGCTGTGCATGTGAGATCACAGCAGCCTGAGTACCTCCTAGGCCAGTATCAGGCTAATGGCTGCTGCCTATGCTTGTGAGGTCACAGAAGCCTGAATGCCTCCTCTGCCAGTGGCATGCTCATGGCTGCTGGCTGTGATTGTGAGGTCACAGCAGCCTCAGTGCCTCATAGATTAGTGCCCAGCATCCCCTGATGGCTGTGCTTGTGAGGTCACAGCAGACTCAGTGCCTCATAGGTTAGTGTCCATCGCCCCCTGCTGGCTCTGCTTGTGAGGTCACAGCAGACTCAGTGTCTCCGTGGATAGTGCCATGCTCATGGCTGCTGGCTGTGCTTGTGACGTCACAGCAGACTCAGTACCTCCTAGGCCCGTGCCATGCTCATGGCAGCTGGCTGTGCTTGTGAGGTCACAGCAGCCCCAGTGCCTCCGAGGGCAGTATCAGGCTCATGGCTGCTGGCTGTGCTTGTGAGGTCACAGCAGACTCAGTGCCTCAAAAGTTAGTGTCCAGCGTCCCCTGCTGGCTGTGCCTGTGAGGTCACAGCAGCCCCAGTGCCTCCTCTGCCAGTGTCAGGGGCATGGCTGCTGGCTGTGCTTCTGAGGTCACAGCAGCCTCAGTGACTCTGTGGACAGTGCCATGCTCATGGCTGCTGGCTGTGCTTGTGAGGTCACAGCAGCCTCAGTGCCTCTGAGTCCAGGGGCAGGCTCATGGCTGCTGGCTGTGCTTGTGAGGTCACAGCAGCCTGAATGCCTCCTCGGCCAGTGGCAGGCTCATGGCTGCTGGCTGTGCTTGTGACGTCACAGCAGCCTCAGTGCCTCATCGTACAGTGTCCAGCGTCCCCTGCTGGCTGTGCTTGTGAGGTCACAGCAGGCTCAGTGCCTCCTCTGCCAGTGCCAGGCTCATGGCTGCTGGCTGTGCTTGTGAGGTCACAGCAGCCTCAGTGCCTCCCAGGCCAGTGCCGTGCTCATGGCTGCTGGCTGTGCTTGTGACGTCACAGCAGCCTGAGTGTCTCCTCTGCCAGTGCCATGCTCATGGCTGCTGGCTGTCCTTGTGACGTCACAGCAGCCTGAGTGCCTCCTAGGCCAGTGGCAGGCTCATGGCTGCTGGCTGTGCTTGTGAGGTCACAGCAGCCTCAGTGCCTCCTCTGCCAGTGCCATGCTCATGGCTGCTGGCTCTGCTTGTGAGGTCACAGCAGCCTGAGTGCCTCCTAGGCCCGTGGCAGGCTCATGGCTGCTGGCTGTCATTGTGACATCACAGCAGCCTCAGTGCCTCCTCTGCCAGTGCCATGCTCATGGCTGCTGGCTGTGCTTGTGAGGTCACAGCAGCCTGAATGCCTCCTAGGCCCGTGGCAGGCTCATGGCTGCTGGCTGTGCTTGTGAGGTCACAGCAGCCTCAGTGCCTCCTCTGCCAGTGCCATGCTCATGGCTGCTGGCTGTCCTTGTGACGTCACAGCAGCCTGAGTGCCTCCTAGGCCAGTATCAGGCTCATGGCTGCTGGCTGTGCTTGTGAGGTCACAGCAGCCTCAGTGCCTCCTCTGCCAGTGCCATGCTCATGGCTGCTGGCTCTGCTTGTGAGGTCACAGCAGCCTGAGTGCCTCCTAGGCCCGTGGCAGGCTCATGGCTGCTGGCTGTCATTGTGACGTCACAGCAGCCTCAGTGCCTCCTCTGCCAGTGCCATGCTCATGGCTGCTGGCTGTGCTTGTGAGGTCACAGCAGCCTGAATGCCTCCTAGGCCCGTGGCAGGCTCATGGCTGCTGGCTGTGATTGTGACGTCACAGCAGCCTCAGTGCCTCCTCTGCCAGTGCCATGCTCATGGCTGCTGGCTGTGCTTGTGAGGTCACAGCAGCCTCAGTGCCTCCTAGGCCAGTATCAGGCTCATGGCTGCTGGCTGTGCTTCTGAGGTCACAGCAGCCTCAGGGCCTCCTAGGCCAGTGGCAGGCTCATGGCTGCTGGCTGTGCTTGTGAGGTCAAATCAGCCTCAGTGCTTCATGGTTTAGTGTCCAACGTCCCCTACTGGCTTTGATTGTGAGGTCACAGCAGACTCAGCGCCTCAAAAGTTGGTGTCCAGCGCCCCCTGCTGGCTCTGCTTGTGAGGTCGCAGCAGACTCAGTGTCTCCGTGGATAGTGCCATGCTCATGGCTGCTGTCTGTGCTTGTGAGGTCACAGCAGCCTCAGTGCCTCCTAGTTTAGTGTCCAGCGTCCCCTGCTGGCTCTGCTTGTGAGGTCACAGCAGACTCAGTGCCTCAAAAGTTAGTGTTCAACGCCCCCTGCTGGCTGTGCTTGTGAGGTCACAGCAGCCTCAGTGCCTCCTCTGCCAGTGCCATGCTCATGGCTGCTGGCTGTGCTTCTGAGGTCACAGCAGCCTCAGTGCCTCCTAGGCCAGTGGCAGGCTCATGGCTGGTGGCTGTGATTGTGAGGTCACATCAGCCTCAGTGCTTCATAGTTTAGTGTCCAGTGTCCCCTGCTGGCTCTGCTTGTGAGGTCACAGCAGACTCAGTGCCTCAAAAGTTAGTGTCCAGCGCCCCCTGCTGGCTGTGCTTGTGAGGTCACAGCAGCCTGAATGCCTCCTGGACCAGTGTCAGGGTCACGGCTGCTAGCTTTGCTTCTGAGGTCACAGAAACCTGAACGCCTCCTAGGCCAGTGGCAGGCTCATGGCTGCTGGCTGTGCTTGTGACATCACAGCAGCCTGAGTGCCTCTGAGACCAGTGGCAGTCTCATGGCTGCTGGCTCTGCTTGTGAGGTCACAGCAGCCTCAGTGCCTCCTAGGCTAGTGTCCATCGCCCCCTACTGGCTGTGCTTGTGAGGTCACAGCAGCCTCAGTGCCTCACAGGCCAGTATCAGGCTCATGGCTGCTGGCTCTGCTTGTGACGTCACAGCAGCCTCAGTGCCTCCTCTGCCAGTGGCAGTCTCATGGCTGCTGGCTGTGATTGTGAGGTCACAGCAGCCTCAGTGCCTCCTAGGCCAGTATCAGGCTCATGGCTGCTGGCTGTGCTTCTGAGGTCACAGAAGCCTGAATGCCTCCTAGGCCAGTGGCAGGCTCATGGCTGCTGGCTGTGCTTGTGAGGTCACAGCAGCCTCAGTGCCTCCTAGGCCAGTGGCAGGCTCATGGCTGCTGGCTGTGATTGTGAGGTCACAGCAGCCTCAGTGCCTCATACTTTAGTGTCCAGCATCCCCTGCTGGCTCTGCTTGTGAGGTCACAGCAGCCTCAGTGCCTCCTCTGCCAGTGCCATGCTCATGGTTGCTGGCTCTGCTTGTGAGGTCACAGCAGCCTGAGTGCCTCCCAGGCCCGTGGCAGGCTCATGGCTGCTGGCTGTGCTTGTGAGGTCACAGCAGCCTCAGTGCCTCCTCTGCCAGTGCCATGCTCATGGCTGCTGGCTGTGCTTGTGACGTCACAGCAGCCTGAGTGTCTCCTAGGCCCGTGGCAGGCTCATGGCTGCTGGCTGTCATTGTGACTTCACAGCAGCCTCAGTGTCTCCTCTGCCAGTGCCATGCTCATGGCTGCTGGCTGTGCTTGTGAGGTCACAGCAGCCTCAGTGCCTCCTAGGCCAGTATCAGGCTCATGGCTGCTGGTTGTGCTTGTGAGGTCACAGCAGCCTCAGTGCCTCCTAGGCCAGTGGCAGGCTCATGGCTGCTGGCTGTGATTGTGAGGTCACATCAGCCTCAGTGCTTCATAGTTTAGTGTCCAGCGTCCCCTGCTGGCTGTGCTTGTGAGGTCACAGCAGACTCAGTGTCTCCGTGGATAGTGCCATGCTCATGGCTGCTGGCTGTGCTTGTGACGTCACAGCAGACACAGTGCCTCCTAGGCCCGTGCCATGCTCATGGCTGCTGGCTGTGCTTGTGACGTCACAGCAGCCTCAGTGCCTCACAGTTAAGTGTCCAGCGTCCATTGCTGGCTCTGCTTGTTTGGTCACAGCAGACTCAGTGCCTCATAGGTTAGTGTCCAGCGCCCCCTGCTGGCTCTGCTTGTGAGGTCACAGCAGACTCAGTGCCTCCCAGGCCAATATAAGGCTCATGGGTGCTGGCTGTGCTTGTGAGGTCACAGCAGCCTCAGTGCCTCCTCTGCCAATGCCATGCTCATGGCTGCTGGCTGTGCTTGTGAGGTCACAGCAGCCTCAGTGCCTCCTAGGCCAGTATCAGGCTCATGGCTGCTGGCTGTGATTGTGACGTCACAGAAGCCTCAGTGCCTCCTCTGCCAGTGCCATGCTCATGGCTGCTGGCTGTGCTTGTGAGGTCACAGCAGCCTCAGTGCCTCCTAGGCCAGTGGCAGGCTCATGGCTGCTGGCTGTGCTTGTGAGGTCACAGCAGCCTCAGTGCCCCAAAAGTTAGTGTCCAGCGTCCCCTGCTGGCTGTGCTTGTGAGGTCACAGCAGCCCCAGTGCCTCCTCTGCCAGTGTCAGGCTCATGGCTGCTGGCTGTGCTTGTGAGGTCACAGCAGCCTCAGTGACTCTGTGGATAGTGCCATGCTCATGGCTGCTGGCTGTGCTTCTCAGGTCACAGCAGCCTCAGTGCCTCCTAGGCCAGTATCAGACTCATGGCTGCTGGCTGTGCTTGTGAGGTCACAGCAGCCTCAGTGCCTCCTCTGCCAGTGCCATGCTCATGGCTGCTGGCTGTGCTTGTGACGTCACAGCAGCCTGAGTGCCTCCTAGGCCCGTGGCAGGCTCATGGCTGCTGGCTGTGATTGTGACGTCACAGCAGCCTCAGTGCCTCCTCTGCCAGTGCCATGCTCATGGCTGCTGGCTGTGCTTGTGACATCACAGCAGCCTGAGTGCCTCCTAGGCCCGTGGCAGGCTCATGGCTGCTGGCTGTGCTTGTGACGTCACAGCAGCCTCAGTGCCTCCTCTGCCAGTGCCATGCTCATGGCTGCTGGCTGTGCTTGTGAGGTCACAGCAACCTCAGGGCCTCCTAGGCCAGTATCAGGCTCATGGCTGCTGGCTGTGCTTGTGAGGTCACAGCAGCCTCAGTGCCTCCTAGGCCAATATCAGACTCATGGCTGCTGGTTGTGCTTGTGAGGTCACAGCAGCCTCAGTGCCTCCTCTGCCAGTGCCATGCTCATGGCTGCTGGCTGTGCTTGTGAGGTCACAGCAGCCTCAGTGCCTCATAGTTTAGTGTCCAGCGTCCCCTGATGGCTGTGCTTGTGAGGTCACAGCAGCCTCAGTGCCTCATAGGTTAGTGTCCATCGCCCCCTGCTGGCTGTGCTTGTGACGTCACAGCAGTCTCAGTGCCTCCCAGGCCAGTATCAGGCTCCTGGCTGCTGGCTGTGCTTGTGAGGTCACAGCAGCCTCAGTGCCTCCTAGACCAATGTCAGGCTCATGGCTGCTGGCTGTGCTTGTGAGGTCACAGCAGCCTCAGTGCCTCCTAGGCTAGTGTCCATCGCCCCCTACTGGCTGTGCTTGTGAGGTCACAGCAGCCTCAGTGCCTCACAGGCCAGTATCAGGCTCATGGCTGCTGGCTCTGCTTGTGACGTCACAGCAGCCTCAGTGCCTCCTCTGCCAGTGGCAGTCTCATGGCTGCTGGCTGTGATTGTGAGGTCACAGCAGCCTCAGTGCCTCCTAGGGCAGTATCACGCTCATGGCTGCTGGCTGTGCTTCTGAGGTCACAGAAGCCTGAATGCCTCCTAGGCCAGTGGCAGGCTCATGGCTGCTGGCTGTGCTTGTGAGGTCACAGCAGACTCAGTGCCTCCTAGGCCAGTGTCAGGCTCATGGCTGCTGGCTGTGATTGTGAGGTCACAGCAGCCTCAGTGCCTCATACTTTAGTGTCCAGCATCCCCTGCTGGCTCTGCTTGTGAGGTCACAGCAGCCTCAGTGCCTCCTCTGCCAGTGCCATGCTCATGGCTGCTGGCTCTGCTTGTGAGGTCACAGCAGCCTGAGTGCCTCCCAGGCCCGTGGCAGGCTCATGGCTGCTGGCTGTGCTTCTGAGGTCACAGCAGCCTCAGTGCCTCCTCTGCCAGTGCCATGCTCATGGCTGCTGGCTGTGCTTGTGACGTCACAGCAGCCTGAGTGTCTCCTAGGCCCGTGGCAGGCTCATGGCTGCTGGCTGTCATTGTGACGTCACAGCAGCCTCAGTGCCTCATACTTTAGTGTCCAGCATCCCCTGCTGGCTCTGCTTGTGAGGTCACAGCAGCCTCAGTGCCTCCTCTGCCAGTGCCATGCTCATGGCTGCTGGCTCTGCTTGTGAGGTCACAGCAGCCTGAGTGCCTCCCAGGCCCGTGGCAGGCTCATGGCTGCTGGCTCTGCTTGTGAGGTCACAGCAGCCTCAGTGTCTCCTCTGCCAGTGCCATGCTCATGGCTGCTGGCTGTGCTTGTGAGGTCACAGCAGCCTCAGTGCCTCCTAGGCCAGTATCAGGCTCATGGCTGCTGGTTGCGCTTGTGAGGTCACAGCAGCCTGAATGCCTCCTAGGCCAGTGGCAGGCTCATGGCTGCTGGCTGTGCTTGTGAGGTCACAGCAGACTCAGTGCCTCCTAGGCCAGTGTCAGGCTCATGGCTGCTGGCTGTGATTGTGAGGTCACAGCAGCCTGAATGCCTCCTAGGCCAGTGGCAGGCTCATGGCTGCTGGCTGTGATTGTGAGGTCACATCAGCCTCAGTGCTTCATAGTTTAGTGTCCAGCGTCCCCTGCTGGCTGTGCTTGTGAGGTCACAGCAGACTCAGTGCCTCAGAAGTTGGAGTCCAGCGCTCCCTGCTGGCTCTGCTTGTGAGGTCACAGCAGAATCAGTGTCTCCGTGGATAGTGCCATGCTCATGGCTGCTGGCTGTGCTTGTGACGTCACAGCAGACACAGTGCCTCCTAGGCCCGTGCCATGCTCATGGCTGCTGGCTGTGCTTGTGACGTCACAGCAGCCTCAGTGCCTCACAGTTTAGTGTCCAGCGTCCATTGCTGGCTCTGCTTGTTTGGTCACAGCAGACTCAGTGCCTCATAGGTTAGTGTCCAGCGCCCCCTGCTGGCTCTGCTTGTGAGGTCACAGCAGACTCAGTGCCTCCCAGGCCAATATAAGGCTCATGGCTGCTGGCTGTGCTTGTGAGGTCACAGCAGCCTCAGTGCCTCCTCTGCCAATGCCATGCTCATGGCTGCTGGCTGTGCTTGTGAGGTCACAGCAGCCTCAGTGCCTCCTAGGCCAGTATCAGGCTCATGGCTGCTGGCTGTGCTTGTGAGGTCACAGCAGCCTCAGTGCCTCCTAGGCCAGTGGCAGGCTCATGGCTGCTGGCTGTGCTTGTGAGGTCACAGCAGCCCCAGTGCCTCCTCTGCTAGTGTCAGGCTCATGGCTGCTGGCTGTGCTTGTGAGGTCACAGCAGCCTCAGTGACTCTGTGGATAGTGCCATGCTCATGGCTGCTGGCTGTGCTTCTCAGGTCACAGCAGCCTCAGTGCCTCCTAGGCCAGTATCAGGCTCATGGCTGCTGGCTGTGCTTGTGAGGTCACAGCAGCCTCAGTGCCTCCTCTGCCAGTGCCATGCTCATGGCTGCTGGCTGTGCTTGTGACGTCACAGCAGCCTGAGTGCCTCCTAGGCCCGTGGCAGGCTCATGGCTGCTGGCTGTGATTGTGACGTCACAGCAGCCTCAGTGCCTCCTCTGCCAGTGCCATGCTCATGGCTGCTGGCTGTGCTTGTGAGGTCACAGCAGCCTCAGTGCCTCCTCTGCCAGTGCCATGCTCATGGCTGCTGGCTGTGCTTGTGAGGTCACAGCAGCCTCAGTGCCTCCTAGGCCAGTATCATGCTCATGGCTGCTGGCTGTGCTTCTGAGGTCACAGCAGACACAGTGCCTCCTAGGCCCGTGCCATGCTCATGGCTGCTGGCTGTGCTTGTGAGGTCACAGCAGCCTCAGTGCCTCCTAGGCCAGTGGCAGGCTCATGGCTGCTGGCTGTGCTTGTGAGGTCACAGCAGCCTCAGTGCCTCAAAACTTAGTGTCCAGCGTCCCCTGCTGGCTGTGCTTGTGAGGTCACAGCAGCCTCAGTGCCTCCTCTGCCACTGTCAGGCTCATGGCTGCTGCCTGTGTTTCTGAGGTCACAGCAGCCTCAGTGACTCTGTGGATAGTGCCGTGCTCATGGCTGCTGGCTGTGGTTCTCAGGTCACAGCAGCCTCAGTGCCTCTGAGTCCAGGGGCAGTCTCATGGCTGCTGGCTGTGCTTCTGAGGTCACAGCAGCCTGAATGCCTCCTAGCCCTGTGGCAGGCTCATGGCTGCTGGCTGTGCTTGTGACGTCACAGCAGCCTGAGTGCCTCCTAGGCCCGTGGCAGGCTCATGGCTGCTGGCTGTCATTGTGACGTCACAGTAGCCTCAGTGCCTCCTCTGCCACTGCCATGCTCATGGCTGCTGGCTGTGCTTGTGAGGTCACAGCAGCCTCAGTGCCTCCTAGACCAGTTTCAGGCTCCTGTCTGCTGGCTGTGCTTCTGAGGTCACAGAAACCTGAATGCCTCCTAGGCCAGTGTCAGGCTCATGGCTGCTGGCTGTGCTTGTGAGGTCACAGCAGCCTCAGTGCCTCACAGGCCAGTGTCAGGCTCATGGCTGCTGGCTGTGCTTGTGAGGTCACAGCAGCCTCAGTGCCACCTAGGCCAGTGTCAGGCTCATGGCTGCTGGCTGTGCTTCTGAGGTCACAGAAATCTGAATGCCTCCTAGGCCAGTGGCAGGCTCATGGCTGCTGGCTGTGCTTGTGAGGTCACAGCAGCCTCAGTGCCTCATAGTTTAGTGTCCAGCGTCCCCTGCTGGCTCTGCTTGTGAGGTCACAGCAGACTCAGTGACTCTCAGGCCAGTATCAGGCTCATGGCTGCCGGCTGTGCTTGTGAGGTCACAGCAGCCTCAGTGCCTCCTCTGCCCGTGCCATGCTCATGGCTGCTGGCTGTGCTTGTGAGGTCACAGCAGCCTCAGTGCCTCACAGGCCAGTATCAGGCTCATGGCTGCTGGCTGTGCTTGTGAGGTCACAGCAGCCTCAGTGCCTCCTAGGCCAGTGGCAGGCTCATGGCTGCTGGCTGTGATTGTGAGGTCACATCAGCCTCAGTGCTTCATAGTTTAGTGTCCAGCGTCCCCTGCTGGCTGTGCTTGTGAGGTCACAGCAGACTCAGTGCCTCAAAAGTTGGTGTCCAGCGCCCCCTGCTGGCTGTGCTTGTTTGGTCACAGCAGACTCAGTGCCTCATAGGTTAGTATCCAGCGTCCCCTGCTGGCTGTGCTTGTGAGGTCACAGCAGACTCAGTGCCTCAGAAGTTGGAGTCCAGCGCCCCCTGCTGGCTCTGCTTGTGAGGTCACAGCAGACTCAGTGTCTCCGTGGATAGTGCCATGCTCATGGCTGCTGGCTGTGCTTGTGACGTCACAGCAGACTCAGTACCTCCTAGGCCCGTGCCATGCTCATGGCAGCTGGCTGTGCTTGTGAGGTCACAGCAGCCTCAGTGCCTCCGAGGCCAGTATCAGGCTCATGGCTGCTGGCTGTGCTTGTGAGGTCACAGCAGAATCAGTGCCTCAAAAGTTAGTGTCCAGCGTCCCCTGCTGGCTGTGCCTGTGAGGTCACAGCAGCCCCAGTGCCTCCTCTGCCAGTGTCAGGGGCATGGCTGCTGGCTGTGCTTCTGAGGTCACAGCAGCCTCAGTGACTCTGTGGACAGTGCCATGCTCATGGCTGCTGGCTGTGCTTGTGAGGTCACAGCAGCCTCAGTGCCTCCTAGGCCAGTATCAGGCTCATGGCTGCTGGCTGTGCTTGTGAGGTCACAGCAGCCTCAGTGCCTAATAGGCCAGTATCAGTCTCATGGCTGCTGGCTGTGCTTGTGAGGTCACAGCAGCCTCAGTGCCTCATAGGTTAGTGTCCATCGCCCCCTGCTGGCTGTGCTTGTGAGGTCACAGCAGCCCCAGGGTCTCCTCTGCCAGTGTCAGGCTCATGGCTGCTGGCTGTGCTTCTGAGGTCACAGCAGCCTCAGTGTCTCCGTGGATAGTGCCATGCTAGTGGCTGCTGGCTGTGCTTGTGACGTCACAGCAGACTCAGTGCCTCTGAGTCCAGTGGCAGTCTCATGGCTGCTGGCTGTGCTTGTGAGGTCACAGCAGTCTGAATGCCTCCTCTGCCAGTGGCAGTCTCATGGCTGCTGGCTGTGATTGTGAGGTCACAGCAGCCTCAGTGCCTCATAGTTTAGTGTCCACTGTCCACTGCTGGCTGTGCTTGTGAGGTCACAGCAGACTCAGTGCCTCAAAAGTTAGTGTCCAGCGCCCCCTGCTGGCTCTGCTTGTGAGCTCACAGCAGCCTCAGTGCCTCACAGGCCAGTATCAGGCTCATGGCTGCTGGCTCTGCTTGTGACGTCACAGCAGCCTCAGTGCCTCCTCTGCCAGTGCCATACTCATGGCTGCTGGCTGTGCTTGTGAGGTCACAGCAACGTCAGTGTCTCCTAGGACAGTATCAGGCTCATGGCTGCTGGTTGTGCTTGTGAGGTCACAGCAGCCTGAATGCCTCCTAGGCCAGTGGCAGGCTCATGGCTGCTGGCTGTGATTGTGAGGTCACATCAGCCTCAGTGCTTCGTAGTTTAGTGTCCAGCGTCCCCTGCTGGCTGTGCTTGTGAGGTCACAGCAGACTCAGTGCCTCAGAAGTTGGAGTCCAGCGCCCCCTGCTGGCTCTGCTTGTGAGGTCACAGCAGACTCAGTGCCTCCCAGGCCAGTATGAGGCTCATGGCTGCCGGCTGTGCTTGTGAGGTCACAGCAGCCTCAGTGCCTCCTAGGTCCGTGCCATGCTCATGGCTGCTGGCTGTGCTTCTGAGGTCACAGCAGCCTCAGTGCCTCCTAGGCCAGTATCAGGCTCATGGCTGGTGGCTGTGCTTGTGAGGTCACAGCAGCCTCAGTGCCCCCTAGGCCAGTGGCAGGCTCATGGCTGCTGGCTGTGCTTGTGAGGTCACAGCAGACTCAGTGCCCCAAAAGTTAGTGTCCAGCGTCCCCTGCTGGCTGTGCTTGTGAGGTCACAGCAGCCTCAGTGACTCTGTGGATAGTGCCATGCTCATGGCTGCTGGCTGTGCTTCTCAGGTCACAGCAGCCTCAGTGCCTCCTACGCCCGTGGCAGGCTCATGGCTGCTGGCTGTGCTTGTGACGTCACAGCAGCCTCAGTGCCTCCCCGGCCAGTGCCATGCTCATGGCTGCTGGCTGTGCTTGTGACGTCACAGCAGCCTGAGTGCCTCCTCTGCCAGTGCCATGCTCATGGCTGCTGGCTGTGCTTGTGACGTCACAGCAGCCTCAGTGCCTCCTCTGCCAGTGCCATGCTCATGGCTGCTGGCTGTGCTTGTGACATCACAGCAGCCTGAGTGCCTCCTAGGCCCGTGGCAGGCTCATGGCTGCTGGCTGTGCTTGTGAGGTCACAGCAGCCTCAGTGCCTCCTAGGCCAGTATCAGGCTCATGGCTGCTGGCTGTGCTTGTGAGGTCACAGCAGCCTCAGTGCCTCCTAGGCCAGTGGCAGGCTCATGGCTGCTGGCTGTGCTTGTGAGGTCACAGCAGCCTCAGTGCCTCAAAACTATGTGTCCAGCGTCCCCTGCTGGCTGTGCTTGTGAGGTCACAGCAGCCTCAGTGACTCTGTGGATAGTGCCATGCTCATGGCTGCTGGCTGTACTTCTCAGGTCACAGCAGCCTCAGTGCCTCTGAGTCCAGGGGCAGTCTCATGGCTGCTGGCTGTGCTTGTGAGGTCACAGCAGCCTGAATGCCTCCTAGCCCTGTGGCAAGCTCATGGCTGCTGGCTGTGCTTGTGAGGTCACAGCAGCCTCAGTGCCTCCTAGGCCCGTGGCAGGCTCATGGCTGCTGGCTGTGCTTCTGAGGTCACAGCAGCCTCATTGCCTCCTAGGCCAGTGCAGGCTCATGGCTGCTGGCTGTGCTTGTGAGGTCACAGAAGCCTCAGTGCCTCCTCTGCCAGTGCCATGCTCATGGCTGCTGGCTCTGCTTGTGAGGTCACAGCAGCCTGAGTGCCTCTGAGACAAGTGGCAGGCTCATGGCTGCTGGCTGTCATTGTGACGTCACAGCAGCCTCATTGCCTCCTCTGCCAGTGCCATGCTCATGGCTGCTGGCTGTGCTTGTGACGTCACAGCAGCCTGAGTGCCTCCTAGGCCTGTGGCAGGCTCATGGCTGCTGGCTGTGCTTGTGAGGTCACAGCAGCCTCAGTGCCTCCTCTGCCAGTGCCATGCTCATGGTTGCTGGCTGTGCTTGTGACGTCACAGCAGCCTCAGTGCCTCCTCTGCCAGTATCAGGCTCATGGCTGCTGGCTGTGCTTCTGAGGTCACAGCACCCTCAGGGCCTCCTAGGCCAGTGGCAGGCTCATGGCTGCTGGCTGTGCTTGTGAGGTCACAGCAGCCTCAGTGCTTCATGGTTTAGTGTCCAGCGTCCCCTGCTGGCTCTGCTTGTGAGGTCACAGCAGACTCAGTGCCTCAAAAGTTGGTGTCCAGCGCCCCCTGCTGGCTCTGGTTGTGAGGTCGCAGCACACTCAGTGTCTCCGTGGATAGTGCCATGCTCATGGCTGCTGTCTGTGCTTGTGAGGTCACAGCAGCCTCAGTTCCTCCTCTGCCAGTGCCATGCTCATGGCTGCTGGCTGTGCTTCTGAGGTCACAGCAGCCTCAGTGCCTCCTAGGCCAGTGGCAGGCTCATGGCTGGTGGCTGTGATTGTGAGGTCACATCAGCCTCAGTGCTTCATAGTTTAGTGTCCAGTGTCCCCTGCTGGCTCTGCTTGTGAGGTCACAGCAGCCTCAGTGCCTCATCGTTTAGTGTCCAGCGCGCCCTGCTGGCTCTGCTTGTGAGGTCACAGCAGCCTCAGTGCCTCTCAGGCCAGTATCATGCTCATGGCTGCTGGCTGTGCTTGTGAGGTCACAGCAGCCTGAATGCCTCCTGAACCAGTGTCAGGGTAATGGCTGCTAGCTTTGCTTCTGAGGTCACAGAAGCCTGAACGCCTCCTAGGCCAGTGGCAGGCTCATGGCTGCTGGCTGTTATTGTGAGGTCACAGCAGCCTCAGTGCCTCCTCTGCCAGTGCCATGCTCATGGCTGCTGGCTGTGCTTGTGACATCACAGCAGCCTGAGTGCCTCTGAGACCAGTGGCAGTCTCATGGCTGCTGGCTCTGCTTGTGAGGTCACAGCAGCCTCAGTGCCTCCTAGGCCAATATCAGACTCATGGCTGCTGGCTGTGCTTGTGAGATCACAGCAGCCTGAGTGCCTCCTAGGCCAGTATCAGGCTAATGGCTGCTGGCTATGCTTGTGAGGTCACAGAAGCCTGAATGCCTCCTCTGCCAGTGGCATGCTCATGGCTGCTGGCTGTGATTGTGAGGTCACAGCAGCCTCAGTGCCTCATAGTTTAGTGTCCAGCGTCCCCTGATGGCTGTGCTTGTGAGGTCACAGCAGCCTCAGTGCCTCATAGGTTAGTGTCCATCGCCCCCTGCTGGCTGTGCTTGTGACGTCACAGCAGCCTCAGTGCCTCCCAGGCCAATATCAGGCTCCTGGCTGCTGGCTGTGCTTGTGAGGTCACAGCAGCCTGAATGCCTCCTAGACCAATGTCAGGCTCATGGCTGCTGGCTGTGCTTGTGAGGTCACAGCAGCCTCAGTGCCTCCTAGGCTAGTGTCCATTGCCCCCTACTGGCTGTGCTTGTGAGGTCACAGCAGCCTCAGTGCCTCACAGGCCATTATCAGGCTCATGGCTGCTGGCTCTGCTTGTGACGTCACAGCAGCCTCAGTGCCTCCTCTGCCAGTGGCAGTCTCATGGCTGCTGGCTGTGATTGTGAGGTCACAGCAGCCTCAGTGCCTCCTAGGCCAGTATCACGCTCATGGCTGCTGGCTGTGCTTCTGAGGTCACAGAAGCCTGAATGCTTCCTAGGCCAGTGGCAGGCTCATGGCTGCTGGCTGTGATTGTGAGGTCACAGCAGACTCAGTGCCTCCCAGGCCCGTGGCAGGCTCATGGCTGCTGGCTGTGCTTGTGACGTCACAGCAGCCTCAGTGCCTCCTCTGCCAGTGTCATGCTCATGGCTGCTGGCTGTGCTTGTGACGTCACAGCAGCCTGAGTGCCTCCTAGGCCCGTGGCAGGCTCATGGCTGCTGGCTGTGCTTGTGAGGTCACAGCAGCCTCAGTGCCTCCTCTGCCAGTGCCATGCTCATGGCTGCTGGCTGTGCTTGTGAGGTCACAGCAGCCTCAGTGCCTCCTAGGCCAGTATCAGGCTCATGGCTGCTGGTTGTGCTTGTGAGGTCACAGCAGCCTGAATGCCTCCGAGGCCAGTGGCAGGCTCATGGCTGCTGGCTGTGATTGTGAGGTCACATCAGCCTCAGTGCTTCATAGTTTAGTGTCCAGCGTCCCCTGCTGGCTGTGCTTGTGAGGTCACAGCAGACTCAGTGCCTCAGAAGTTGGAGTCCAGCGCCCCCTGCTGGCTCTGCTTGTGAGGTAACAGCAGCCTCAGCGCCTCCCAGGCCAGTATGGGGCTCATGGCTGCTGGCTGTGCTTGTGAGGTCACAGCAGCCTCAGTGCCTCCTAGGTCCGTGCCATGCTCATGGCTGCTGGCTGTGCTTGTGAGGTCACAGCAGCCTCAGTGCCTCCTAGGCCAGTATCAGGCTCATGGCTGCTGGCTGTGCTTGTGAGGTCACAGCAGCCTCAGTGCCTCCTAGGCCAGTGGCAGGCTCATGGCTGCTGGCTGTGCTTGTGAGGTCACAGCAGACTCAGTGCCCCAAAAGTTAGTGTCCAGCGTCCCCTGCTGGCTGTGCTTGTGAGGTCACAGCAGCCCCAGTGCCTCCTCTGCCACTGTCAGGCTCATGCCTGCTGGCTGTGCTTGTGAGGTCACAGCAGCCTCAGTGACTCTGTGGATAGTGCCATGCTCATGGCTGCTGGCTGTGCTTCTCAGGTCACAGCAGCCTCAGTGCCTCCTAGGCCTGTGGCAGGCTCATGGCTGCTGGCTGTGCTTGTGACGTCACAGCAGCCTCAGTGCCTCCCAGGCCAGTGCCATGCTCATGGCTGCTGGCTATGCTTGTGACGTCACAGTAGCCTGAGTGCCTACTCTGCCAGTTCCATGCTCATGGCTGCTGGCTGTGCTTGTGACGTCACAGCAGCCTCAGTGCCTCCTCTGCCAGTGCCATGCTCATGGCTGCTGCCTGTGCTTGTGACATCACAGCAGCCTGAGTGCCTCCTAGGCCCGTGGCAGGCTCATGGCTGCTGGCTGTGCTTGTGAGGTCACAGCAGCCTCAGTGCCTCCTAGGCCAGTATCAGGCTCATGGCTGCTGGTTGTGCTTGTGAGGTCACAGCAGCCTGAATGCCTCCTAGGCCAGTGGCAGGCTCATGGCTGCTGGCTGTGCTTGTGAGGTTATAGCAGCCTCAGTGCCTCACAGTTTAGTGTCCAGCATCCATTGCTGGCTCTGCTTGTGAGGTCACAGCAGACTCAGTGCCTCATAGGTTAGTGTCCAGCGCCCCCTGCTGGCTCTGCTTGTGAGGTCACAGCAGACTCAGTGCCTCCCAGGCCAATATCAGGCTCATGGCTGCTGGCTGTGCTTGTGACGTCACAGCAGACACAGTGCCTCCTAGGCCCGTGCCATGCTCATGGCTGCTGGCTGTGCTTGTGAGGTCACAGCAGCCTCAGTGCCTCCGAGGCCAGTGCCATGCTCATGGCTGCTGGCTGTGCTTCTGAGGTCACAGCAGCCTCAGTGCCTCCTAGGCCAGTGGCAGGCTCATGGCTGCTGGCTGTGCTTGTGAGGTCACAGCAGCCTCAGTGCCTCAAAACTTAGTGTCCAGCGTCCCCTGCTGGCTGTGCTTGTGAGGTCACAGCAGCCTCAGTGCCTCCTCTGCCAGTGCCAGGCTCATGGCTGCTGGCTGTGCTTGTGAGGTCACAGCAGCCTGAGTGCCTCCTAGCCCTGTGGCAAGCTCATGGCTGCTGGCTCTGCTTGTGACGTCACAACAGCCTCAGTGCCTCCTAGGCCCGTGGCAGGCTCATGGCTGCTGGCTGTCATTGTGACGTCACAGCAGCCTCAGTGCTTCCTCTGCCAGTGCCATGCTCATTGCTGCTGGCTGTGCTTGTGAGGTCACAGCAGCCTCAGTGCCTCCTAGGCCAGTATCAGGCTCATGGCTGCTGGCTGTGCTTCTGAGTTCACAGAATCCTGAATGCCTCCTAGGCCAGTGGCAGGCTCATGGCTGCTGGCTGTGCTTGTGAGGTCACAGCAGCCTCAGTGCCTCATCGTTTAGTGTCCAGCGTCCCCTGCTGGCTCTGCTTGTTTGGTCACAGCAGACTCAGTGCCTCATACGTTAGTGTGCAGCGCCCCCTGCTGGCTCTGCTTGTGAGGTCACAGCAGCCTCAATGCCTCCTAGGCCAGTGGCAGGCTCATGGCTGCTGGCTGTGTTTCTGAGTTCACAGAAGCCTGAATGCCTCCTAGGCCAGTGGCAGGCTCATGGCTGCTGGCTGTGCTTCTGAGGTCACAGCAGCCTCATTGCCTCCTAGGCCAGTGCAGGCTCATGGCTGCTGGCTGTGCTTGTGAGGTCACAGCAGCCTCAGTGCCTCCTCTGCCAGTGCCATGCTCATGGCTGCTGGCTCTGCTTGTGAGGTCACAGCAGCCTGAGTGCCTCCTAGGCCCGTGGCAGGCTCATGGCTGCTGGCTGTGCTTGTGAGGTCACAGCAGCCTCAGTGCCTCCTCTGCCAGTGCCATGCTCATGGCTGCTGGCTGTGCTTGTGACGTCACAGCAGCCTGAGTGCCTCCTAGGCCCGTGGCAGGCTCATGGCTGCTGGCTGTGCTTGTGAGGTCACAGCAGCCTCAGTGCTTCATAGTTTAGTGTCCAGTGTCCCCTGCTGGCTCTGCTTGTGAGGTCACAGCAGACTCAGTGCCTCAAAAGTTAGTGTCCAGCGCGCCCTGCTGGCTCTGCTTGTGAGGTCACAGCAGCCTCAGTGCCTCTCAGGCCAGTATCATGCTCATGGCTGCTGGCTGTGCTTCTGAGGTCACAGCAGCCTGAATGCCTCCTGAACCAGTGTCAGGGTAATGGCTGCTAGCTTTGCTTCTGAGGTCACAGAAGCCTGAACGCCTCCTAGGCCAGTGGCAGGCTCATGGCTGCTGGCTGTGCTTGTGAGGTCACAGCAGCCTCAGTGCCTCAAAACTTAGTGTCCAGCGTCCCCTGCTGGCTGTGCTTGTGAGGTCACAGCAGCCCCAGTGCCTCCTCTGCCACTGTCAGGCTCATGGCTGCTGCCTGTGCTTCTGAGGTCACAGCAGCCTCAGTGACTCTGTGGATAGTGTCATGCTCATGGCTGCTGGCTGTGCTTCTCAGGTCACAGCAGCCTCAGTGCCTCTGAGTCCAGGGGCAGTCTCATGGCTGCTGGCTGTGCTTGTGAGGTCACAGCAGCCTCAGTGCCTCCTAGGCCAATATCAGACTCATGGCTGCTGGCTGTGCTTGTGAGGTCACAGCAGCCTGAGTGCCTCCTAGGCCCGTGGCAGGCTCATGGCTGCTGGCTGTGCTTGTGAGGTCACAGCAGCCTCAGTGCCTCCTCTGCCAGTGCCATGCTCATGGCTGCTGGCTGTGCTTGTGAGGTCACAGCAGCCTGAGTGCCTCCTAGGCCCGTGGCAGGCTCATGGCTGCTGGCTGTGCTTGTGAGGTCACAGCAGCCTCAGTGCCTCCTCTGCCAGTGCCATGCTCATGGTTGCTGGCTGTGCTTGTGACGTCACAGCAGCCTCAGTGCCTCCTAGGCCAGTATCAGGCTCATGGCTGCTGTCTGTGCTTGTGAGGTCACAGCAGCCTCAGTGCCTCCTCTGCCAGTGCCATGCTCATGGCTGCTGGCTGTGCTTCTGAGGTCACAGCAGCCTCAGTGCCTCACAGGCCAGTGGCAGGCTCATGGCTGGTGGCTGTGATTGTGAGGTCACAGCAGCCTCATTGCCTCCTAGGCCAGTGCAGGCTCATGGCTGCTGGCTGTGCTTGTGAGGTCACAGCAGCCTCAGTGCCTCCTCTGCCAGTGCCATGCTCATGGCTGCTGGCTGTGCTTGTGAGGTCACAGCAGCCTCAGTGCCTCCTAGGCCTGTGGCAGGCTCATGGCTGCTGGCTGTGCTTGTGAGGTCACAGCAGCCTCAGTGCCTCCTCTGCCAGTGCCATGCTCATGGCTGCTGGCTGTGCTTGTGACATCACAGCAGCCTGAGTGCCTCCTAGGCCCGTGGCAGGCTCATGGCTGCTGGCTGTGCTTGTGAGGTCACAGCAGCCTCAGTGCCTCCTCTGCCAGTGCCATGCTCATGGTTGCTGGCTGTGCTTGTGACGTCACAGCAGCCTCAGTGCCTCCTAGGCCAGTATCAGGCTCATGGCTGCTGGCTGTGCTTCTCAGGTCACAGCAGCCTCAGGGCCTCCTAGGCCAGTGGCAGGCTCATGGCTGCTGGCTGTGATTGTGAGGTCACATCAGCCTCAGTGCTTCATGGTTTAGTGTCCAGCGTCCCCTGCTGGCTGTGATTGTGAGGTCACAGCAGACTCAGTGCCTCAAAAGTTGGTGTCCAGCGCCCCCTGCTGGCTCTGCTTGTGAGGTCGCAGCAGACTCAGTGTCTCCGTGGATAGTGCCATGCTCATGGCTGCTGTCTGTGCTTGTGAGGTCACAGCAGCCTCAGTGCCTCCTCTGCCAGTGCCATGCTCATGGCTGCTGGCTGTGCTTCTGAGGTCACAGCAGCCTCAGTGCCTCCTAGGCCAGTGGCAGGCTCATGGCTGGTGGCTGTGATTGTGAGGTCACAGCAGCCTCAGTGCTTCATAGTTTAGTGTCCAGTGTCCCCTGCTGGCTCTGCTTGTGAGGTCACACCAGACTCAGTGCCTCAAAAGTTAGTGTCCAGCGCCCCCTGCTGGCTCTGCTTGTGAGGTCACAGCAGCCTCAGTGCCTCTCAGGCCAGTATCATGCTCATGGCTGCTGGCTGTGCTTGTGAGGTCACAGCAGCCTGAATGCCTCCTGAACCAGTGTCAGGGTAATGGCTGCTAGCTTTGCTTCTGAGGTCACAGAAGCCTGAACGCCTCCTAGGCCAGTGGCAGGCTCATGGCTGCTGGCTGTTATTGTGAGGTCACAGCAGCCTCAGTGCCTCCTCTGCCAGTGCCATGCTCATGGCTGCTGGCTGTGCTTGTGACATCACAGCAGCCTGAGTGCCTCTGAGACCAGTGGCAGTCTCATGGCTGCTGGCTGTGCTTGTGAGGTCACAGCAGCCTCAGTGCCTCCTAGGCCAATATCAGACTCATGGCTGCTGGCTGTGCTTGTGAGATCACAGCAGCCTGAGTGCCTCCTAGGCCAGTATCAGGCTAATGGCTGTTGGCTATGCTTGTGAGGTCACAGAAGCCTGAATGCCTCCTCTGCCAGTGGCATGCTCATGGCTGCTGGCTGTGATTGTGAGGTCACAGCAGCCTCAGTGCCTCATAGTTTAGGGTCCAGCGTCCCCTGATGGCTGTGCTTGTGAGGTCACAGCAGCCTCAGTGCCTCATAGGTTAGTGTCCATCGCCCCCTGCTGGCTGTGCTTGTGACGTCACAGCAGCCTCAGTGCCTCCCAGGCCAATATCAGGCTCCTGGCTGCTGGCTGTGCTTGTGAGGTCACAGCAGCCTGAATGCCTCCTAGACCAATGTCAGGCTCATGGCTGCTGGCTGTGCTTGTGAGGTCACAGCAGCCTCAGTGCCTCCTAGGCTAGTGTCCATCGCCCCCTACTGGCTGTGCTTGTGAGGTCACAGCAGCCTCAGTGCCTCACAGGCCATTATCAGGCTCATGGCTGCTGGCTCTGCTTGTGACGTCACAGCAGCCTCAGTGCCTCCTCTGCCAGTGGCAGTCTCATGGCTGCTGGCTGTGATTGTGAGGTCACAGCAGCCTCAGTGCCTCCTAGGCCAGTATCACGCTCATGGCTGCTGGCTGTGCTTCTGAGGTCACAGAAGCCTGAATGCCTCCTAGGCCAGTGGCAGGCTCATGGCTGCTGGCTGTGATTGTGAGGTCACAGCAGACTCAGTGCCTCCCAGGCCCGTGGCAGGCTCATGGCTGCTGGCTGTGCTTGTGAGGTCACAGCAGCCTCAGTGCCTCCTCTGCCAGTGCCATGCTCATGGTTGCTGGCTGTGCTTGTGACGTCACAGCAGCCTCAGTGCCTCCTAGGCCAGTATCAGGCTCATGGCTGCTGTCTGTGCTTGTGAGGTCACAGCAGCCTCAGTGCCTCCTCTGCCAGTGCCATGCTCATGGCTGCTGGCTGTGCTTCTGAGGTCACAGCAGCCTCAGTGCCTCACAGGCCAGTGGCAGGCTCATGGCTGGTGGCTGTGATTGTGAGGTCACAGCAGCCTCATTGCCTCCTAGGCCAGTGCAGGCTCATGGCTGCTGGCTGTGCTTGTGAGGTCACAGCAGCCTCAGTGCCTCCTCTGCCAGTGCCATGCTCATGGCTGCTGGCTGTGCTTGTGAGGTCACAGCAGCCTGAGTGCCTCCTAGGCCTGTGGCAGGCTCATGGCTGCTGGCTGTGCTTCTGAGGTCACAGCAGCCTCAGTGCCTCCTCTGCCAGTGCCATGCTCATGGCTGCTGGATGTGCTTGTGACGTCACAGCAGCCTGAGTGCCTCCTAGGCCCGTGGCAGGCTCATGGCTGCTGGCTGTGCTTGTGAGGTCACAGCAGCCTCAGTGCCTCCTCTGCCAGTGCCATGCTCATGGTTGCTGGCTGTGCTTGTGACGTCACAGCAGCCTCAGTGCCTCCTAGGCCAGTATCAGGCTCATGGCTGCTGGCTGTGCTTCTCAGGTCACAGCAGCCTCAGGGCCTCCTAGGCCAGTGGCAGGCTCATGGCTGCTGGCTGTGATTGTGAGGTCACATCAGCCTCAGTGCTTCATGGTTTAGTGTCCAGCGTCCCCTGCTGGCTCTGCTTGTGCGGTCACAGCAGACTCAGTGCCTCAAAAGTTGGTGTCCAGCGCCCCCTGCTGGCTCTGCTTGTGAGGTCGCAGCAGACTCAGTGTCTCCGTGGATAGTGCCATGCTCATGGCTGCTGTCTGTGCTTGTGAGGTCACAGCAGCCTCAGTGCCTCCTCTGCCAGTGCCATGCTCATGGCTGCTGGCTGTGCTTCTGAGGTCACAGCAGCCTCAGTGCCTCCTAGGCCAGTGGCAGGCTCATGGCTGGTGGCTGTGATTGTGAGGTCACAGCAGCCTCAGTGCTTCATAGTTTAGTGTCCAGTGTCCCCTGCTGGCTGTGCTTGTGAGGTCACAGCAGACTCAGTGCCTCAAAAGTTAGTGTCCAGCGCCCCCTGCTGGCTCTGCTTGTGAGGTCACAGCAGCCTCAGTGCCTCTCAGGCCAGTATCATGCTCATGGCTGCTGGCTGTGCTTGTGAGGTCACAGCAGCCTGAATGCCTCCTGAACCAGTGTCAGGGTAATGGCTGCTAGCTTTGCTTCTGAGGTCACAGAAGCCTGAACGCCTCCTAGGCCAGTGGCAGGCTCATGGCTGCTGGCTGTTATTGTGAGGTCACAGCAGCCTCAGTGCCTCCTCTGCCAGTGCCATGCTCATGGCTGCTGGCTGTGCTTGTGACATCACAGCAGCCTGAGTGCCTCTGAGACCAGTGGCAGTCTCATGGCTGCTGGCTGTGCTTGTGAGGTCACAGCAGCCTCAGTGCCTCCTAGGCCAATATCAGACTCATGGCTGCTGGCTGTGCTTGTGAGATCACAGCAGCCTGAGTGCCTCCTAGGCCAGTATCAGGCTAATGGCTGTTGGCTATGCTTGTGAGGTCACAGAAGCCTGAATGCCTCCTCTGCCAGTGGCATGCTCATGGCTGCTGGCTGTGATTGTGAGGTCACAGCAGCCTCAGTGCCTCATAGTTTAGGGTCCAGCGTCCCCTGATGGCTGTGCTTATGAGGTCACAGCAGCCTCAGTGCCTCATAGGTTAGTGTCCATCGCCCCCTGCTGGCTGTGCTTGTGACGTCACAGCAGCCTCAGTGCCTCCCAGGCCAATATCAGGCTCCTGGCTGCTGGCTGTGCTTGTGAGGTCACAGCAGCCTGAATGCCTCCTAGACCAATGTCAGGCTCATGGCTGCTGGCTGTGCTTGTGAGGTCACAGCAGCCTCAGTGCCTCCTAGGCTAGTGTCCATCGCCCCCTACTGGCTGTGCTTGTGAGGTCACAGCAGCCTCAGTGCCTCACAGGCCATTATCAGGCTCATGGCTGCTGGCTCTGCTTGTGACGTCACAGCAGCCTCAGTGCCTCCTCTGCCAGTGGCAGTCTCATGGCTGCTGGCTGTGATTGTGAGGTCACAGCAGCCTCAGTGCCTCCTAGGCCAGTATCACGCTCATGGCTGCTGGCTGTGCTTCTGAGGTCACAGAAGCCTGAATGCCTCCTAGGCCAGTGGCAGGCTCATGGCTGCTGGCTGTGCTTGTGAGGTCACAGCAGCCTCAGTGCCTCCTCTGCCAGTGCCATGCTCATGGCTGCTGGCTGTGCTTGTGACGTCACAGCAGCCTGAGTGCCTCCTAGGCCTGTGGCAGGCTCATGGCTGCTGGCTGTGCTTGTGACGTCACAGCAGCCTCAGTGCCTCCTCTGCCAGTGCCATGCTCATGGCTGCTGGCTGTGCTTGTGAGGTCACAGCAGCCTCAGTGCCTCCTAGGCCAGTATCAGGCTCATGGCTGCTGGTTGTGCTTGTGAGGTCACAGCAGCCTGAATGCCTCCTAGGCCAGTGGCAGGCTCATGGCTGCTGGCTGTGATTGTGAGGTCACATCAGCCTCAGTGCTTCATAGTTTAGTGTCCAGCGTCCCCTGCTGGCTGTGCTTGTAAGGTCACAGCAGACTCAGTGCCTCAGAAGTTGGAGTCCAGAGCCCCCTGCTGGCTCTGCTTGTGAGGTCACAGAAGACTCAGTGCCTCCCAGGCCAGTATGAGGCTCATGGCTGCTGGCTGTGCTTCTGAGGTCACAGCAGCCTCAGTGCCTCCTAGATCCGTGCCATGCTCATGGCTGCTGGCTGTGCTTGTGAGGTCACAGCAGCCTCAGTGCCTCCTAGGCCAGTGGCAGGCTCATGGCTGCTGGCTGTGCTTGTGAGGTCACAGCAGACTCAGTGCCCCAAAAGTTAGTGTCCAGCGCCCCCTGCTGGCTGTGCTTGTGAGGTCACAGCAGCCCCAGTGCCTCCTCTGCCACTGTCAGGCTCATGGCTGCTGGCTGTGCTTCTGAGGTCCCAGCAGCCTCAGTGACTCTGTGGATAGTGCCATGCTCATGGCTGCTGGCTGTGCTTCTCAGGTCACAGCAGCCTCAGTGCCTCCTAGGCCCGTGGCAGGCTCATGGCTGCTGGCTGTGCTTGTGACGTCACAGCAGCCTCAGTGCCTCCCAGGCCAGTGCCATGCTCATGGCTGCTGGCTGTGCTTGTGACGTCACAGCAGCCTGAGTGCCTACTCTGCCAGTGCCATGCTCATGGCTGCTGGCTGTGCTTGTGAGGTCACAGCAGCCTCAGTGCCTCCTCTGCCAGTGCCATGCTCATGGCTGCTGGCTGTGCTTGTGACATCACAGCAGCCTGAGTGCCTCCTAGGCCCGTGGCAGGCTCATGGCTGCTGGCTGTGCTTGTGAGGTCACAGCAGCCTCAGTGCCTCCTAGGCCAGTTTCAGGCTCATGGCTGCTGGTTGTGCTTGTGAGGTCACAGCAGCCTGAATGCCTCCTAGGCCAGTGGCAGGCTCATGGCTGCTGGCTGTGCTTGTGAGGTTATAGCAGCCTCAGTGCCTCACAGTTTAGTGTCCAGCGTCCATTGCTGGCTCTGCTTGTGAGGTCACAGCAGACTCAGTGCCTCATAGGTTAGTGTCCAGCGCCCCCTGCTGGCTCTGCTTGTGAGGTCACAGCAGACTCAGTGCCTCCCAGGCCAATATCAGGCTCATGGCTGCTGGCTGTGCTTGTGACGTCACAGCAGACACAGTGCCTCCTAGGCCCGTGCCATGCTCATGGCTGCTGGCTGTGCTTGTGAGGTCACAGCAGCCTCAGTGCCTCCTAGGCCAGTATCAGGCTCATGGCTGCTGGCTGTGCTTGTGAGGTCACAGCAGCCTCAGTGCCTCCTAGGCCAGTGGCAGGCTCATGGCTGCTGGCTGTGCTTGTGAGGTCACAGCAGCCTCAGTGCCTCAAAACTTAGTGTCCAGCGTCCCCTGCTGGCTCTGATTGTGAGGTCACAGCAGCCCCAGTGCCTCCTCGGCCACTGTCAGGCTCATGGCTGCTGCCTGTGCTTCTGAGGTCACAGCAGCCTCAGTGACTCTGTGGATAGTGCCATGCTCATGGCTGCTGGCTGTGCTTCTCAGGTCACAGCAGCCTCAGTGCCTCTGAGTCCAGGGGCAGTCTCATGGCTGCTGGCTCTGCTTGTGAGGTCACAGCAGCCTGAATGCCTCCTAGCCCTGTGGCAAGCTCATGGCTGCTGGCTCTGCTTGTGACGTTACAGCAGCCTCAGTGCTTCCTCTGCCACTGCCATGCTCATGGCTGCTGGCTGTGCTTGTGAGGTCACAGCAGCCTCAGTGCCTCCTAGACCAGTTTCAGGCTCAAGTCTGCTGGCTGTGCTTCTGAGGTCACAGAATCCTGAATGCCTCCTAGGCCAGTGGCAGGCTCATGGCTGCTGGCTGTGCTTGTGAGGTCACAGCAGCCCCAGTGCCTCATCGTTTAGTGTCCAGCGTCCCCTGCTGGCTCTGCTTGTGAGGTCACAGCAGACTCAGTGCCTCATACGTTAGTGTGCAGCGCCCCCTGCTGGCTCTGCTTGTGAGGTCACAGCAGCCTCAGTGCCTCCTAGGCCAGTGTCAGGCTCATGGCTGCTGGCTGTGTTTCTGAGTTCACAGAAGCCTGAATGCCTCCTAGGCCAGTGGCAGGCTCATGGCTGCTGGCTGTGCTTCTGAGGTCACAGCAGCCTCATTGCCTCCTAGGCCAGTGCAGGCTCATGGCTGCTGGCTGTGCTTGTGAGGTCACAGCAGCCTCAGTGCCTCCTCTGCCAGTGCCATGCTCATGGCTGCTGGCTCTGCTTGTGAGGTCACAGCAGCCTGAGTGCCTCCTAGGCCCGTGGCAGGCTCATGGCTGCTGGCTGTGCTTGTGAGGTCACAGCAGCCTCAGTGCCTCCTCTGCCAGTGCCATGCTCATAGTTGCTGGCTGTGCTTGTGACGTCACAGCAGCCTCAGTGCCTCCTAGGCCAGTATCAGGCTCAGGGCTGCTGGCTGTGCTTGTGAGGTCACAGCAGCCTCAGGGCCTCCTCTGCCAGTGGCAGGCTCATGGCTGCTGGCTGTGCTTGTGAGGTCACATCAGCCTCAGTGCTTCATGGTTTAGTGTCCAGCGTCCCCTGCTGGCTCTGCTTGTGAGGTCACAGCAGACTCAGTGCCTCAAAAGTTGGTGTCCAGCGCCCCCTGCTGGCTCTGCTTGTGAGGTCGCAGCAGACTCAGTGTCTCCGTGGATAGTGCCATGCTCATGGCTGCTGTCTGTGCTTGTGAGGTCACAGAAGCCTCAGTGCCTCCTAGTTTAGTGTCCAGCGTCCCCTGCTGGCTCTGCTTGTGAGGTCACAGCAGACTCAGTGCCTCAAAAGTTAGTGTTCAACGCCCCCTGCTGGCTGTGCTTGTGAGGTCACAGCAGCCTCAGTGCCTCCTCTACCAGTGCCATGCTCATGGCTGCTGGCTGTGCTTCTGAGGTCACAGCAGCCTCAGTGCCTCCTAGGCCAGTGGCAGGCTCATGGCTGCTGGCTGTGATTGTGAGGTCACATCAGCCTCAGTGCTTCATAGTTTAGTGTCCAGTGTCCCCTGCTGGCTGTGCTTGTGAGGTCACAGCAGACTCAGTGCCTCAAAAGTTAGTGTCCAGCGCCCCCTGCTGGCTCTGCTTGTGAGGTCACAGCAGCCTCAGTGCCTCTCAGGCCAGTATCAGGCTCATGGCTGCTGGCTGTGCTTGTGAGGTCACAGCAGCCTGAATGCCTCCTGGACCAGTGTCAGGGTAATGGCTGCTAGCTTTGCTTCTGAGGTCACAGAAGCCTGAACGCCTCCTAGGCCAGTGGCAGGCTCATGGCTGCTGGCTGTGATTGTGAGGTCACAGCAGCCTCAGTGCCTCCTCTGCCACTGCCATGCTCATGGCTGCTGGCTGTGCTTGTGACATCACAGCAGCCTGAGTGCCTCTGAGACCAGTGGCAGTCTCATGGCTGCTGGCTCTGCTTGTGAGGTCACAGCAGCCTCAGTGCCTCCTAGGCCAATATCAGACTCATGGCTGCTGGCTATGCTTGTGAGATCACAGCAGCCTGAGTGCCTCCTAGGCCAGTATCAGGCTAATGGCTGCTGGCTATGCTTGTGAGGTCACAGAAGCCTGAATGCCTCCTCTGCCAGTGGCATGCTCATGGCTGCTGGCTGTGATTGTGAGGTCACAGCAGCCTCAGTGCCTCATAGTTTAGTGTCCAGCGTCCCCTGATGGCTGTGCTTGTGAGGTCACAGCAGCCTCAGTGCCTCATAGGTTAGTGTCCATCGCCCCCTGCTGGCTGTGCTTGTGACGTCACAGCAGCCTCAGTGCCTCCCAGGCCAATATCAGGCTCCTGGCTGCTGGCTGTGCTTGTGAGGTCACAGCAGCCTGAATGCCTCCTAGACCAATGTCAGGCTCATGGCTGCTGGCTGTCATTGTGACGTCACAGCAGGCTCAGTGCCTCCTCTGCCACTGCCATGCTCATGGCAGCTGGCTCTGCTTGTGAGGTCACAGCAGCCTCAGTGCCTCCTAGACCAGTTTCAGGCTCAAGTCTGCTGGCTGTGCTTGTGAGGTCACAGCAGCCCCAGTGCCTCCTAGGCCAGTATCAGGCTCATGGCTGCTGGCTGTGCTTGTGAGGTCACAGAAACCTGAATGCCTCCTAGGCCAGTGTCAGGCTCATGGCTGCTGGCTGTGCTTGTGAGGTCACTGCAGCCTCAGTGCCTCATCGTTTAGTGTCCAGCGTCCCCTGCTGGCTCTGCTTGTGAGGTCACAGCAGACTCAGTGCCTCCTCTGCCAGTGCCATGCTCATGGCTGCTGGCTCTGCTTGTGAGGTCACAGCAGCCTGAGTGCCTCCTAGGCCCGTGGCAGGCTCATGGCTGCTGGCTGTCATTGTGACGTCACAGCAGCCTCAGTGCCTCCTCTGCCAGTGCCATGCTCATGGCTGCTGGCTGTGCTTGTGACGTCACAGCAGCCTGAGTGCCTCCTAGGCCCGTGGCAGGCTCATGGCTGCTGGCTGTGCTTGTGAGCTCACAGCAGCCTCAGTGCCTCCTCTGCCAGTGCCATGCTCATAGTTGCTGGCTGTGCTTGTGACGTCACATCAGCCTCAGTGCCTCCTAGGCCAGTATCAGGCCCATGGCTGCTGGCTGTGCTTCTGAGGTCACAGCAGCCTCAGGGCCTCCTAGGCCAGTGGCAGGCTCATGGCGGCTGGCTGTGCTTGTGAGGTCACATCAGCCTCAGTGCTTCATGGTTTAGTGTCCAGCGTCCCCTGCTGGCTGTGATTGTGAGGTCACAGCAGACTCAGTGCCTCAAAAGTTGGTGTCCAGCGCCCCCTGCTGGCTCTGCTTGTGAGGTCGCAGCAGACTCAGTGTCTCCGTGGATAGTGCCATGCTCATGGCTGCTGCCTGTGCTTGTGAGGTCACAGAAGCCTCAGTGCCTCAAAAGTTTAGTGTCCAGCGTCCCCTGCTGGCTCTGCTTGTGAGGTCACAGCAGACTCAGTGCCTCAAAAGTTAGTGTTCAACGCCCCCTGCTGGCTGTGCTTGTGAGGTCACAGCAGCCTCAGTGCCTCCTCTGCCAGTGCCATGCTCATGGCTGCTGGCTGTGCTTCTGAGGTCACAGCAGACTCAGTGCCTCCTAGGCCAGTGGCAGGCTCATGGCTGCTGGCTGTGATTGTGAGGTCACATCAGCCTCAGTGCTTCATAGTTTAGTGTCCAGTGTCCCCTGCTGGCTCTGCTTGTGAGGTCACAGCAGACTCAGTGCCTCAAAAGTTAGTGTCCAGCGCCCCCTGCTGGCTGTGCTTGTGAGGTCACAGGAGCCTCAGTGCCTCTCAGGCCAGTATCATGCTCATGGCTGCTGGCTCTGCTTGTGAGGTCACAGCAGCCTGAATGCCTCCTGGACCAGTGTCAGGGTAATGGCTGCTAGCTTTGCTTCTGAGGTCACAGAAGCCTGAACGCCTCCTAGGCCAGTGGCAGGCTCATGGCTGCTGGCTGTGATTGTGAGGTCACAGCAGCCTCAGTGCCTCCTCTGCCAGTGCCATGCTCATGGCTGCTGGCTCTGCTTGTGACGTCACAGCAGCCTGAGTGCCTCTGAGACCAGTGGCAGTCTCATGGCTGCTGGCTGTGCTTGTGAGGTCACAGCAGCCTCAGTGCCTCCTAGGCCAGTATCAGGCTCATGGCTGCTGGCTGTGCTTGTGAGGTCACAGCAGCCTGAGTGCCTCCTAGGCCAGTATCAGGCTAATGGCTGCTGGCTATGCTTGTGAGGTCACAGAAGCCTGAATGCCTCCTCTGCCAGTGGCATGCTCATGGCTGCTGGCTGTGCTTGTGAGGTCACAGCAGACTCAGTGCCTCCTCTGCCAGTGCCATGCTCATGGCTGCTGGCTCTGCTTGTGAGGTCACAGCAGCCTGAGTGCCTCCTAGGCCCGTGGCAGGCTCATGGCTGCTGGCTGTCATTGTGACGTCACAGCAGCCTCAGTGCCTCCTCTGCCAGTGCCATGCTCATAGTTGCTGGCTGTGCTTGTGACGTCACAGCAGCCTCAGTGCCTCCTAGGCCAGTATCAGGCTCATGGCTGCTGGCTGTGCTTCTCAGGTCACAGCAGCCTCAGGGCCTCCTAGGCCAGTGGCAGGCTCATGGCTGCTGGCTGTGCTTCTGAGGTCACAGCAGCCTCAGTGCTTCATGGTTTAGTGTCCAGCGTCCCCTGCTGGCTGTGATTGTGAGGTCACAGCAGACTCAGTGCCTCAAAAGTTGGTGTCCAGCGCCCCCTGCTGGCTCTGCTTGTGAGGTCGCAGCAGACTCAGTGTCTCCGTGGATAGTGCCATGCTCATGGCTGCTGTCTGTGCTTGTGAGGTCACAGCAGCCTCAGTGCCTCATCGTTTAGTGTCCAGCGTCCCCTGCTGGCTCTGCTTGTGAGGTCACAGCAGACTCAGTGCCTCAAAAGTTAGTGTTCAACGCCCCCTGCTGGCTGTGCTTGTGAGGTCACAGCAGCCTCAGTGCCTCCTCTGCCAGTGCCATGCTCATGGCTGCTGGCTGTGCTTGTGACGTCACAGCAGCCTGAGTGCCTCTGAGACCAGTGGCAGTCTCATGGCTGCTGGCTGTGCTTGTGAGGTCACAGCAGCCTCAGTGCCTCCTAGGCCAGTGGCAGGCTCATGGCTGCTGGCTGTGATTGTGAGGTCACATCAGCCTCAGTGCTTCATAGTTTAGTGTCCAGTGTCCCCTGCTGGCTCTGCTTGTGAGGTCACAGCAGACTCAGTGCCTCAAAAGTTAGTGTCCAGCGCCCCCTGCTGGCTCTGCTTGTGAGGTCACAGCAGCCTCAGTGCCTCTCAGGCCAGTATCATGCTCATGGCTGCTGGCTGTGCTTGTGAGGTCACAGCAGCCTGAATGCCTCCTGGACCAGTGTCAGGGTAATGGCTGCTAGCTTTGCTTCTGAGGTCACAGAAGCCTGAACGCCTCCTAGGCCAGTGGCAGGCTCATGGCTGCTGGCTGTGATTGTGAGGTCACAGCAGCCTCAGTGCCTCCTCTGCCAGTGCCATGCTCATGGCTGCTGGCTGTGCTTGTGACGTCACAGCAGCCTGAGTGCCTCTGAGACCAGTGGCAGTCTCATGGCTGCTGGCTGTGCTTGTGAGGTCACAGCAGCCTCAGTGCCTCCTAGGCCAATATCAGACTCATGGCTGCTGGCTGTGCTTGTGAGATCACAGCAGCCTGAGTGCCTCCTAGGCCAGTATCAGGCTAATGGCTGCTGGCTATGCTTGTGAGGTTACAGAAGCCTGAATGCCTCCTCTGCCAGTGGCATGCTCATGGCTGCTGGCTGTGCTTGTGAGGTCACAGCAGCCTCAGTGCCTCATAGTTTAGTGTCCAGCGTCCCCTGATGGCTGTGCTTGTGAGGTCACAGCAGCCTCAGTGCCTCATAGGTTAGTGTCCATCGCCCCCTGCTGGCTGTGCTTGTGACGTCAAAGCAACCTCAATGCCTCCCAGGCCAATATCAGGCTCCTGGCTGCTGGCTGTGCTTGTGAGGTCACAGCAGCCTGAATGCATCCTAGACCAATGTCAGGCTCAAGGCTGCTGGCTGTGCTTGTGAGGTCACAGCAGCCTCAGTGCCTCCTAGGCTAGTGTCCATCGCCCCCTACTGGCTGTGCTTGTGAGGTCACAGCAGCCTCAGTGCCTCACAGGCCAGTATCAGGCTCATGGCTGCTGGCTCTGCTTGTGAGGTCACAGCAGCCTCAGTGCCTCCTCTGCCAGTGGCAGTCTCATGGCTGCTGGCTGTGATTGTGAGGTCACAGCAGCCTCAGTGCCTCCTAGGCCAGTATCAGGATCATGGCTGCTGGCTGTGCTTCTGAGGTCACAGAAGCCTGAATGCCTCCTAGGCCAGTGGCAGGCTCATGGCTGCTGGCTGTGATTGTGAGGTCACAGCAGACTCAGTGCCTCCCAGGCCCGTGGCAGGCTCATGGCTGCTGGCTGTGATTGTGACGTCACAGCAGCCTCAGTGCCTCCTCTGCCAGTGCCATGCCCATGGCTGCTGGTTGTGCTTGTGACGTCACAGCAGCCTGAGTGCCTCCTAGGCCCGTGGCAGGCTCATGGCTGCTGGCTGTCATTGTGACGTCACAGCAGCCTCAGTGTCTCCTCTGCCAGTGCCATGCTCATGGCTGCTGGCTGTGCTTGTGAGGTCACAGCAGCCTCAGTGCCTCCTAGGCCAGTATCAGGCTCATGGCTGCTGGTTGTGCTTGTGAGGTCACAGCAGCCTGAATGCCTCCTAGGCCAGTGGCAGGCTCATGGCTGCTGGCTGTGATTGTGAGGTCACAGCAGCCTCAGTGCTTCATAGTTTAGTGTCCAGCGTCCCCTGCTGGCTGTGCTTGTGAGGTCACAGCAGACTCAGTGCCTCAGAAGTTGGAGTCCAGCGCCCCCTGCTGGCTCTGCTTGTGAGGTCACAGCAGACTCAGTGCCTCCCAGGCCAGTATCAGGCTCATGGCTGCTGGCTGTGCTTCTGAGGTCACAGAAGCCTGAATGCCTCCTAGGCCAGTGGCAGGCTCATGGCTGCTGGCTGTGATTGTGAGGTCACAGCAGACTCAGTGCCTCACAGGCCAGTGGCAGGCTCATGGCTGGTGGCTGTGATTGTGAGGTCACAGCAGCCTCATTGCCTCCTAGGCCAGTGCAGGCTCATGGCTGCTGGCTGTGCTTGTGAGGTCACAGCAGCCTCAGTGCCTCCTAGGTCCGTGCCATGCTCATGGCTGCTGGTTGTGCTTGTGAGGTCACAGCAGCCTCAGTGCCTCCTCTGCCAGTGCCAGGGTCATGGCTGCTGGCTGTGCTTGTGAGGTCACAGCAGCCTCAGTGCCTCCTCTGCCAGTGGCAGGCTCATGGCTGCTGGCTGTGCTTGTTTGGTCACAGCAGACTCAGTGCCCCAAAAGTTAGTGTCCAGCGTCCCCTGCTGGCTGTGCTTGTGAGGTCACAGCAGCCCCAGTGCCTCCTCTGCCAGTGTCAGGCTCCTGGCTGCTGGCTGTCCTTCTGAGGTCACAGCAGCCTCAGTGACTCTGTGGATAGTGCCATGCTCATGGCTGCTGGCTGTGATTCTCAGGTCACAGCAGCCTGAGTGCCTCCTAGGCCCGTGGCAGGCTCATGGCTGCTGGCTGTGCTTGTGACGTCACAGCAGCCTCAGTGCCTCCTCTGCCAGTGCCATGGTCATGGCTGCTAGCTGTGCTTGTGACATCACAGCAGCCTGAGTGCCTCCTAGGCCCGTGGCAGGCTCATGGCTGCTGGCTGTGCTTGTGAGGTCACAGCAGTCTCAGTGCCTCCTAGGCCAGTATCAGGGTCATGGCTACTGGCTGTGCTTCTGAGGTCACAGCAGCCTGAATGCCTCCTAGGCCAGTGGCAGGCTCATGGCTGCTGGCTGTGCTTGTGAGGTCACAGCAGCCTCAGTGCCTCACAGTTTAGTGTCCAGCGTCCATTGCTGGCTCTGCTTGTTTGGTCACAGCAGACTCAGTGCGTCATAGGTTAGTGTCCAGCGCCCCCTGCTGGCTCTGCTTGTGAGGTCACAGCAGACTCAGTGCCTCCCAGGCCAATATCAGGCTCATGGCTGCTGGCTGTGCTTGTGACGTCACAGCAGCCTCAGTGTCTCCTCTGCCAGTGCCATGCTCATGGCTGCTGGCTGTGCTTGTGAGGTCACAGCAGCCTCAGTGCCTCCTAGGCCAGTATCAGGCTCATGGCTGCTGGTTGTGCTTGTGAGGTCACAGCAGCCTGAATGCCTCCTAGGCCAGTGGCAGGCTCATGGCTGCTGGCTGTGATTGTGAGGTCACAGCAGCCTCAGTGCTTCATAGTTTAGTGTCCAGCGTCCCCTGCTGGCTGTGCTTGTGAGGTCACAGCAGACTCAGTGCCTCAGAAGTTGGAGTCCAGCGCCCCCTGCTGGCTCTGCTTGTGAGGTCACAGCAGACTCAGTGCCTCCCAGGCCAGTATCAGGCTCATGGCTGCTGGCTGTGCTTCTGAGGTCACAGAAGCCTGAATGCCTCCTAGGCCAGTGGCAGGCTCATGGCTGCTGGCTGTGATTGTGAGGTCACAGCAGACTCAGTGCCTCACAGGCCAGTGGCAGGCTCATGGCTGGTGGCTGTGATTGTGAGGTCACAGCAGCCTCATTGCCTCCTAGGCCAGTGCAGGCTCATGGCTGCTGGCTGTGCTTGTGAGGTCACAGCAGCCTCAGTGCCTCCTAGGTCCGTGCCATGCTCATGGCTGCTGGTTGTGCTTGTGAGGTCACAGCAGCCTCAGTGCCTCCTCTGCCAGTGCCAGGGTCATGGCTGCTGGCTGTGCTTGTGAGGTCACAGCAGCCTCAGTGCCTCCTCTGCCAGTGGCAGGCTCATGGCTGCTGGCTGTGCTTGTTTGGTCACAGCAGACTCAGTGCCCCAAAAGTTAGTGTCCAGCGTCCCCTGCTGGCTGTGCTTGTGAGGTCACAGCAGCCCCAGTGCCTCCTCTGCCAGTGTCAGGCTCCTGGCTGCTGGCTGTCCTTCTGAGGTCACAGCAGCCTCAGTGACTCTGTGGATAGTGCCATGCTCATGGCTGCTGGCTGTGATTCTCAGGTCACAGCAGCCTGAGTGCCTCCTAGGCCCGTGGCAGGCTCATGGCTGCTGGCTGTGCTTGTGACGTCACAGCAGCCTCAGTGCCTCCTCTGCCAGTGCCATGGTCATGGCTGCTAGCTGTGCTTGTGACATCACAGCAGCCTGAGTGCCTCCTAGGCCCGTGGCAGGCTCATGGCTGCTGGCTGTGCTTGTGAGGTCACAGCAGTCTCAGTGCCTCCTAGGCCAGTATCAGGGTCATGGCTACTGGCTGTGCTTCTGAGGTCACAGCAGCCTGAATGCCTCCTAGGCCAGTGGCAGGCTCATGGCTGCTGGCTGTGCTTGTGAGGTCACAGCAGCCTCAGTGCCTCACAGTTTAGTGTCCAGCGTCCATTGCTGGCTCTGCTTGTTTGGTCACAGCAGACTCAGTGCGTCATAGGTTAGTGTCCAGCGCCCCCTGCTGGCTCTGCTTGTGAGGTCACAGCAGACTCAGTGCCTCCCAGGCCAATATCAGGCTCATGGCTGCTGGCTGTGCTTGTGACGTCACAGCAGACACAGTGCCTCCTAGGCCCGTGCCATGCTCATGGCTGCTGGCTGTGCTTGTGAGGTCACAGCAGCCTCAGTGCCTCCGAGGCCAGTATCAGGCTCATGGCTGCTGGCTGTGCTTCTGAGGTCACAGCAGCCTCAGGGCCTCCTAGGCCAGTGGCAGGCTCATGGCTGCTGGCTGTGCTTGTGAGGTCACAGCAGCCTCAGTGCCTCAAAACTTAGTGTCCAGCGTCCCCTGCTGGCTGTGCTTGTGAGGTCACAGCAGCCCCAGTGCCTCCTCTGCCACTGTCAGGCTCATGGCTGCTGCCTGTGCTTCTGAGGTCACAGCAGCCTCAGTGACTCTGTGGACAGTGCCATGCTCATGGCTGCTGGCTGTGCTTGTGAGGTCACAGCAGCCTCAGTGACTCTGAGTCCAGGGGCAGTCTCATGGCTGCTAGCTGTGCTTGTGAGGTCACAGCAGCCTCAGTGCCTCCTAGGCCCGTGCCATGCTCATGGCTGCTGGCTGTGCTTCTCAGGTCACAGCAGCCTCAGTGCCTCCTAGGCCAGTATCAGGATCATGGCTGCTGGCTGTGCTTCTGAGGTCACAGCAGCCTCAGTGACTCTGCGGATAGTGCCATGCTCATGGCTGCTGGCTGTGCTTGTGAGGTCACAGCAGACTCACTGCCTCCGAGGCCAGTATCAGGCTCATGGCTGCTAGCTGTGCTTGTGAGGTCACAGCAGCCTCAGTGCCTCCTCGGCCAGTGGCAGGCTCATGGCTGCTGGCTGTGTTTCTGAGGTCACAGAAGCCTGAATGCCTCCTCTGCCAGTGTCAGGCTCATGGCTGCTGGTTGTGCTTGTGAGGTCACAGCAGCCTGAGTGCCTCCTAGGCCCGTGGCAGGCTCATGGCTGCTGGCTGTGCTTGTGAGGTCACAGCAGACTCAGTGCTTCTGAGGCCAGTGTCAGGCTCATGGCTGCTGGCTCTGCTTGTGAGGTCACAGCAGACTCAGTGCCTCATACGTTAGTGTGCAGCGCCCCCTGCTGGCTCTGCTTGTGAGGTCACAGCAGACTCAGTGCCTCTCAGGCCCGTGGCAGGCTCATGGCTGCTGGCTGTGATTGTGAGGTCACAGCAGCCTCAGTGCCTCCTCTGCCAGTGCCATGCTCATGGCTGCTGGCTGTGTTTGTGAGGTCACAGCAGCCTCAGTGCCTCCTAGGCCAGTATCAGGCTCATGGCTGCTGGCTGTGCTTGTGAGGTCACAGCAGCCTCAGTGCCTCCTAGGCCAGTGGCAGCCTCATGGCTGCTGGCTGTGATTGTGAGGTCACAGCAGCCTCAGTGCTTCATAGTTTAGTGTCCAGCGTCCCCTGCTGGCTGTGCTTGTGAGGTCACAGCAGACTCAGTGCCTCAAAAGTTGGTGTCCAGCGCCCCCTGCTGGCTCTGCTTGTGAGGTCACAGCAGACTCAGTGCCTCTCAGGCCAGTATCAGGCTCATGGCTGCTGGCTGTGCTTGTGAGGTCACAGCAGCCTCACTGCCTCCGAGGCCAGTATCAGGCTCATGGCTGCTGGCTGTGCTTGTGAGGTCACAGCAGCCTCAGTGCCTCCTCGGCCAGTATCAGGCTCATGGCTGCTGGCTGTGTTTCTGAGGTCACAGAAGCCTGAATGCCTCCTACGCCAGTGTCAGGCTCATGGCTGCTGGTTGTGCTTGTGAGGTCACAGCAGCCTGAGTGCCTCCTAGGCCCGTGGCAGGCTCACGGCTGCTGGCTCTGCTTGTGAGGTCACAGCAGCCTCAGTGCTTCTGAGGCCAGTGTCAGGCTCATGGCTGCTGGCTGTGCTTGTGACGTCACAGCAGCCTCAGTGCCTCCTCTGCCAGTGCCATACTCATGGCTGCTGGCTGTGCCTGTGAGGTCACAGCAACGTCAGTGTCTCCTAGGACAGTGTCAGGCTCATGGCTGCAGACTGTGCTTCTGAGGTCACAGAGGCCTGAATGACTCCTAGGCCAGTGGCAGGCTCATGGCTGCTGGCTGTGCTTGTGAGGTCACAGCAGACTCAGTGCCTCATAGGTTAGTGTCCAGCGCCCCCTGATGGCTCTGCTTGTGAGGTCACACCAGACTCAGTGCCTCAAAAGTTAGGGTGCAGCACCCCCTACTGGCTGTGCTTGTGAGGTCACAGCAGACTCAGTGCCTCTCAGGCCAGTATCAGGCTCATGGCTGCTGGCTGTGCTTGTGAGGTCACAGAAGCCTCAGTGCCTCCTAGACCAGTGTCAGGCTCATGGCTGCTGGCTGTGCTTGTGAGGTCACAGCAGCCTGAATGCCTCCTAGGCCAGTGTCAGGCTCATGGCTGCTGGCTGTGCTTGTGAGGTCACAGCATCCTCAGTGCCTCCTAGGCCAGCGGCAGGCTCATGGCTGCTGGCTGTGCTTGTGAGGTCACAGCAGACTCAGTGCCCCAAAAGTTAGTGTCCAGCGTCCCCTGCTGGCTGTGCTTGTGAGGTCACAGCAGACTCAGTGCCTCAAAAGTTATTGTCCAGCCCCCCCTGCTGGCTGTGCTTGTGAGGTCACAGCAGCCTCAGTGCCTCCTCTGCCCGTGCCATGCTCGTGGCTGCTGGCTGTGCTTGTGAGGTCACAGCAGCCTCAGTGCCTCCTAGGCCAGTATCACGCTCATGGCTGCTGGCTGTGCTTCTGAGGTCACAGCAGCCTGAATGCCTCCAAGGCCAGTGGCAGGCTCATGGCTGCTGGCTGTGCTTCTGAGGTCACAGCAGCCTGAGTGCCTCCTAGGCCCGTGGCAGGCTCATGGCTGCTGGCTGTGCTTCTGAGGTCACAGCAGCCTGAATGCCTCCTAGGCCAGTGCAGGCTCATGGCTGCTGGCTGTGCTTGTGAGGTCACAGCAGCCTCAGTGCCTCCTCTGGCAGTGCCATGCTCATGGCTGCTGGCTGTGCTTGTGATGTCACAGCAGCCTGAGTGCCTCCTAGGCCCGTGGCAGGCTCATGGCTGCTGGCTGTCATTGTGACGTCACAGCAGCCTCAGTGCCTCCTCTGCCAGTGCCATGCTCATGGCTGCTGGCTGTGCTTGTGACGTCACAGCAGCCTGAGTGCCTCCCAGGCCCGTGGCAGGCTCATGGCAGCTGGCTGTGATTGTGAGGTCACAGCAGCCTCAGTGCCTCCTCTGCCAGTGCCATGCTCATTGCTGCTGGCTGTGCTTGTGAGGTCACAGCAGCCTCAGTGCCTCCTAGGCCAGTATCAGGCTCATGGCTGCTGGCTGTGCTTCTGAGGTCACAGGAGCCTCAGTGCCTCCTAGGCCAGTATCAGGCTCATGGCTGCTGGCTGTGCTTTTGAGGTCACATCAGCCTCAGTGCTTCATGGTTTAGTGTCCAGCGTCCCCTGCTGGCTGTGATTGTGAGGTCACAGCAGACTCAGTGCCTCAAAAGTTGGTGTCCAGCGCCCCCTGCTGGCTCTGCTTGTGAGGTCGCAGCAGACTCAGTGTCTCCGTGGATAGTGCCATGCTCATGGCTGCTGTCTGTGCTTGTGAGGTCACAGCAGCCTCAGTGCCTCCTAGTTTAGTGTCCAGCGTCCCCTGCTGGCTCTGCTTGTGAGGTCACAGCAGACTCAGTGCCTCAAAAGTTAGTGTTCAACGCCCCCTGCTGGCTGTGCTTGTGAGGTCACAGCAGCCTCAGTGCCTCCTAGGCCAGTGTCAGGCTCATGGCTGCTGGCTGTGTTTCTGAGTTCACAGAAGCCTGAATGCCTCCTAGGCCAGTGGCAGGCTCATGGCTGCTGGCTGTGCTTCTGAGGTCACAGCAGCCTCATTGCCTCCTAGGCCAGTGCAGGCTCATGGCTGCTGGCTGTGCTTGTGAGGTCACAGCAGCCTCAGTGCCTCCTCTGCCAGTGCCATGCTCATGGCTGCTGGCTGTGCTTGTGAGGTCACAGCAGCCTGAGTGCCTCCTAGGCCCGTGGCAGGCTCATGGCTGCTGTCTGTGCTTGTGAGGTCACAGCAGCCTCAGTGCCTCCTCTGCCAGTGCCATGCTCATGGCTGCTGGCTGTGCTTGTGACGTCACAGCAGCCTGAGTGCCTCCTAGGCCCGTGGCAGGCTCATGGCTGCTGGCTGTGCTTGTGAGGTCACAGCAGCCTCAGTGCCTCCTCTGCCAGTGCCATGCTCATGGTTGCTGGCTGTGCTTGTGACGTCACAGCAGCCTCAGTGCCTCCTAGGCCAGTATCAGGCTCATGGCTGCTGGCTGTGCTTCTGAGGTCACAGCAGCCTCAGGGCCTCCTAGGCCAGTGGCAGGCTCATGGCTGCTGGCTGTGCTTGTGAGGTCACATCAGCCTCAGTGCTTCATGGTTTAGTGTCCAGCGTCCCCTGCTGGCTGTGATTGTGAGGTCACAGCAGACTCAGTGCCTCAAAAGTTGGTGTCCAGCGCCCCCTGCTGGCTCTGCTTGTGAGGTCGCAGCAGACTCAGTGTCTCCGTGGATAGTGCCATGCTCATGGCTGCTGTCTGTGCTTGTGAGGTCACAGAAGCCTCAGTGCCTCCTAGTTTAGTGTCCAGCGTCCCCTGCTGGCTCTGCTTGTGAGGTCACAGCAGACTCAGTGCCTCAAAAGTTAGTGTTCAACGCCCCCTGCTGGCTGTGCTTGTGAGGTCACAGCAGCCTCAGTGCCTCCTCTGCCAGTGCCATGCTCATGGCTGCTGGCTGTGCTTCTGAGGTCACAGCAGCCTCAGTGCCTCCTAGGCCAGTGGCAGGCTCATGGCTGCTGGCTGTGATTGTGAGGTCACATCAGCCTCAGTGCTTCATAGTTTAGTGTCCAGTGTCCCCTGCTGGCTCTGCTTGTGAGGTCACAGCAGACTCAGAGCCTCAAAAGTTAGTGTCCAGCGACCCCTGCTGGCTCTGCTTGTGAGGTCACAGCAGCCTCAGTGCCTCTCAGGCCAGTATCATGCTCATGGCTGCTGGCTGTGCTTGTGAGGTCACAGCAGCCTGAATGCCTCCTGGACCAGTGTCAGGGTAATGGCTGCAAGCTTTGCTTCTGAGGTCACAGAAGCCTGAACGCCTCCTAGGCCAGTGGCAGGCTCATGGCTGCTGGCTGTGATTGTGAGGTCACAGCAGCCTCAGTGCCTCCTCTGCCACTGCCATGCTCATGGCTGCTGGCTGTGCTTGTGACATCACAGCAGCCTGAGTGCCTCTGAGACCAGTGGCAGTCTCATGGCTGCTGGCTCTGCTTGTGAGGTCACAGCAGCCTCAGTGCCTCCTAGGCCAATATCAGACTCATGGCTGCTGGCTGTGCTTGTGAGATCACAGCAGCCTGAGTGCCTCCTAGGCCAGTATCAGGCTAATGGCTGCTGGCTATGCTTGTGAGGTCACAGAAGCCTGAATGCCTCCTCTGCCAGTGGCATGCTCATGGCTGCTGGCTGTGATTGTGAGGTCACAGCAGCCTCAGTGCCTCATAGTTTAGTGTCCAGCGTCCCCTTATGGCTGTGCTTGTGAGGTCACAGCAGCCTCAGTGCCTCATAGGTTAGTGTCCATCGCCCCCTGCTGGCTGTGCTTGTGACGTCACAGCAGCCTCAGTGCCTCCCAGGCCAATATCAGGCTCCTGGCTGCTGGCTGTGCTTGTGAGGTCACAGCAGCCTGAATGCCTCCTAGACCAATGTCAGGCTCATGGCTGCTGGCTGTGCTTGTGAGGTCACAGCAGCCTCAGTGCCTCCTAGGCTAGTGTCCATCGCCCCCTACTGGCTGTGCTTGTGAGGTCACAGCAGCCTCAGTGCCTCACAGGCCAGTATCAGGCTCATGGCTGCTGGCTGTGCTTGTGAGGTCACAGCAGCCTCAGTGCCTCCTCTGCCAGTGGCAGTCTCATGGCTGCTGGCTGTGATTGTGAGGTCACAGCAGCCTCAGTGCCTCCTAGGCCAGTATCACGCTCATGGCTGCTGGCTGTGCTTGTGAGGTCACAGAAGCCTGAATGCCTCCTAGGCCAGTGGCAGGCTCATGGCTGCTGGCTGTGATTGTGAGGTCACAGCAGACTCAGTGCCTCCTAGGCCAGTGGCAGGCTGATGGCTGCTGGCTGTGATTGTGAGGTCACAGCAGCCTCAGTGCGTCATACTTTAGTGTCCAGCATCCCCTGCTGGCTGTGCTTGTGAGGTCACAGCAGCCTCAGTGCCTCCTCTGCCAGTGCCATGCTCATGGCTGCTGGCTCTGCTTGTGAGGTCACAGCAGCCTGAGTGCCTCCCAGGCCCGTGGCAGGCTCATGGCTGCTGGCTGTGCTTGTGAGGTCACAGCAGACTCAGTGCCTCCTCTGCCAGTGCCATGCTCATGGCTGCTGGCTGTGCTTGTGACGTCACAGCAGCCTCAGTGCCTCCTAGGCCCGTGGCAGGCTCATGGCTGCTGGCTGTCATTGTGACGTCACAGCAGCCTCAGTGTCTCCTCTGCCAGTGCCATGCTCATGGCTGCTGGCTGTGCTTGTGAGGTCACAGCAGCCTCAGTGCCTCCTAGGCCAGTATCAGGCTCATGGCTGCTGGTTGTGCTTGTGACGTCACAGCAGCCTGAATGCCTCCTAGGCCAGTGGCAGGCTCATGGCTGCTGGCTGTGATTGTGAGGTCACATCAGCCTCAGTGCTTCATAGTTTAGTGTCCAGCGCCCCCTGCTGGCTGTGCTTGTGAGGTCACAGCAGCCTCAGTGCCTCCTCTGCCAGTGCCATGCTCATGGTTGCTGGCTGTGCTTGTGACGTCACAGCAGCCTCAGTGCCTCCTAGGCCAGTATCAGGCTCATGGCTGCTGGCTGTGCTTCTGAGGTCACAGCAGCCTCAGGGCCTCCTAGGCCAGTGGCAGGCTCATGGCTGCTGGCTGTGCTTGTGAGGTCACATCAGCCTCAGTGCTTCATGGTTTAGTGTCCAGCGTCCCCTGCTGGCTGTGATTGTGAGGTCACAGCAGACTCAGTGCCTCAAAAGTTGGTGTCCAGCGCCCCCTGCTGGCTCTGCTTGTGAGGTCGCAGCAGACTCAGTGTCTCCGTGGATAGTGCCATGCTCATGGCTGCTGTCTGTGCTTGTGAGGTCACAGAAGCCTCAGTGCCTCCTAGTTTAGTGTCCAGCGTCCCCTGCTGGCTCTGCTTGTGAGGTCACAGCAGACTCAGTGCCTCAAAAGTTAGTGTTCAACGCCCCCTGCTGGCTGTGCTTGTGAGGTCACAGCAGCCTCAGTGCCTCCTCTGCCAGTGCCATGCTCATGGCTGCTGGCTGTGCTTCTGAGGTCACAGCAGACTCAGTGCCTCCTAGGCCAGTGGCAGGCTCATGGCTGCTGGCTGTGATTGTGAGGTCACATCAGCCTCAGTGCTTCATAGTTTAGTGTCCAGTGTCCCCTGCTGGCTCTGCTTGTGAGGTCACAGCAGACTCAGAGCCTCAAAAGTTAGTGTCCAGCGACCCCTGCTGGCTCTGCTTGTGAGGTCACAGCAGCCTCAGTGCCTCTCAGGCCAGTATCATGCTCATGGCTGCTGGCTGTGCTTGTGAGGTCACAGCAGCCTGAATGCCTCCTGGACCAGTGTCAGGGTAATGGCTGCAAGCTTTGCTTCTGAGGTCACAGAAGCCTGAACGCCTCCTAGGCCAGTGGCAGGCTCATGGCTGCTGGCTGTGATTGTGAGGTCACAGCAGCCTCAGTGCCTCCTCTGCCAGTGCCATGCTCATGGCTGCTGGCTCTGCTTGTGACATCACAGCAGCCTGAGTGCCTCTGAGACCAGTGGCAGTCTCATGGCTGCTGGCTCTGCTTGTGAGGTCACAGCAGCCTCAGTGCCTCCTAGGCCAATATCAGGCTCATGGCTGCTGGCTGTGCTTGTGAGGTCACAGCAGCCTGAATGCCTCCTAGGCCAGTGTCAGGCTCATGGCTGCTGGCTGTGCTTGTGAGGTCACAGCAGCCTCAGTGCCCCAAAAGTTAGTGTCCAGCGTCCCCTGCTGGCTGTGCTTGTGAGGTCACAGCAGACTCAGTGCCTCATAGGTTAGCGTGCAGCGCCCCCTGCTGGCTGTGCTTGTGAGGTCACAGCAGCCTCAGTGCCTCACAGGCCAGTATCAGGCTCATGGCTGCTGGCTGTCATTGTGACGTCACAGCAGACACAGTGCCTCCTCTGCCACTGCCATGCTCATGGCTGCTGGCTGTGCTTGTGAGGTCACAGCAGCCTCAGTGCCTCCTCTGCCAGTGCCATGCTCATGGCTGCTGGCTGTGCTTGTGATGTCACAGCAGCCTCAGTGCCTCCTAGGCCCGTGGCAGGCTCATGGCTGCTGGCTGTGATTGTGAGGTCACAGCAGCCTCAGTGTCTCCTCTGCCAGTGCCATGCTCATTGCTGCTGGCTGTGCTTGTGAGGTCACAGCAGCCTCAGTTCCTCCTAGGCCAGTATCAGGCTCATGGCTACTGGCTGTGCTTCTGAGGTCACAGAGGCCTGAATGCCTCCTAGGCCAGTGGCAGGCTCATGGCTGCTGGCTGTGCTTCTGAGGTTATAGCAGCCTCAGTGCCTCACAGTTTAGTGTCCAGCATCCATTGCTGGCTCTGCTTGTTTGGTCACAGCAGCCTCAGTGCCTCTCAGGCCAGTATCAGGCTCATGGCTGCTGGCTGTGATTGTGAGGTCACATCAGCCTCAGTGCCTCATAGGTTAGTGTCCAGCGCCCCCTGCTGGCTGTGCTTGTGAGGTCACAGCAGCCTCAGTGCCTCTCAGGCCAGTATCAGGCTCATGGCTGCTGGCTGTGCTTGTGACGTCACAGCAGACACAGTGCGTCCTAGGCCCATGCCATGCTCATGGCTGCTGGCTGTGCTTGTGAGGTCACAGCAGCCTCAGTGCCTCCTAGGCCAGTATCAGGCTCATGGCTGCTGGCTGTGCTTGTGAGGTCACAGCAGCCTCAGTGCCTCCTAGGCCAGTGGCAGGCTCATGGCTGCTGGCTGTGCTTGTGACGTCACAGCAGACTCAGTGCCCCAAAAGTTAGTGTCCAGCGTCCCCTGCTGGCTGTGCTTGTGAGGTCACAGCAGCCCCAGTGCCTCCTCTGCCAGTGTCAGGCTCATGGCTGCTGGCTGTGCTTCTGAGGTCACAGCAGCCTCAGTGATTCTGTGGATAATGCCATGCTCATGGCTGCTGGCTGTGCTTCTCAGGTCACAGCAGCCTCAGTGCCTCTGAGTCCAGGGGCAGTCTCATGGCTGCTGGCTGTGCTTGTGAGGTCACAGCAGCCTGAATGCCTCCTAGCCCTGTGGCAGGCTCATGGCTGCTGGCTGTCATTGTGACGTCACAGCAGCCTCAGTGCCTCATAGTTTAGTGTCCAGGGTCCCCTGCTGGCTCTGCTTGTGAGGTCACACCAGCCTCAGTGCCTCCCAGGCCAGTGCCATGCTCATGGCTGCTGGCTGTGCTTGTGACGTCACACCAGCCTCAGTGCCTCCCAGGCCAGTGTCAGGCTCATGGCTGCTGGCTGTGCTTCTGAGGTCACAGCAGTCTCAGGGCCTCCTCTGCCACTGCCATGCTCATGGCTGCTGGCTGTGCTTGTGAGGTCACAGCAGCCTCAGTGCCTCCTAGGCCAGTATCAGGCTCATGGCTGCTGGCTGTGCTTGTGAGGTCACAGAAATCTGAATGCCTCCTAGGCCAGTGGCAGGCTCATGGCTGCTGGCTGTGATTGTGAGGTCACAGCAGCCTCAGTGCCTCATAGTTTAGTGTCCAGCGTCCCCTGCTGGCTCTGCTTGTGAGGTCACAGCAGACTCAGTGCCTCATAGGTTAGTGTCCAGTGCCCCCTGCTGGCTCTGCTTGTGAGGTCACAGCAGACTCAGTGACTCTCAGGCCAGTATCAGGCTCATGGCTGCTGGCTGTGCTTGTGACGTCACAGCAGCCTCAGTGCCTCCTCTGCCAGTGCCATGCTCATGGCTGCTGGCTGTGCTTGTGAGGTCACAGCAGCCTCAGTGCCTCCTAGGCCAGTATCAGGCTCATGGCTGCTGGCTGTGCTTGTGAGGTCACAGCAGCCTCAGTGCCTCCTAGGCCAGTGGCAGGCTCATGGCTGATGGCTGTGATTGTGAGGTCACATCAGCCTCAGTGCTTCATAGTTTAGTGTCCAGCGTCCCCTGCTGGCTGTGCTTGTGAGGTCACAGCAGACTCAGTGCCTCATAGGTTAGTGTGCAGCGCCCCCTGCTGCCTGTGCTTGTGAGGTCACAGCAGCCTCAGTGCCTCACAGGCCAGTATCAGGCTCATGGCTGCTGGCTGTGCTTGTGAGGTCACAGCAGCCTCAGTGCCTCCTCTGCCAGTGCCATGCTCATGGCTGCTGGCTGTGCTTGTGAGGTCACAGCAGCCTCAGTGCCTCCTAGGCCCGTGGCAGGCTCATGGCTGCTGGCTGTCATTGTGAGGTCACAGCAGCCTCAGTGCCTCCTCTGCCAGTGCCATGCTCATGGCTGCTGGCTGTGCTTGTGAGGTCACAGCAGACTCAGTGCCTCCTCTGCCAGTATCAGGCTCATGGCTGCTGGTTGTGCTTGTGAGGTCACAGCAGCCTGAATGCCTCCTAGGCCAGTGGCAGGCTCATGGCTGCTGGCTGTGCTTGTGAGGTTATAGCAGCCTCAGTGCCTCACAGTTTAGTGTCCAGCGTCCATTGCTGGCTCTGCTTGTTTGGTCACAGCAGCCTCAGTGCCTCAGAAGTTGGAGTCCAGCGCCCCCTGCTGGCTCTGCTTGTGAGGTCACAGCAGACTCAGTGTCTCCGTGGACAGTGCCATGCTCATGGCTGCTGGCTGTGCTTGTGAGGTCACAGCAGCCTCAGTGCCTCCTCTGCCAGTGCCATGCTCATGGCTGCTGGCTGTGCTTGTGAGGTCACAGCAGCCTCAGTGCCTCCTAGGCCAGTATCAGGCTCATGGCTGCTGGCTGTGTTTGTGAGGTCACATCAGCCTGAGTGGCTCCTAGGCCAGTGGCAGGCTCATGGTTGCTGGCTGTGCTTGTGAGGTCACAGCAGACTCAGTGCCTCAAAAGTTAGTGTCCAGCGTCCCCTGCTAGCTGTGCTTGTGAGGTCACAGCAGCCTCAGTGCCTCCTCTGCCAGTGCCATGCTCATGGCTGCTGGCTGTGCTTGTGACAGCACAGCACCCTGAGTGCCTCCTAGGCCCGTGGCAGGCTCATGGCTGCTGGCTGTCATTGTGACGTCACAGCAGCCTCAGTGCCTCCTCTGCCAGTGCCATGCTCATGGCTGCTGGCTGTGCTTGTGAGGTCACAGCAGCCTCAGTGCCTCCTAGGCCAGTCTCAGGGTCATGGCTGCTGGTTGTGCTTGTGAGGTCACAGCAGCCTGAATGCCTCCTAGGCCAGTGGCAGGCTCATGGCTGCTGGCTCTGCTTGTGAGGTTATAGCAGCCTCAGTGCCTCACAGTTTAGTGTCCAGCTTCCATTGCTGGCTCTGCTTGTTTGGTCACAGCAGACTCAGTGCCTCATAGGTTAGTGTCCAGCGCCCCCTGCTGGCTCTGCTTCTGAGGTCACAGCAGACTCAGCGCCTCCCAGGCCAGTATCAGGCTCATGGCTGCTGGCTGTGCTTGTGACGTCACAGCAGACACAGTGCCTCCTCTGCCACTGCCACGTTCATGGCTGCTGGCTGTGCTTGTGAGGCCACAGCAGCCTCAGTGCCTCCTAGGCCAGTATCAGGCTCATGGCTGCTGGCTGTGCTTGTGAGGTCACAGCAGACTCAGTGCCTCCTAGGCCCGTGCCATGCTCATGGCTGCTGGCTGTCATTGTGAGGTCACAGCAGCCTGAATGCCTCCTAGCCCTGTGGCAGGCTCATGGCTGCTGGCTGTGCTTGTGACGTCACAGCAGCCTGAGTGCCTCCTAGGCCTGTGGCAGGCTCATGGCTGCTGGCTGTCATTGTGAGGTCACAGCAGCCTCAGTGCCTCCTCTGCCAGTGCCATGCTCATGGCTGCTGGCTGTGCTTGTGAGGTCACAGCAGCCTCAGTGCCTCCTAGGCCAGTATCAGGCTCATGGCTGCTGGTTGTGCTTGTGAGGTCACAGCAGCCTGAATGGCTCCTAGGCCAGTGGCAGGCTCATGGCTGCTGGCTGTGCTTGTGAGGTCACAGCAGACTCAGTGCCCCAAAAGTTAGTGTCCAGCGTCCCCTGCTGGCTCTGCTTGTGAGGTCACAGCAGCCCCAGTGCCTCCTCTGCCAGTGCCATGCTCATGGCTGCTGGCTGTGCTTGTGACGTCACAGCAGCCTGAGTGCCTCCTAGGCCCGTGCCATGCTCATGGCTGCTGGCTGTGCTTGTGAGGTCACAGCAGCCTCAGTGCCTCCTCTGCCAGTGCCATGCTCATGGCTGCTGGCTGTGCTTGTGACGTCACAGCAGCCTCAGTGCTTCCTAGGCCAGTATCAGGCTCATGGCTACTAGTTGTGCTTGTGAGGTCACAGCAGCCTGAATGCCTCCTAGGCCAGTGTCAGGCTCATGGCTGCTGGCTGTGCTTGTGAGGTCACAGCAGCCTCAGTGCCTCACAGGCCAGTATCAGGCTCATGGCTGCTGGCTGTCATTGTGACGTCACAGCAGACACAGTGCCTCCTCTGCCACTGCCATGCTCATGGCTGCTGGCTGTGCTTGTGAGGTCACAGCAGCCTCAGTGCCTCCTCTGCCAGTGCCATGCTCATGGCTGCTGGCTGTGCTTGTGAGGTCACAGCAGCCTCAGTGCCTCCTAGGCCCGTGGCAGGCTCATGGCTGCTGGCTGTCATTGTGACGTCACAGCAGCCTCAGTGCCTCCTCTGCCAGTGCCATGCTCATGGCTGCTGGCTGTGCTTGTGACGTCACAGCAGCCTCAGTGCCTCCTACGCCCGTGGCAGGCTCATGGCTGCTGGCTGTGCTTGTGAGGTCACAGCAGCCTCAGTGCCTCCTCTGCCAGTGCCATGCTCATTGCTGCTGGCTGTGCTTGTGAGGTCACAGCAGCCTGAGTGCCTCTCAGGCCAGTGGCAGTCTCATGGCTGCTGGCTGTGCTTGTGAGGTCACAGCAGCCTCAGTTCCTCCTAGGCCAGTATCAGGCTCATGGCTACTGGCTGTGCTTCTGAGGTCACAGAGGCCTGAATGCCTCCTAGGCCAGTGGCAGGCTCATGGCTGCTGGCTGTGCTTGTGAGGTTATAGCAGCCTCAGTGCCTCACAGTTTAGTGTCCAGCGTCCATTGCTGGCTCTGCTTGTTTGGTCACAGCAGCCTCAGTGCCTCTCAGGCCAGTATCAGGCTCATGGCTGCTGCCTGTGATTGTGAGGTCACATCAGCCTCAGTGCCTCATAGGTTAGTGTCCAGCGCCCCCTGCTGGCTGTGCTTGTGAGGTCACAGCAGCCTCAGTGCCTCTCAGGCCAGTATCAAGCTCATGGCTGCTGGCTGTGCTTGTGACATCACAGCAGACACAGTGCGTCCTAGGCCCATGCCATGCTCATGGCTGCTGGCTGTGCTTGTGAGGTCACAGCAGCCTCAGTGCCTCCTAGGCCAGTATCAGGCTCATGGCTGCTGGCTGTGCTTGTGAGGTCACAGCAGCCTCAGTGACTCTGTGGATAATGCCATGCTCATGGCTGCTGGCTGTGCTTCTCAGGTCACAGCAGCCTCAGTGCCTCTGAGTCCAGGGGCAGTCTCATGGCTGCTGGCTGTGCTTGTGAGGTCACAGCAGCCTGAATGCCTCCTAGCCCTGTGGCAGGCTCACGGCTGCTGGCTATGATTGTGAGGTCACAGCAGACGCAGTGCCTCATAGATTAGTGTCCAGCGTCCCCTGGTGGCTGTGCTTGTGAGGTCACAGCAGCCTCAGTGCCTCATAGTTTAGTGTCCAGCGTCCCCTGCTAGCTCTGCTTGTGAGATCACAGCAGACTCAGTGCCTCATAAGTTAGTGTCCAGCGCCCCCTGCTGGCTGTGCTTCTGAGGTCACAGCAGCCTCAGTGCCTCCTCTGCCAGTGCCAGGGTCATGGCTGCTGGCTGTGCTTGTGAGGTCACACCAGCCTCAGTGCCTCCCAGGCCAGTGTCAGGCTCATGGCTGCTGGCTGTGCTTCTGAGGTCACAGCAGCCTCAGGGCCTCCTCTGCCACTGCCATGCTCATGGCTGCTGGCTGTGCTTGTGAGGTCACAGCAGCCTCAGTGCCTCCTAGGCCAGTATCAGGCTCATGGCTGCTGGCTGTGCTTGTGAGGTCACAGAAATCTGAATGCCTCCTAGGCCAGTGGCAGGCTCATGGCTGCTGGCTGTGATTGTGAGGTCACAGCAGCCTCAGTGCCTCATAGTTTAGTGTCCAGCGTCCCCTGCTGGCTCTGCTGGTGAGGTCACAGCAGACTCAGTGCCTCATAGGTTAGTGTCCAGTGCCCCCTGCTGGCTCTGCTTGTGAGGTCACAGCAGACTCAGTGACTCTCAGGCCAGTATCAGGCTCATGGCTGCTGGCTGTGCTTGTGACGTCACAGCAGCCTCAGTGCCTCCTCTGCCAGTGCCATACTTATGGCTGCTGGCTGTGCTTGTGAGGTCACAGCAGCCTCAGTGCCTCCTAGGCCAGTATCAGGCTCATGGCTGCTGGCTGTGCTTGTGAGGTCACAGCAGCCTCAGTGCCTCCTAGGCCAGTGGCAGGCTCATGGCTGATGGCTGTGATTGTGAGGTCACATCAGCCTCAGTGCTTCATAGTTTAGTGTCCAGCGTCCCCTGATGGCTGTGCTTGTGAGGTCACAGCAGACTCAGTGCCTCATAGGTTAGTGTGCAGCGCCCCCTGCTGGCTCTGCTTGTGAGGTCACAGCAGCCTGAGTGCCTCACAGGCCAGTATCAGGCTCATGGCTGCTGGCTGTGCTTCTGAGGTCACACCAGCCTCAGTGCCTCCTCTGCCAGTGCCATGCTCCTGGCTGCTGGCTGTGCTTGTGACGTCACAGCAGCCTGAGTGCCTCCTAGGCCCGTGGCAGGCTCATGGCTGCTGGCTGTCATTGTGAGGTCACAGCAGCCTCAGTGCCTCCTCTGCCAGTGCCATGCTCATGGCTGCTGGCTGTGCTTGTGAGGTCACAGCAGACTCAGTGCCTCCTCTGCCAGTATCAGGCTCATGGCTGCTGGTTGTGCTTGTGAGGTCACAGCAGCCTGAATGCCTCCTAGGCCAGTGGCAGGCTCATGGCTGCTGGCTCTGCTTGTGAGGTTATAGCAGCCTCAGTGCCTCACAGTTTAGTGTCCAGCGTCCATTGCTGGCTCTGCTTGTTTGGTCACAGCAGACTCAGTGCCTCATAGGTTAGTGTCCAGCGCCCCCTGCTGGCTCTGCTTGTGAGGTCACAGCAGACTCAGCGCCTCCCAGGCCAATATCAGGCTCATGGCTGCTGGCTGTGCTTGTGACGTCACAGCAACCCCAGTGCCTCCTCTGCCACTGTCAGGCTCATGGCTGCTGGCTGTGCTTCTGAGGTCACAGCAGCCTCAGTGACTCTGTGGATAGTGCCATGCTCATGGTTGCTGGCTGTGCTTCTCAGGTCACAGCAGCCTCAGTGCCTCTGAGTCCAGGGGCAGTCTCATGGCTGCTGGCTGTGCTTGTTAGGTCACAGCAGCCTGAATTCCTCCTAGCCCTGTGGCAGGCTCATGGCTGCTGGCTGTGCTTGTGACGTCACAGCAGCCTGAGTGCCTCCTAGGCCTGTGGCAGGCTCATGGCTGCTGGCTGTGCTTGTGAGGTCACAGCAGCCTCAGTGCCTCCTCGGCCAGTGCCATGCTCATGGCTGCTGGCTGTGCTTGTGAGGTCACAGCAGACTCAGTGACTCTCAGGCCAGTGGCAGGCTCATGGCTGCTGGCTGTGCTTGTGAGGTCACAGCAGACTCAGTGCCCCAAAAGTTAGTGTCCAGCGTCCCCTGCTGGCTGTGGTTGTGAGGTCACAGCAGCCCCAGTGCCTCCTCTGCCAGTGTCAGGCTCATGGCTGCTGGCTGTGCTTCTGAGGTCACAGCAGCCTCAGTGACTCTGTGGATAGTGCCATGCTCATGGCTGCTGGCTGTGCTTCTCAGGTCACAGCAGCCTCAGTGCCTCCCAGGCCAGTGTCAGGCTCATGGTTGCTGGCTGTGCTTGTGAGGTCACAGCAGCCTCATTGCCTCCTCTGCCACTGCCATGCTCATGGCTGCTGGCTGTGCTTGTGAGGTCACAGCAGCCTCAGTGCCTCCTAGGCCAGTATCAGGCTCATGGCTGCTGGCTGTGCTTCTGAGGTCACAGAAATCTGAATGCCTCCTAGGCCAGTGGCAGGCTCATGGCTGCTGGCTGTGCTTGTGAGGTCACAGCAGCCTCAGTGCCTCATCGTTTAGTGTCCAGCGCCCCCTGCTGGCTGTGATTGTGAGGTCACAGCAGACTCAGTGCCTCATAGGTTAGTGTGCAGCGCCCCCTGCTGGCTGTGCTTGTGAGGTCACAGCAGCCTCAGTGCCTCCTAGGCCCGTGCCATGCTCATGGCTGCTGGCTGTGCTTGTGAGGTCACAGCAGCCTCAGTGCCTCCTCTGCCACTGCCACGTTCATGGCTGCTGGCTGTGCTTGTGAGGCCACAGCAGCCTCAGTGCCTCCTAGGCCAGTATCAGGCTCATGGCTGCTGGCTGTGCTTGTAAGGTCACAGCAGACTCAGTGCCTCCTAGGCCCGTGCCATGCTCATGGCTGCTGGCTGTGCTTGTGAGGTCACAGCAGACTCAGTGCCCCAAAAGTTAGTGTCCAGCGTCCCCTGCTGGCACTGCTTGTGAGGTCACAGCAGCCTGAGTGCCTCCTCTGCCAGTGTCAGGCTCATGGCTGCTGGCTGTGCTTCTGAGGTCACAGCAGCCTCAGTGACTCCGTGGATAGTGCCATGCTCATGGCTGCTGGCTGTGCTTCTCAGGTCACAGCAGCCTCAGTGCCTCCTAGGCCAGTATCAGGCTCATGGCTGCTGGCTGTGCTTGTGAGGTCACAGCAGCCTCAGTGCCTCTCTGGCCAGTGGCAGGCTCATGGCTGCTGGCTGTGATTGTGAGGTCACATCAGCCTCAGTGCTTCATAGTTTAGTATCCAGCGTCCCCTGCTGGCTGTGCTTGTGAGGTCACAGCAGACTCAGTGCCTCAAAAGTTGGTGTCCAGCGCCCCCTGCTGGCTGTGCTTGTGAGGTCACAGCAGCTTCAGTGTCTCCGTGGATAGTACCATGCTCATGGCTGCTGGCTGTGCTTGTGAGGTCACAGCAGCCTCAGTGCCTCTCAGGCCAGTGGCAGGCTCATGGCTGCTGGCTGTGCTTGTGAGGTTATAGCAGCCTCAGTGCCTCACAGTTTAGTGTCCAGCGTCCATTGCTGGCTCTGCTTGTGAGGTCACAGCAGACTCAGTGCCTCATAGGTTAGTGTCCAGCGCCCCCTGCTGGCTCTGCTTGTGAGGTCGCAGCAGCCTCAGTGCCTCCTCTGCCAATGTCAGGGTCATGGCTGCTGACTGTGCTTGTGAGGTCACAGCAGCCTCAATTCCTCCTAGGCCAGTATCAGGCTCATGGCTGCTGGCTGGATTTCTGAGTTCACAGAAGCCTGAATGCCTCCTAGCCCTGTGGCAGGCTCATGGCTGCTGGCTGTGCTTGTGAGGTCACAGCAGCCTCAGTGCCTCAAAAGTTAGTGTCCAACGCCCCCTGCTGGCTCTGCTTGTGAGGTCACAGCAGCCTCAGTGCCTCCTCTGCCAGTGCCATGCTCATGGCTGCTGGCTGTGCTTGTGAGGTCACACCAGCCTCAGTGCCTCCCAGGCCAGTGTCAGGCTCATGGTTGCTGGCTGTGCTTGTGAGGTCACAGCAGCCTCATTGCCTCCTCTGCCACTGCCATGCTCATGGCTGCTGGCTGTGCTTGTGAGGTCACAGCAGCCTCAGTGCCTCCTAGGCCAGTATCAGGCTCATGGCTGCTGGCTGTGCTTCTGAGGTCACAGAAATCTGAATGCCTCCTAGGCCAGTGGCAGGCTCATGGCTGCTGGCTGTGCTTGTGAGGTCACAGCAGCCTCAGTGCCTCATCGTTTAGTGTCCAGCGCCCCCTGCTGGCTGTGATTGTGAGGTCACAGCAGACTCAGTGCCTCATAGGTTAGTGTGCAGCGCCCCCTGCTGGCTGTGCTTGTGATGTCACAGCAGCCTCAGTGCCTCCTAGGCCCGTGCCATGCTCATGGCTGCTGGCTGTGCTTGTGAGGTCACAGCAGCCTCAGTGCCTCCTCTGCCACTGCCACGTTCATGGCTGCTGGCTGTGCTTCTGAGGTCACAGCAGCCTCAGTGCCTCCTAGGCCAGTATCAGGCTCATGGCTGCTGGCTGTGCTTGTGAGGTCACAGCAGACTCAGTGCCTCCTAGGCCCGTGCCATGCTCATGGCTGCTGGCTGTGCTTGTGAGGTCACAGTAGACTCAGTGCACCAAAAGTTAGTGTCCAGCGTCCCCTGCTGGCACTGCTTGTGAGGTCACAGCAGCCTGAGTGCCTCCTCTGCCAGTGTCAGGCTCATGGCTGCTGGCTGTGCTTGTGAGGTCACAGCAGACTCAGTGACTCCGTGGATAGTGCCATGCTCATGGCTGCTGGCTGTGCTTCTCAGGTCACAGCAGCCTCAGTGCCTCCTAGGCCAGTATCAGGCTCATGGCTGCTGGCAGTGCTTGTGAGGTCACAGCAGCCTCAGTGCCTCTCTGGCCAGTGGCAGGCTCATGGCTGCTGGCTGTGATTGTGAGGTCACATCAGCCTCAGTGCTTCATAGTTTAGTATCCAGCGTCCCCTGCTGGCTGTGCTTGTGAGGTCACAGCAGACTCAGTGCCTCAAAAGTTGGTGTCCAGCGCCCCCTGCTGGCTCTGCTTGTGAGGTCGCAGCAGACTCAGTGTCTCCGTGGATAGTACCATGCTCATGGCTGCTGGCTGTGCTTGTGAGGTCACAGCAGCCTCAGTGCCTCTCAGGCCAGTGGCAGGCTCATGGCTGCTGGCTGTGCTTGTGAGGTTATAGCAGCCTCAGTGCCTCACAGTTTAGTGTCCAGCGTCCATTACTGGCTCTGCTTGTGAGGTCACAGCAGACTCAGTGCCTCATAGGTTAGTGTCCAGCGCCCCCTGCTGGCTGTGCTTGTGAGGTCACAGCAGCCTGAGTGCCTCCTAGGCCCGTGCCATGCTCATGGCTGCTGGCTGTGCTTGTGAGGTCACAGCAGCCTCAGTGCCTCCTAGGCCAGTATCAGGCTCATGGCTGCTGGCTGTGCTTGTGAGGTCACAGCAGCCTCAGCGCCTCACAGGCCAGTATCAGGCTCATGGCTGCTGGCTGTGCTTGTGACGTCACAGCAGCCTGAGTGCCTCCTAGGCCCGTGGCAGGCTCATGGCTGCTGGCTGTGATTGTGACGTCACAGCAGCCTCAGTGCCTCCTCTGCCAGTGCCATGCTCATGGCTGCTGGCTGTGCTTGTGACGTCACAGCAGCCTGAGTGCCTCCTAGGCCCGTGGCAGGCTCCTGGCTGCTGGATGTCATTGTGATGTCACAGCAGCCTCAGTGCCTCCTCTGCCAGTGCCATGCTCATGGCTGCTGGCTGTGCTTGTGAGGTCACAGCAGCCTCAGTGCCTCCTAGGCCCGTGCCATGCTCATGGCTGCTGGCTGTGCTTGTGAGGTCACAGCAGCCTCAGTGCCTCCTCTGCCACTGCCACGTTCATGGCTGCTGGCTGTGCTTCTCAGGTCACAGCAGCCTCAGTGCCTCCTAGGCCAGTATCAGGCTCATGGCTGCTGGCTGTGCTTGTGAGGTCACAGCAGCCTCAGTGCCTCTCTGGCCAGTGGCAGGCTCATGGCTGCTGGCTGTGCTTGTGAGGTCACATCAGCCTCAGTGCTTCATAGTTTAGTATCCAGCGTCCCCTGCTGGCTGTGCTTGTGAGGTCACAGCAGACTCAGTGCCTCAAAAGTTGGTGTCCAGCGCCCCCTGCTGGCTCTGCTTGTGAGGTCGCAGCAGACTCAGTGTCTCCGTGGATAGTACCATGCTCATGGCTGCTGGCTGTGCTTGTGAGGTCACAGCAGCCTCAGTGCCTCTCAGGCCAGTGGCAGGCTCATGGCTGCTGGCTGTGCTTGTGAGGTTATAGCAGCCTCAGTGCCTCACAGTTTAGTGTCCAGCGTCCATTGCTGGCTCTGCTTGTGAGGTCACAGCAGCCTCAGTGCCTCATAGGTTAGTGTCCAGCGCCCCCTGCTGGCTCTGCTTGTGAGGTCACAGCAGACTCAGTGCCTCCTAGGCCCGTGCCATGCTCATGGCTGCTGGCTGTGCTTGTGAGGTCACAGCAGCCTCAGTGCCTCCTAGGCCAGTATCAGGCTCATGGCTGCTGGCTGTGCTTGTGAGGTCACAGCAGCCTCAGTGCCTCCTAGGCCAGTATCAGGCTCATGGCTGCTGGCTGTGCTTCTGAGGTCACAGAAATCTGAATGCCTCCTAGGCCAGTGTCAGGCTCATGGCTGCTGGCTGTGCTTGTGAGGTCACAGCAGCCTCAGTGCCTCATCGTTTAGTGTCCAGCGCCCCCTGCTGGCTGTGCTTGTGAGGTCACAGCAGCCTCAGTGCCTCATAGGTTAGTGTGCAGCGCCCCCTGTTGGCTCTGCTAGTGAGGTCACAGCAGCCTCAGTGCCTCACAGGCCCGTGCCATGCTCATGGCTGCTGGCTGTGCTTGTGAGGTCACAGCAGCCTCAGTGCCTCCTCTGCCACTGCCACGTTCATGGCTGCTGGCTGTGCTTGTGAGGCCACAGCAGCCTCAGTGCCTCCTAGGCCAGTATCAGGCTCATGGCTGCTGGCTGTGCTTGTGAGGTCACAGCAGACTCAGTGCCTCCTAGACCAGTATCAGGCTCATGGCTGCTGGCTGTGCTTGTGAGGTCACAGCAGACTCAGTGCCCCAAAAGTTAGTGTCCAGCGTCCCCTGCTGGCACTGCTTGTGAGGTCACAGCAGCCCCAGTGCCTCCTCTGCCAGTGTCAGGCTCATGGCTGCTGGCTGTGCTTCTGAGGTCACAGCAGCCTCAGTGACTCCGTGGATAGTGCCATGCTCATGGCTGCTGGCTGTGCTTCTCAGGTCACAGCAGCCTCAGTGCCTCCTAGGCCAGTATCAGGCTCATGGCTGCTGGCTGTGCTTGTGAGGTCACAGCAGCCTCAGTGCCTCTCTGGCCAGTGGCAGGCTCATGGCTGCTGGCTGTGATTGTGAGGTCACATCAGCCTCAGTGCTTCATAGTTTAGTATCCAGCGTCCCCTGCTGGCTGTGCTTGTGAGGTCACAGCAGACTCAGTGCCTCAGAAGTTGGTGTCCAGCGCCCCCTGCTGGCTCTGCTTGTGAGGTCGCAGCAGACTCAGTGTCTCCGTGGATAGTACCATGCTCATGGCTGCTGGCTGTGCTTGTGAGGTCACAGCAGCCTCAGTGCCTCTCAGGCCAGTGGCAGGCTCATGGCTGCTGGCTGTGCTTGTGAGGTTATAGCAGCCTCAGTGCCTCACAGTTTAGTGTCCAGCGTCCATTGCTAGCTCTGCTTGTGAGGTCACAGCAGACTCAGTGCCTCATAGGTTAGTGTCCAGCGCCCCCTGCTGGCTCTGCTTGTGAGGTCACAGCAGCCTGAGTGCCTCCTAGGCCCGTGCCATGCTCATGGCTGCTGGCTGTGCTTGTGAGGTCACAGCAGCCTCAGTGCCTCCTAGGCCAGTATCAGGCTCATGGCTGCTGGCTGTGCTTGTGAGGTCACAGCAGCCTCAGCGCCTCACAGGCCAGTATCAGGCTCATGGCTGCTGGCTGTGCTTGTGACGTCACAGCAGCCTGAGTGCCTCCTAGGCCCGTGGCAGGCTCATGGCTGCTGGCTGTGATTGTGACGTCACAGCAGCCTCAGTGCCTCCTCTGCCAGTGCCATGCTCATGGCTGCTGGCTCTGCTTGTGACGTCACAGCAGCCTGAGTGCCTCCTAGGCCCGTGGCAGGCTCATGGCTGCTGGATGTCATTGTGATGTCACAGCAGCCTCAGTGCCTCCTCTGCCAGTGCCATGCTCATGGCTGCCGGCTGTGCTTGTGAGGTCACAGCAGCCTCAGTGCCTCCTAGACCAGTATCAGGCTCATGGCTGCTGGTTGTGCTTGTGAGGTCACAGCAGCCTGAATGCCTCCTAGGCCAGTGGCAGGCTCATGGCTGCTGGCTGTGCTTGTGAGGTTTTAGCTGCCTCAGTGCCTCACAGTTTAGTGTCCAGCGTCCATTGCTGGCTCTGCTTGTTTGGTCACAGCAGACTCAGTGCCTCATAGGTTAGTGTCCATCGCCCCCTGCTGGCTGTGCTTGTGAGGTCACAGCAGACTCAGCGCCTCCCAGGCCAATATCAGGCTCATGGCTGCTGGCTGTGCTTGTGATGTCACAGCAGACACAGTGCCTCCTAGGCCCGTGCCATGCTCATGGCTGCTGGCTGTGCTTCTGAGGTCACAGCAGCCTCAGTGCCTCCCAGGCCAGTATCAGGCTCATGGCTGCTGGCTGTGCTTGTGAGGTCACAGCAGCCTCAGTGCCCCCTAGACCAGTGGCAGGCTCATGGCTGCTGGCTGTGCTTGTGAGGTCACAGCAGCCTCAGTGCCTCATCGTTTAGTGTCCAGCGTCCCCTGCTGGCTCTGCTTGTGAGGTCACAGCAGACTCAGTGCCTCTCAGGCCAGTATCAGGCTCATGGCTGCTGGCTGTGATTGTGAGGTCACAGCAGCCTCAGTGCCTCCTCTGCCAGTGCCATGCTCATGGCTGCTGGCTGTGCTTGTGAGGTCACACCAGCCTCAGTGCCTCACAGGCCAGTATCAGGCTCATGGCTACTGGCTGTGCTTCTGAGGTCACAGAGGCCTGAATGCCTCCTAGGCCAGTGGCAGGCTCATGGCTGCTGGCTGTGCTTCTGAGGTTATAGCAGCCTCAGTGCCTCACAGTTTAGTGTCCAGCGTCCATTGCTGGTTCTGCTTGTTTGGTCACAGCAGCCTCAGTGCCTCTCAGGCCAGTATCAGGCTCATGGCTGCTGGCTGTGATTGTGAGGTCACATCAGCCTCAGTGCCTCATAGGTTAGTGTCCAGCGCCCCCTGCTGGCTGTGCTTGTGAGGTCACAGCAGCCTCAGTGCCTCTCAGGCCAGTATCAGGCTCATGGCTGCTGGCTGTGCTTGTGACGTCACAGCAGACACAGTGCCTCCTAGGCCCATGCCATGCTCATGGCTGCTGGCTGTGCTTGTGAGGTCACAGCAGCCTCAGTGCCTCCTAGGCCAGTATCAGGCTCATGGCTGCTGGCTGTGCTTGTGAGGTCACAGCAGCCTCAGTGCCTCCTAGGCCAGTGGCAGGCTCATGGCTGCTGGCTGTGCTTGTGAGGTCACAGCAGACTCAGTGCCCCAAAAGTTAGTGTCCAGCGTCCCCTGCTGGCTGTGCTTGTGAGGTCACAGCAGCCCCAGTGCCTCCTCTGCCAGTGTCAGGCTCATGGCTGCTGGCTGTGCTTCTGAGGTCACAGCAGCCTCAGTGACTCTGTGGATAGTGCCATGCTCATAGCTGCTGGCTGTGCTTCTCAGGTCACAGCAGCCTCAGTGCCTCTGAGTCCAGGGGCAGTCTCATGGCTGCTGGCTGTGCTTGTGAGGTCACAGCAGCCTGAATGCCTCCTACCCCTGTGGCAGGCTCATGGCTGCTGGCTATGATTGTGAGGTCACAGCAGCCTCAGTGCCTCATAGTTTAGTGTCCAGGGTCCCCTGCTGGCTCTGCTTGTGAGGTCACATCAGACTCCGTGCCTCAAAAGTTAGTGTCCAGCGCCCCCTGCTGGCTGTGCTTGTGAGGTCACACCAGCCTCAGTGCCTCACAGGCCAGTGCCATGCTCATGGCTGCTGGCTGTGCTTGTGACGTCACACCAGCCTCAGTGCCTCCCAGGCCAGTGTCAGGCTCATGGCTGCTGGCTGTGCTTCTGAGGTCACAGCAGCCTCAGTGCCTCCTCTGCCAGTGCCATGCTCATGGCTGCTGGCTGTGCTTGTGAGGTCACAGCAGCCTCAGTGCCTCCCAGGCCAGTATCAGGCTCATGGCTGCTGGCTGTGCTTCTGAGGTCACAGAAATCTGAATGCCTCCTAGGCCAGTGGCAGGCTCATGGCTGCTGGCTGTGCTTGTGAGGTCACAGCAGCCTCAGTGCCTCATAGTTTAGTGTCCAGCGTCCCCTGCTGGCTGTGCTTGTGAGGTCACAGCAACCCCAGTGCCTCCTCTGCCACTGTCAGGCTCATGGCTGCTGGCTGTGCTTCTGAGGTCACAGCAGCCTCAGTGACTCTGTGGATAGTGCCATGCTCATGGTTGCTGGCTGTGCTTCTCAGGTCACAGCAGCCTCAGTGCCTCTGAGTCCAGGGGCAGTCTCATGGCTGCTGGCTCTGCTTGTGAGGTCACAGCAGCCTGAATTCCTCCTAGCCTTGTGGCAGGCTCATGGCTGCTGGCTGTGCTTGTGACGTCACAGCAGCCTGAGTGCCTCCTAGGCCTGTGGCAGGCTCATGGCTGCTGGCTGTGCTTGTGAGGTCACAGCAGCCTCAGTGCCTCCTCTGCCAGTGCCATGCTCATGGCTGCTGGCTGTGCTTGTGAGGTCACAGCAGCCTCAGTGCCTCCTAGGCCAGTATCAGGCTCATGGCTGCTGGCTGTGCTTGTGAGGTCACAGCAGACTCAGTGACTCTCAGGCCAGTGGCAGGCTCATGGCTGCTGGCTGTGCTTGTTAGGTCACAGCAGACTCAGTGCCCCAAAAGTTAGTGTCCAGCGTCCCCTGCTGGCTGTGCTTGTGAGGTCACAGCAGCCCCAGTGCCTCCTCTGCCAGTGTCAGGCTCATGGCTGCTGGCTGTGCTTCTGAGGTCACAGCAGCCTCAGTGACTCTGTGGATAGTGCCATGCTCATGGCTGCTGGCTGTGCTTGTGAGGTCACAGCAGCCTCAGTGCCTCCTAGGCCAGTATCAGGCTCATGGCTGCTGGCTGTGCTTGTGAGGTCACAGCAGCCTCAGTGCCTCCTAGCCCTGTGGCAGGCTCATGGCTGCTGGCTATGATTGTGAGGTCACAGCAGCCTCAGTGCCTCATAGTTTAGTGTCCAGCGTCCCCTGATGGCTGTGCTTGTGAGGTCACAGCAGCCACAGTGCCTCATAGGTTAGTGTCCATCGCCCCCTACTGGCTGTGATTGTGACGTCACAGCAGCCTCAGTGCCTCCCAGGCCAATATCAGGCTCATGGCTGCTGGCTGTGCTTGTGACGTCACAGCAGCCTGAATGCCTCTTAGGCCGTGGCAGGCTCATGGCTGCTGGCTGTGCTTGTGAGGTCACAGCAGCCTCAGTGCCTCCTCTGCCAGTGCCATGCTCATGGCTGCTGGCTGTGCTTGTGAGGTCACAGCAGCCTCAGTGCCTCCTAGGCCAGTATCAGGCTCATGGCTGCTGGCTGTGCTTCTGAGGTCACAGAAATCTGAATGCCTCCTAGGCCAGTGGCAGGCTCATGGCTGCTGGCTGTGCTTGTGAGGTCACAGCAGCCTCAGTGCCTCATCGTTTAGTGTCCAGCGTCCCCTGCTGGCTCTGCTTGTGAGGTCACAGCAGACTCAGTGCCTCATAGGTTAGTGTGCAGCGCCCCCTGTTGGCTCTGCTAGTGAGGTCACAGCAGCCTCAGTGCCTCACAGGCCAGTATCAGGCTCATGGCTGCTGGCTGTGCTTGTGAGGTCACAGCAGCCTCAGTGCCTCCTCTGCCACTGCCATGCTCATGGCTGCTGGCTGTGCTTGTGAGGTCACAGCAGCCTCAGTGCCTCCTAGGCCAGTATCAGGCTCATGGCTGCTGGCTGTGCTTGTGAGGTCACAGCAGACTCAGTGCCTCCTAGGCCCGTGCCATGCTCATGGCTGCTGGCTGTGCTTGTGAGGTCACAGCAGACTCAGTGCCCCAAAAGTTAGTGTCCAGCGTCCCCTGCTGGCACTGCTTGTGAGGTCACAGCAGCCTGAGTGCCTCCTCTGCCAGTGTCAGGCTCATGGCTGCTGGCTGTGCTTGTGAGGTCACAGCAGACTCAGTGACTCCGTGGATAGTGCCATGCTCATGGCTGCTGGCTGTGCTTCTCAGGTCACAGCAGCCTCAGTGCCTCCTAGGCCAGTATCAGGCTCATGGCTGCTGGCAGTGCTTGTGAGGTCACAGCAGCCTCAGTGCCTCTCTGGCCAGTGGCAGGCTCATGGCTGCTGGCTGTGATTGTGAGGTCACATCAGCCTCAGTGCTTCATAGTTTAGTATCCAGCGTCCCCTGCTGGCTGTGCTTGTGAGGTCACAGCAGACTCAGTGCCTCAAAAGTTGGTGTCCAGCGCCCCCTGCTGGCTCTGCTTGTGAGGTCGCAGCAGACTCAGTGTCTCCGTGGATAGTACCATGCTCATGGCTGCTGGCTGTGCTTGTGAGGTCACAGCAGCCTCAGTGCCTCTCAGGCCAGTGGCAGGCTCATGGCTGCTGGCTGTGCTTGTGAGGTTATAGCAGCCTCAGTGCCTCACAGTTTAGTGTCCAGCGTCCATTACTGGCTCTGCTTGTGAGGTCACAGCAGACTCAGTGCCTCATAGGTTAGTGTCCAGCGCCCCCTGCTGGCTGTGCTTGTGAGGTCACAGCAGCCTGAGTGCCTCCTAGGCCCGTGCCATGCTCATGGCTGCTGGCTGTGCTTGTGAGGTCACAGCAGCCTCAGTGCCTCCTAGGCCAGTATCAGGCTCATGGCTGCTGGCTGTGCTTGTGAGGTCACAGCAGCCTCAGCGCCTCACAGGCCAGTATCAGGCTCATGGCTGCTGGCTGTGCTTGTGACGTCACAGCAGCCTGAGTGCCTCCTAGGCCCGTGGCAGGCTCATGGCTGCTGGCTGTGATTGTGACGTCACAGCAGCCTCAGTGCCTCCTCTGCCAGTGCCATGCTCATGGCTGCTGGCTGTGCTTGTGACGTCACAGCAGCCTGAGTGCCTCCTAGGCCCGTGGCAGGCTCCTGGCTGCTGGATGTCATTGTGATGTCACAGCAGCCTCAGTGCCTCCTCTGCCAGTGCCATGCTCATGGCTGCTGGCTGTGCTTGTGAGGTCACAGCAGCCTCAGTGCCTCCTAGGCCCGTGCCATGCTCATGGCTGCTGGCTGTGCTTGTGAGGTCACAGCAGCCTCAGTGCCTCCTCTGCCACTGCCACGTTCATGGCTGCTGGCTGTGCTTGTGAGGTCACAGCAGCCTCAGTGCCTCCTAGGCCAGTATCAGGCTCATGGCTGCTGGCTGTGCTTGTGAGGTCACAGCAGCCTCAGTGCCTCTCTGGCCAGTGGCAGGCTCATGGCTGCTGGCTGTGCTTGTGAGGTCACATCAGCCTCAGTGCTTCATAGTTTAGTATCCAGCGTCCCCTGCTGGCTGTGCTTGTGAGGTCACAGCAGACTCAGTGCCTCAAAAGTTGGTGTCCAGCGCCCCCTGCTGGCTCTGCTTGTGAGGTCGCAGCAGACTCAGTGTCTCCGTGGATAGTACCATGCTCATGGCTGCTGGCTGTGCTTGTGAGGTCACAGCAGCCTCAGTGCCTCTCAGGCCAGTGGCAGGCTCATGGCTGCTGGCTGTGCTTGTGAGGTTATAGCAGCCTCAGTGCCTCACAGTTTAGTGTCCAGCGTCCATTGCTGGCTCTGCTTGTGAGGTCACAGCAGCCTCAGTGCCTCATAGGTTAGTGTCCAGCGCCCCCTGCTGGCTCTGCTTGTGAGGTCACAGCAGACTCAGTGCCTCCTAGGCCCGTGCCATGCTCATGGCTGCTGGCTGTGCTTGTGAGGTCACAGCAGCCTCAGTGCCTCCTAGGCCAGTATCAGGCTCATGGCTGCTGGCTGTGCTTGTGAGGTCACAGCAGCCTCAGTGCCTCCTAGGCCAGTATCAGGCTCATGGCTGCTGGCTGTGCTTCTGAGGTCACAGAAATCTGAATGCCTCCTAGGCCAGTGTCAGGCTCATGGCTGCTGGCTGTGCTTGTGAGGTCACAGCAGCCTCAGTGCCTCATCGTTTAGTGTCCAGCGCCCCCTGCTGGCTGTGCTTGTGAGGTCACAGCAGCCTCAGTGCCTCATAGGTTAGTGTGCAGCGCCCCCTGTTGGCTCTGCTAGTGAGGTCACAGCAGCCTCAGTGCCTCACAGGCCCGTGCCATGCTCATGGCTGCTGGCTGTGCTTGTGAGGTCACAGCAGCCTCAGTGCCTCCTCTGCCACTGCCACGTTCATGGCTGCTGGCTGTGCTTGTGAGGCCACAGCAGCCTCAGTGCCTCCTAGGCCAGTATCAGGCTCATGGCTGCTGGCTGTGCTTGTGAGGTCACAGCAGACTCAGTGCCTCCTAGACCAGTATCAGGCTCATGGCTGCTGGCTGTGCTTGTGAGGTCACAGCAGACTCAGTGCCCCAAAAGTTAGTGTCCAGCGTCCCCTGCTGGCACTGCTTGTGAGGTCACAGCAGCCCCAGTGCCTCCTCTGCCAGTGTCAGGCTCATGGCTGCTGGCTGTGCTTCTGAGGTCACAGCAGCCTCAGTGACTCCGTGGATAGTGCCATGCTCATGGCTGCTGGCTGTGCTTCTCAGGTCACAGCAGCCTCAGTGCCTCCTAGGCCAGTATCAGGCTCATGGCTGCTGGCTGTGCTTGTGAGGTCACAGCAGCCTCAGTGCCTCTCTGGCCAGTGGCAGGCTCATGGCTGCTGGCTGTGATTGTGAGGTCACATCAGCCTCAGTGCTTCATAGTTTAGTATCCAGCGTCCCCTGCTGGCTGTGCTTGTGAGGTCACAGCAGACTCAGTGCCTCAGAAGTTGGTGTCCAGCGCCCCCTGCTGGCTCTGCTTGTGAGGTCGCAGCAGACTCAGTGTCTCCGTGGATAGTACCATGCTCATGGCTGCTGGCTGTGCTTGTGAGGTCACAGCAGCCTCAGTGCCTCTCAGGCCAGTGGCAGGCTCATGGCTGCTGGCTGTGCTTGTGAGGTTATAGCAGCCTCAGTGCCTCACAGTTTAGTGTCCAGCGTCCATTGCTAGCTCTGCTTGTGAGGTCACAGCAGACTCAGTGCCTCATAGGTTAGTGTCCAGCGCCCCCTGCTGGCTCTGCTTGTGAGGTCACAGCAGCCTGAGTGCCTCCTAGGCCCGTGCCATGCTCATGGCTGCTGGCTGTGCTTGTGAGGTCACAGCAGCCTCAGTGCCTCCTAGGCCAGTATCAGGCTCATGGCTGCTGGCTGTGCTTGTGAGGTCACAGCAGCCTCAGCGCCTCACAGGCCAGTATCAGGCTCATGGCTGCTGGCTGTGCTTGTGACGTCACAGCAGCCTGAGTGCCTCCTAGGCCCGTGGCAGGCTCATGGCTGCTGGCTGTGATTGTGACGTCACAGCAGCCTCAGTGCCTCCTCTGCCAGTGCCATGCTCATGGCTGCTGGCTCTGCTTGTGACGTCACAGCAGCCTGAGTGCCTCCTAGGCCCGTGGCAGGCTCATGGCTGCTGGATGTCATTGTGATGTCACAGCAGCCTCAGTGCCTCCTCTGCCAGTGCCATGCTCATGGCTGCCGGCTGTGCTTGTGAGGTCACAGCAGCCTCAGTGCCTCCTAGACCAGTATCAGGCTCATGGCTGCTGGTTGTGCTTGTGAGGTCACAGCAGCCTGAATGCCTCCTAGGCCAGTGGCAGGCTCATGGCTGCTGGCTGTGCTTGTGAGGTTTTAGCAGCCTCAGTGCCTCACAGTTTAGTGTCCAGCGTCCATTGCTGGCTCTGCTTGTTTGGTCACAGCAGACTCAGTGCCTCATAGGTTAGTGTCCATCGCCCCCTGCTGGCTGTGCTTGTGAGGTCACAGCAGACTCAGCGCCTCCCAGGCCAATATCAGGCTCATGGCTGCTGGCTGTGCTTGTGATGTCACAGCAGACACAGTGCCTCCTAGGCCCGTGCCATGCTCATGGCTGCTGGCTGTGCTTCTGAGGTCACAGCAGCCTCAGTGCCTCCCAGGCCAGTATCAGGCTCATGGCTGCTGGCTGTGCTTGTGAGGTCACAGCAGCCTCAGTGCCCCCTAGACCAGTGGCAGGCTCATGGCTGCTGGCTGTGCTTGTGAGGTCACAGCAGCCTCAGTGCCTCATCGTTTAGTGTCCAGCGTCCCCTGCTGGCTCTGCTTGTGAGGTCACAGCAGACTCAGTGCCTCTCAGGCCAGTATCAGGCTCATGGCTGCTGGCTGTGATTGTGAGGTCACAGCAGCCTCAGTGCCTCCTCTGCCAGTGCCATGCTCATGGCTGCTGGCTGTGCTTGTGAGGTCACACCAGCCTCAGTGCCTCACAGGCCAGTATCAGGCTCATGGCTACTGGCTGTGCTTCTGAGGTCACAGAGGCCTGAATGCCTCCTAGGCCAGTGGCAGGCTCATGGCTGCTGGCTGTGCTTCTGAGGTTATAGCAGCCTCAGTGCCTCACAGTTTAGTGTCCAGCGTCCATTGCTGGTTCTGCTTGTTTGGTCACAGCAGCCTCAGTGCCTCTCAGGCCAGTATCAGGCTCATGGCTGCTGGCTGTGATTGTGAGGTCACATCAGCCTCAGTGCCTCATAGGTTAGTGTCCAGCGCCCCCTGCTGGCTGTGCTTGTGAGGTCACAGCAGCCTCAGTGCCTCTCAGGCCAGTATCAGGCTCATGGCTGCTGGCTGTGCTTGTGACGTCACAGCAGACACAGTGCCTCCTAGGCCCATGCCATGCTCATGGCTGCTGGCTGTGCTTGTGAGGTCACAGCAGCCTCAGTGCCTCCTAGGCCAGTATCAGGCTCATGGCTGCTGGCTGTGCTTGTGAGGTCACAGCAGCCTCAGTGCCTCCTAGGCCAGTGGCAGGCTCATGGCTGCTGGCTGTGCTTGTGAGGTCACAGCAGACTCAGTGCCCCAAAAGTTAGTGTCCAGCGTCCCCTGCTGGCTGTGCTTGTGAGGTCACAGCAGCCCCAGTGCCTCCTCTGCCAGTGTCAGGCTCATGGCTGCTGGCTGTGCTTCTGAGGTCACAGCAGCCTCAGTGACTCTGTGGATAGTGCCATGCTCATAGCTGCTGGCTGTGCTTCTCAGGTCACAGCAGCCTCAGTGCCTCTGAGTCCAGGGGCAGTCTCATGGCTGCTGGCTGTGCTTGTGAGGTCACAGCAGCCTGAATGCCTCCTACCCCTGTGGCAGGCTCATGGCTGCTGGCTATGATTGTGAGGTCACAGCAGCCTCAGTGCCTCATAGTTTAGTGTCCAGGGTCCCCTGCTGGCTCTGCTTGTGAGGTCACATCAGACTCCGTGCCTCAAAAGTTAGTGTCCAGCGCCCCCTGCTGGCTGTGCTTGTGAGGTCACACCAGCCTCAGTGCCTCACAGGCCAGTGCCATGCTCATGGCTGCTGGCTGTGCTTGTGACGTCACACCAGCCTCAGTGCCTCCCAGGCCAGTGTCAGGCTCATGGCTGCTGGCTGTGCTTCTGAGGTCACAGCAGCCTCAGTGCCTCCTCTGCCAGTGCCATGCTCATGGCTGCTGGCTGTGCTTGTGAGGTCACAGCAGCCTCAGTGCCTCCCAGGCCAGTATCAGGCTCATGGCTGCTGGCTGTGCTTCTGAGGTCACAGAAATCTGAATGCCTCCTAGGCCAGTGGCAGGCTCATGGCTGCTGGCTGTGCTTGTGAGGTCACAGCAGCCTCAGTGCCTCATAGTTTAGTGTCCAGCGTCCCCTGCTGGCTGTGCTTGTGAGGTCACAGCAACCCCAGTGCCTCCTCTGCCACTGTCAGGCTCATGGCTGCTGGCTGTGCTTCTGAGGTCACAGCAGCCTCAGTGACTCTGTGGATAGTGCCATGCTCATGGTTGCTGGCTGTGCTTCTCAGGTCACAGCAGCCTCAGTGCCTCTGAGTCCAGGGGCAGTCTCATGGCTGCTGGCTCTGCTTGTGAGGTCACAGCAGCCTGAATTCCTCCTAGCCTTGTGGCAGGCTCATGGCTGCTGGCTGTGCTTGTGACGTCACAGCAGCCTGAGTGCCTCCTAGGCCTGTGGCAGGCTCATGGCTGCTGGCTGTGCTTGTGAGGTCACAGCAGCCTCAGTGCCTCCTCTGCCAGTGCCATGCTCATGGCTGCTGGCTGTGCTTGTGAGGTCACAGCAGCCTCAGTGCCTCCTAGGCCAGTATCAGGCTCATGGCTGCTGGCTGTGCTTGTGAGGTCACAGCAGACTCAGTGACTCTCAGGCCAGTGGCAGGCTCATGGCTGCTGGCTGTGCTTGTTAGGTCACAGCAGACTCAGTGCCCCAAAAGTTAGTGTCCAGCGTCCCCTGCTGGCTGTGCTTGTGAGGTCACAGCAGCCCCAGTGCCTCCTCTGCCAGTGTCAGGCTCATGGCTGCTGGCTGTGCTTCTGAGGTCACAGCAGCCTCAGTGACTCTGTGGATAGTGCCATGCTCATGGCTGCTGGCTGTGCTTGTGAGGTCACAGCAGCCTCAGTGCCTCCTAGGCCAGTATCAGGCTCATGGCTGCTGGCTGTGCTTGTGAGGTCACAGCAGCCTCAGTGCCTCCTAGCCCTGTGGCAGGCTCATGGCTGCTGGCTATGATTGTGAGGTCACAGCAGCCTCAGTGCCTCATAGTTTAGTGTCCAGCGTCCCCTGATGGCTGTGCTTGTGAGGTCACAGCAGCCACAGTGCCTCATAGGTTAGTGTCCATCGCCCCCTACTGGCTGTGATTGTGACGTCACAGCAGCCTCAGTGCCTCCCAGGCCAATATCAGGCTCATGGCTGCTGGCTGTGCTTGTGACGTCACAGCAGCCTGAATGCCTCTTAGGCCGTGGCAGGCTCATGGCTGCTGGCTGTGCTTGTGAGGTCACAGCAGCCTCAGTGCCTCCTCTGCCAGTGCCATGCTCATGGCTGCTGGCTGTGCTTGTGAGGTCACAGCAGCCTCAGTGCCTCCTAGGCCAGTATCAGGCTCATGGCTGCTGGCTGTGCTTCTGAGGTCACAGAAATCTGAATGCCTCCTAGGCCAGTGGCAGGCTCATGGCTGCTGGCTGTGCTTGTGAGGTCACAGCAGCCTCAGTGCCTCATCGTTTAGTGTCCAGCGTCCCCTGCTGGCTCTGCTTGTGAGGTCACAGCAGACTCAGTGCCTCATAGGTTAGTGTGCAGCGCCCCCTGTTGGCTCTGCTAGTGAGGTCACAGCAGCCTCAGTGCCTCACAGGCCAGTATCAGGCTCATGGCTGCTGGCTGTGCTTGTGAGGTCACAGCAGCCTCAGTGCCTCCTCTGCCACTGCCATGCTCATGGCTGCTGGCTGTGCTTGTGAGGTCACAGCAGCCTCAGTGCCTCCTAGGCCAGTATCAGGCTCATGGCTGCTGGCTGTGCTTGTGAGGTCACAGCAGACTCAGTGCCTCCTAGGCCCGTGCCATGCTCATGGCTGCTGGCTGTGCTTGTGAGGTCACAGCAGACTCAGTGCCCCAAAAGTTAGTGTCCAGCGTCCCCTGCTGGCTGTGATTGTGAGGTCACAGCAGTCCCAGTGCCTCCTCTGCCAGTGTCAGGCTCATGGCTGCTGGCTGTGCTTCTGAGGTCACAGCAGCCTCAGTGACTCCGTGGATAGTGCCATGCTCATGGCTGCTGGCTGTGCTTCTGAGGTCACAGCAGCCTCAGTGCCTCCTAGGCCAGTATCAGGCTCATGGCTGCTGGCTGTGCTTCTGAGGTCACAGCAGCCTCAGTGCCTCTCAGGCCAGTGGCAGGCTCATGGCTGCTGGCTGTGCTTGTGAGGTTATAGCAGCCTCAGTGCCTCACAGTTTAGTGTCCAGCGTCCATTGCTGGCTCTGCTTGTGAGGTCACAGCAGACTCAGTGCCTCATAGGTTAGTGTCCAGCGCCCCCTGCTGGCTGTGCTTGTGAGGTCACAGCAGCCTGAGTGCCTCCTAGGCCCGTGCCATGCTCATGGCTGCTGGCTGTGCTTGTGAGGTCACAGGAGCCTCAGTGCCTCCTAGGCCAGTATCAGGCTCATGGCTGCTGGCTGGGTTTCTGAGGTCACAGAAGCCTGAATGCCTCCTAGCCCTGTGGCAGGCTCCTGGCTGCTGGCTGTGCTTGTGAGGTCACAGCAGCCTCAGTGCCTCAAAAGTTAGTGTCCAACGCCCCCTGCTGGCTGTGCTTGTGAGGTCACAGCAGCCTCAGTGCCTCCTCTGCCAGTGCCATGCTCATGGCTGCTGGCTGTGCTTGTGAGGTCACACCAGCCTCAGTGCCTCCCAGGCCAGTGTCAGGCTCATGGTTGCTGGCTGTGCTTGTGAGGTCACAGCAGCCTCATTGCCTCCTCTGCCACTGCCATGCTCATGGCTGCTGGCTGTGCTTGTGAGGTCACAGCAGCCTCAGTGCCTCCTAGGCCAGTATCAGGCTCATGGCTGCTGGCTGTGCTTCTGAGGTCACAGCAGCCTCAGTGCCTCATCGTTTAGTGTCCAGCGTCCCCTGCTGGCTGTGATTGTGAGGTCACAGCAGACTCAGTGCCTCATAGGTTAGTGTGCAGCGCCCCCTGCTGGCTGTGCTTGTGAGGTCACAGCAGCCTCAGTGCCTCCTAGGCCCGTGCCATGCTCATGGCTGCTGGCTGTGCTTGTGAGGTCACAGCAGCCTCAGTGCCTCCTCTGCCACTGCCACGTTCATGGCTGCTGGCTGTGCTTGTGAGGCCACAGCAGCCTCAGTGCCTCCTAGGCCAGTATCAGGCTCATGGCTGCTGGCTGTGCTTGTGAGGTCACAGCAGACTCAGTGCCTCCTAGGCCCGTGCCATGCTCATGTCTGCTGGCTGTGCTTGTGAGGTCACAGCAGACTCAGTGCCCCAAAAGTTAGTGTCCAGCGTCCCCTGCTGGCACTGCTTGTGAGGTCACAGCAGCCCCAGTGCCTCCTCTGCCAGTGTCAGGCTCATGGCTGCTGGCTGTGCTTCTGAGGTCACAGCAGCCTCAGTGACTCCGTGGATAGTGCCATGCTCATGGCTGCTGGCTGTGCTTCTGAGGTCACAGCAGCCTCAGTGCCTCCTAGGCCAGTATCAGGCTCATGGCTGCTGGCTGTGATTGTGAGGTCACAGCAGCCTCAGTGCCTCTCTGGCCAGTGGCAGGCTCATGGCTGCTGGCTGTGATTGTGAGGTCACATCAGCCTCAGTGCTTCATAGTTTAGTATCCAGCGTCCCCTGCTGGCTGTGCTTGTGAGGTCACAGCAGACTCAGTGCCTCCTAGGCCAGTATCAGGCTCATGGCTGCTGGCTCTGCTTGTGACGTCACAGCAGCCTGAGTGCCTCCTAGGCCCGTGGCAGGCTCATGGCTGCTGGATGTCATTGTGATGTCACAGCAGCCTCAGTGCCTCCTCTGCCAGTGCCATGCTCATGGCTGCTGGCTGTGCTTGTGAGGTCACAGCAGCCTCAGTGCCTCCTAGACCAGTATCAGGCTCATGGCTGCTGGTTGTGCTTGTGAGGTCACAGCAGCCTGAATGCCTCCTAGGCCAGTGGCAGGCTCATGGCTGCTGGCTGTGCTTGTGAGGTTTTAGCAGCCTCAGTGCCTTACAGTTTAGTGTCCAGCGTCCATTGCTGGCTCTGCTTGTTTGGTCACAGCAGACTCAGTGCCTCATAGGTTAGTGTCCAGCGCCCCCTGCTGGCTCTGCTTGTGAGGTCACAGCAGACTCAGCGCCTCCCAGGCCAATATCAGGCTCATGGCTGCTGGCTGTGCTTGTGACGTCACAGCAGACACAGTGCCTCCTAGGCCCGTGCCATGCTCATGGCTGCTGGCTGTGCTTCTGAGGTCACAGCAGCCTCAGTGCCTCCCAGGCCAGTATCAGGCTCATGGCTGCTGGCTGTGCTTGTGAGGTCACAGCAGCCTCAGTGCCCCCTAGGCCAGTGGCAGGCTCATGGCTGCTGGCTGTGCTTGTGAGGTCACAGCAGCCTCAGTGCCTCATCGTTTAGTGTCCAGCGCCCCCTGCTGGCTCTGCTTGTGAGGTCACAGCAGACTCAGTGCCTCTCAGGCCAGTATCAGGCTCATGGCTGCTGGCTGTGATTGTGAGGTCACACCAGCCTCAGTGCCTCCTCTGCCAGTATCAGGCTCATGGCTACTGGCTGTGCTTCTGAGGTCACAGAGGCCTGAATGCCTCCTAGGCCAGTGGCAGGCTCATGGCTGCTGGCTGTGCTTCTGAGGTTACAGCAGCCTCAGTGCCTCACAGTTTAGTGTCCAGCGTCCATTGCTGGCTCTGCTTGTTTGGTCACAGCAGCCTCAGTGCCTCTCAGGCCAGTATCAGGCTCATGGCTGCTGGCTGTGATTGTGAGGTCACATCAGCCTCAGTGCCTCATAGGTTAGTGTCCAGCGCCCCCTGCTGGCTGTGCTTGTGAGGTCACAGCAGCCTCAGTGCCTCTCAGGCCAGTATCAGGCTCATGGCTGCTGGCTGTGCTTGTGACGTCACAGCAGACACAGTGCCTCCTAGGCCCATGCCATGCTCATGGCTGCTGGCTGTGCTTGTGAGGTCACAGCAGCCTCAGTGCCTCCTAGGCCAGTATCAGGCTCATGGCTGCTGGCTGTGCTTGTGAGGTCACAGCAGCCTCAGTGCCTCCTAGGCCAGTGGCAGGCTCATGGCTGCTGGCTGTGCTTGTGAGGTCACAGCAGACTCAGTGCCCCAAAAGTTAGTGTCCAGCGTCCCCTGCTGGCTGTGCTTGTGAGGTCACAGCAGCCTCAGTGCCTCCTCTGCCAGTGCCATGCTCATGGCTGCTGGCTGTGCTTGTGAGGTCACACCAGCCTCAGTGCCTCCCAGGCCAGTGTCAGGCTCATGGTTGCTGGCTGTGCTTGTGAGGTCACAGCAGCCTCATTGCCTCCTCTGCCACTGCCATGCTCATGGCTGCTGGCTGTGCTTGTGAGGTCACAGCAGCCTCAGTGCCTCCTAGGCCAGTATCAGGCTCATGGCTGCTGGCTGTGCTTCTGAGGTCACAGCAGCCTCAGTGCCTCATCGTTTAGTGTCCAGCGTCCCCTGCTGGCTGTGATTGTGAGGTCACAGCAGACTCAGTGCCTCATAGGTTAGTGTGCAGCGCCCCCTGCTGGCTGTGCTTGTGAGGTCACAGCAGCCTCAGTGCCTCCTAGGCCCGTGCCATGCTCATGGCTGCTGGCTGTGCTTGTGAGGTCACAGCAGCCTCAGTGCCTCCTCTGCCACTGCCACGTTCATGGCTGCTGGCTGTGCTTGTGAGGCCACAGCAGCCTCAGTGCCTCCTAGGCCAGTATCAGGCTCATGGCTGCTGGCTGTGCTTGTGAGGTCACAGCAGACTCAGTGCCTCCTAGGCCCGTGCCATGCTCATGTCTGCTGGCTGTGCTTGTGAGGTCACAGCAGACTCAGTGCCCCAAAAGTTAGTGTCCAGCGTCCCCTGCTGGCACTGCTTGTGAGGTCACAGCAGCCCCAGTGCCTCCTCTGCCAGTGTCAGGCTCATGGCTGCTGGCTGTGCTTCTGAGGTCACAGCAGCCTCAGTGACTCCGTGGATAGTGCCATGCTCATGGCTGCTGGCTGTGCTTCTGAGGTCACAGCAGCCTCAGTGCCTCCTAGGCCAGTATCAGGCTCATGGCTGCTGGCTGTGATTGTGAGGTCACAGCAGCCTCAGTGCCTCTCTGGCCAGTGGCAGGCTCATGGCTGCTGGCTGTGATTGTGAGGTCACATCAGCCTCAGTGCTTCATAGTTTAGTATCCAGCGTCCCCTGCTGGCTGTGCTTGTGAGGTCACAGCAGACTCAGTGCCTCCTAGGCCAGTATCAGGCTCATGGCTGCTGGCTCTGCTTGTGACGTCACAGCAGCCTGAGTGCCTCCTAGGCCCGTGGCAGGCTCATGGCTGCTGGATGTCATTGTGATGTCACAGCAGCCTCAGTGCCTCCTCTGCCAGTGCCATGCTCATGGCTGCTGGCTGTGCTTGTGAGGTCACAGCAGCCTCAGTGCCTCCTAGACCAGTATCAGGCTCATGGCTGCTGGTTGTGCTTGTGAGGTCACAGCAGCCTGAATGCCTCCTAGGCCAGTGGCAGGCTCATGGCTGCTGGCTGTGCTTGTGAGGTTTTAGCAGCCTCAGTGCCTCACAGTTTAGTGTCCAGCGTCCATTGCTGGCTCTGCTTGTTTGGTCACAGCAGACTCAGTGCCTCATAGGTTAGTGTCCAGCGCCCCCTGCTGGCTCTGCTTGTGAGGTCACAGCAGACTCAGCGCCTCCCAGGCCAATATCAGGCTCATGGCTGCTGGCTGTGCTTGTGACGTCACAGCAGACACAGTGCCTCCTAGGCCCGTGCCATGCTCATGGCTGCTGGCTGTGCTTCTGAGGTCACAGCAGCCTCAGTGCCTCCCAGGCCAGTATCAGGCTCATGGCTGCTGGCTGTGCTTGTGAGGTCACAGCAGCCTCAGTGCCCCCTAGGCCAGTGGCAGGCTCATGGCTGCTGGCTGTGCTTGTGAGGTCACAGCAGCCTCAGTGCCTCATCGTTTAGTGTCCAGCGTCCCCTGCTGGCTCTGCTTGTGAGGTCACAGCAGACTCAGTGCCTCTCAGGCCAGTATCAGGCTCATGGCTGCTGGCTGTGATTGTGAGGTCACACCAGCCTCAGTGCCTCCTCTGCCAGTATCAGGCTCATGGCTACTGGCTGTGCTTCTGAGGTCACAGAGGCCTGAATGCCTCCTAGGCCAGTGGCAGGCTCATGGCTGCTGGCTGTGCTTCTGAGGTTATAGCAGCCTCAGTGCCTCACAGTTTAGTGTCCAGCGTCCATTGCTGGCTCTGCTTGTTTGGTCACAGCAGCCTCAGTGCCTCTCAGGCCAGTATCAGGCTCATGGCTGCTGGCTGTGATTGTGAGGTCACATCAGCCTCAGTGCCTCCTAGGCCAGTATCAGGCTCATGGCTGCTGGCTGTGCTTGTGAGGTCACAGCAGCCTCAGTGCCTCCTAGGCCAGTGGCAGGCTCATGGCTGCTGGCTGTGCTTGTGAGGTCACAGCAGACACAGTGCCTCCTAGGCCCATGCCATGCTCATGGCTGCTGGCTGTGCTTGTGAGGTCACAGCAGCCTCAGTGCCTCCTAGGCCAGTATCAGGCTCATGGCTGCTGGCTGTGCTTGTGAGGTCACAGCAGCCTCAGTGCCTCCTAGGCCAGTGGCAGGCTCATGGCTGCTGGCTGTGCTTGTGAGGTCACAGCAGACTCAGTGCCCCAAAAGTTAGTGTCCAGCGTCCCCTGCTGGCTGTGCTTGTGAGGTCACAGCAGCCCCAGTGCCTCCTCTGCCAGTGTCAGGCTCATGGCTGCTGGCTGTCATTGTGACGTCACAGCAGCCTCAGTGACTCTGTGGATAGTGCCATGCTCATGGCTGCTGGCTGTGCTTCTCAGGTCACAGCAGCCTCAGTGCCTCTGAGTCCAGGGGCAGTCTCATGGCTGCTGGCTGTGCTTGTGAGGTCACAGCAGCCTGAATGCCTCCTAGCCCTGTGGCAGGCTCATGGCTGCTGGCTATGATTGTGAGATCACAGCAGCCTCAGTGCCTCATAGTTTAGTGTCCAGGGTCCCCTGCTGGCTCTGCTTGTGAGGTCACATCAGACTCCGTGCCTCAAAAGTTAGTGTCCAGCGCCCCCTGCTGGCTGTGCTTGTGAGGTCACACCAGCCTCAGTGCCTCCCAGGCCAGTGCCATGCTCATGGCTGCTGGCTGTGCTTGTGACGTCACACCAGCCTCAGTGCCTCCCAGGCCAGTGTCAGGCTCATGGCTGCTGGCTGTGCTTCTGAGGTCACAGCAGCCTCAGGGCCTCCTCTGCCAGTGCCATGCTCATGGCTGCTGGCTGTGCTTGTGAGGTCACAGCAGCCTCAGTGCCTCCCAGGCCAGTATCAGGCTCATGGCTGCTGGCTGTGCTTCTGAGGTCACAGAAATCTGAATGCCTCCTAGGCCAGTGGCAGGCTCATGGCTGCTGGCTGTGCTTGTGAGGTCACAGCAGCCTCAGTGCCTCATAGTTTAGTGTCCAGCGTCCCCTGCTGGCTCTGCTTGTGAGGTCACAGCAGACTCAGTGCCTCATAGGTTAGTGTCCAGTGCCCCCTGCTGGCTCTGCTTGTGAGGTCACAGCAGACTCAGTGACTCTCAGGCCAGTATCAGGCTCATGGCTGCTGGCTGTGCTTGTGACGTCACAGCAGCCTCAGTGCCTCCTCTGCCAGTGCCATGCTCATGGCTGCTGGCTGTGCTTGTGAGGTCACAGCAGCCTCAGTGCCTCCTAGGCCAGTATCAGGCTCATGGCTGCTGGCTGTGCTTGTGAGGTCACAGCAGCCTCAGTGCCTCCTAGGCCAGTGGCAGGCTCATGGCTGATGGCTGTGATTGTGAGGTCACATCAGCCTCAGTGCTTCATAGTTTAGTGTCCAGCGTCCCCTGCTGGCTGTGCTTGTGAGGTCACAGCAGACTCAGTGCCTCATAGGTTTAGTGTGCAGCGCCCCCTGCTGGCTGTGCTTGTGAGGTCACAGCAGCCTCAGTGCCTCACAGGCCAGTATCAGGCTCATGGCTGCTGGCTGTGTTTGTGAGGTCACAGCAGCCTCAGTGCCTCCTCTGCCAGTGCCATGCTCATGGCTGCTGGCTGTGCTTGTGACATCACAGCAGCCTGAGTGCCTCCTAGGCCCGTGGCAGGCTCATGGCTGCTGGCTGTCATTGTGACGTCACAGCAGCCTCAGTGCCTCCTCTGCCAGTGCCATGCTCATGGCTGCTGGCTGTGCTTGTGAGGTCACAGCAGCCTCAGTGCCTCCTAGGCCAGTATCAGGCTCATGGCTGCTGGCTGTGCTTCTGAGGTCACAGCAGCCTGAATGCCTCCTAGGCCAGTGGCAGGCTCATGGCTGCTGGCTGTGCTTGTGAGGTTATAGCAGCCTCAGTGCCTCACAGTTTAGTGTCCAGCGTCCATTGCTGGCTCTGCTTGTTTGGTCACAGCAGACTCAGTGCCTCATAGGTTAGTGTCCAGCGTCCCCTGCTGGCTCTGCTTGTGAGGTCACAGCAGACTCAGCGCCTCCCAGGCCAATATCAGGCTCATGGCTGCTGGCTGTGCTTGTGACGTCACAGCAACCCCAGTGCCTCCTCTGCCACTGTCAGGCTCATGGCTGCTGGCTGTGCTTCTGAGGTCACAGCAGCGTCAGTGACTCTGTGGATAGTGCCATGCTCATGGTTGCTGGCTGTGCTTCTCAGGTCACAGCAGCCTCAGTGCCTCTGAGTCCAGGGGCAGTCTCATGGCTGCTGGCTCTGCTTGTGAGGTCACAGCAGCCTGAATTCCTCCTAGCCTTGTGGCAGGCTCATGGCTGCTGGCTGTGCTTGTGACGTCACAGCAGCCTGAGTGCCTCCTAGGCCTGTGGCAGGCTCATGGCTGCTGGCTGTGCTTGTGAGGTCACAGCAGCCTCAGTGCCTCCTCTGCCAGTGCCATGCTCATGGCTCCTGGCTGTGCTTGTGAGGTCACAGCAGCCTCAGTGCCTCCTAGGCCAGTATCAGGCTCATGGCTGCTGGCTGTGCTTGTGAGGTCACAGCAGACTCAGTGACTCTGTGGATAGTGCCATGCTCATGGCTGCTGGCTGTGCTTGTGAGGTCACAGCAGCCTCAGTGCCTCCTAGGCCAGTATCAGGCTCATGGCTGCTGGCTGTGCTTCTGAGGTCACAGCAGCCTCAGTGCCTCCTAGCCCTGTGGCAGGCTCATGGCTGCTGGCTGTGCTTGTGAGGTCACAGCAGCCTCAGTGCCTCATAGTTTAGTGTCCAGCGTCCCCTGCTGGCTCTGCTTCTGAGGTCACATCAGACTCAGTGCCTCAAAAGTTAGTGTCCAGCGCCCCCTGCTGGCTGTGCTTGTGAGGTCACAGCAGCCTCAGTGCCTCCTCTGCCAATGTCAGGGTCATGGCTGCTGGCTGTGCTTGTGAGGTCACAGCAGCCTCAATTCCTCTTAGGCCAGTATCAGGCTCATGGCTGCTGGCTGGGTTTCTGAGGCCACAGAAGCCTGAATGCCTCCTAGCCCTGTGGCAGGCTCATGGCTGCTGGCTGTGCTTGTGAGGTCACAGCAGCCTCAGTGCCTCAAAAGTGAGTGTCCAGCGCCCCCTGCTGGCTGTGCTTGTGAGGTCACAGCAGCCTCAGTGCCTCCTCTGCCAGTGCCATGCTCATGGCTGCTGGCTGTGCTTGTGAGGTCACACCAGCCTCAGTGCCTCCCAGGCCAGTGTCAGGCTCATGGCTGCTGGCTGTGCTTGTGAGGTCACAGCAGCCTCAGTGCCTCCTCTGCCAGTGCCATGCTCATGGCTGCTGGCTGTGCTTGTGAGGTCACAGTAGCCTCAGTGCCTCCTAGGCCAGTATGAGGCTCATGGCTGCTGGCTGTGCTTCTGAGGTCACAGAAATCTGAATGCCTCCTAGGCCAGTGGCAGGCTCATGGCTGCTGGCTGTGCTTGTGAGGTCACAGCAGCCTCAGTGCCTCATCGTTTAGTGTCCAGCGTCCCCTGCTGGCTCTGCTTGTGAGGTCACAGCAGACTCAGTGCCTCATAGGTTAGTGTGCAGCGCCCCCTGTTGGCTCTGCTAGTGAGGTCACAGCAGCCTCAGTGCCTCACAGGCCAGTATCAGGCTCATGGCTGCTGGCTGTGCTTGTGAGGTCACAGCAGCCTCAGTGCCTCCTCTGCCAGTGCCATGCTCATGGCTGCTGGCTGTGTTTCTGAGGTCACAGCAGCCTCAGTGCCTCCTAGGCCAGTATCAGGCTCATGGCTGCTGGCTGTGCTTGTGAGGTCACAGCAGACTCACTGCCTCCTAGGCCCGTGCCATGCTCATGGCTGCTGGCTGTGCTTGTGAGGTCACAGCAGACTCAGTGCCCCAAAAGTTAGTGTCCAGCGTCCCCTGCTGGCTGTGATTGTGAGGTCACAGCAGTCCCAGTGCCTCCTCTGCCAGTGTCAGGCTCATGGCTGCTGGCTGTGCTTCTGAGGTCACAGCAGCCTCAGTGACTCCGTGGATAGTGCCATGCTCATGGCTGCTGGCTGTGCTTCTGAGGTCACAGCAGCCTCAGTGCCTCCTAGGCCAGTATCAGGCTCATGGCTGCTGGCTGTGCTTGTGAGGTCACAGCAGCCTCAGTGCCTCCCAGGCCAGTGTCAGGCTCATGGCTGCTGGCTGTGCTTGTGAGGTTATAGCAGCCTCAGTGCCTCACAGTTTAGTGTCCAGCGTCCATTGCTGGCTCTGCTTGTGAGGTCACAGCAGACTCAGTGCCTCATAGGTTAGTGTCCAGCGCCCCCTGCTGGCTGTGCTTGTGAGGTCACAGCAGCCTGAGTGCCTCCTAGGCCCGTGCCATGCTCATGGCTGCTGGCTGTGCTTCTGAGGTCACAGCAGCCTCAGTGACTCTGTGGATAGTGCCATGCTCATGGCTGCTGGCTGTGCTTCTGAGGTCACAGCAGCCTCAGTGCCTCTGAGTCCAGGGGCAGTCTCATGGCTGCTGGCTGTGCTTGTGAGGTCACAGCAGCCTGAATGCCTCCTAGCCCTGTGGCAGGCTCATGGCTGCTGGCTATGATTGTGAGGTCACAGCAGCCTCAGTGCCTCATAGTTTAGTGTCCAAGGTCCCCTGCTGGCTCTGCTTGTGAGGTCACAGCAGACTCAGTGCCTCAAAAGTTAGTGTCCAGCGCCCCCTGCTGGCTGTGCTTGTGAGGTCACAGCAGCCCCAGTGCCTCCCAGGCCAGTGCCATGCTCATGGCTGCTGGCTGTGCTTGTGAGGTCACAGCAGCCTCAGTGCCTCCTAGGCCAGTATCAGGCTCATGGCTGCTGGCTGTGCTTGTGAGGTCACAGCAGCCTCAGTGCCTCCTCTGCCAGTGCCATGCTCATGGCTGCTGGCTGTGCTTGTGAGGTCACAGCAGCCTCAGTGCCTCATAGTTTAGTGTCCAGCGTCCCCTGCTGGCTGTGCTTGTGAGGTCACAGCAGACTCAGTGCCTCATAGGTTAGTGTCCAGTGCCCCCTGCTGGCTCTGCTTGTGAGGTCACAGCAGACTCAGTGACTCTCAGGCCAGTATCAGGCTCATGGCTGCTGGCTGTGCTTGTGACGTCACAGCAGCCTCAGTGCCTCCTCTGCCAGTGCCATGCTCATGGCTGCTGGCTGTGCTTGTGAGGTCACAGCAGCCTCAGTGCCTCCTAGGCCAGTATCAGGCTCATGGCTGCTGGCTGTGCTTGTGTGGTCACAGCAGACTCAGTGCCTCCTAGGCCAGTGGCAGGCTCATGGCTGCTGGCTGTGATTGTGAGGTCACATCAGCCTCAGTGCTTCATAGTTTAGTGTCCAGCGTCCCCTGCTGGCTCTGCTTGTGAGGTCACAGCAGACTCAGTGCCTCATAGGTTAGTGTGCAGCGCCCCCTGCTGGCTGTGCTTGTGAGGTCACAGCAGCCTCAGTGCCTCACAGGCCGGTATCAGGCTCATGGCTGCTCGCTGTCATTGTGACGTCACAGCAGCCTCAGTGCCTCCTCTGCCAGTGCCATGCTCATGGCTGCTGGCTGTGCTTGTGACATCACAGCAGCCTGAGTACCTCCTAGGCCCGTGGCAGGCTCATGGCTGCTGGCTGTCATTGTGACGTCACAGCAGCCTCAGTGCCTCCTCTGCCAGTGCCATGCTCATGGCTGCTGGCTGTGCTTGTGAGGTCACAGCAGCCTCAGTGCCTCCTAGGCCAGTATCAGGCTCATGGCTGCTGGTTGTGCTTGTGAGGTCACAGCAGCCTGAATGCCTCCTAGGCCAGTGGCAGGCTCATGGGTGCTGGCTGTGCTTGTGAGGTCACAGCAGACTCAGTGCCTCACAGTTTAGTGTCCAGCGTCCATTGCTGGCTCTGCTTGTTTGGTCACAGCAGACTCAGTGCCTCATAGGTTAGTGTCCAGCGCCCCCTGCTGGCTCTGCTTGTGAGGTCACAGCAGACTCAGCGCCTCCCAGGCCAATAACAGGCTCATGGCTGCTGGCTGTGCTTGTGACGTCACAGCAACCCCAGTGCCTCCTCTGCCACTGTCAGGCTCGTGGCTGCTGGCTGTGCTTCTGAGGTCACAGCAGCCTCAGTGACTCTGTGCATAGTGCCATGCTCATGGTTGCTGGCTGTGCTTCTCAGGTCACAGCAGCCTCAGTGCCTCTGAGTCCAGGGGCAGTCTCATGGCTGCTGGCTCTGCTTGTGAGGTCACAGCAGCCTGAATTCCTCCTAGCCCTGTGGCAGGCTCATGGCTGCTGGCTGTGCTTGTGACGTCACAGCAGCCTGAGTGCCTCCTAGGCCTGTGGCAGGCTCATGGCTGCTGGCTGTGCTTGTGAGGTCACAGCAGCCTCAGTGCCTCCTCTGCCAGTGCCATGCTCATGGCTGCTGGCTGTGCTTGTGACGTCACAGCAGCCTGAGTGTCTCCTAGGCCCGTGGCAGGCTCATGGCTGCTGGCTGTGCTTGTGAGGTCACAGCAGCCTCAGTGCCTCCTAGGCCAGTATCAGGCTCATGGCTGCTGGCTGTGCTTGTGAGGTCACAGCAGACTCAGTGACTCTCAGGCCAGAGGCAGGCTCATGGCTGCTGGCTGTGCTTGTGAGGTCACAGCAGACTCAGTGCCCCAAAAGTTAGTGTCCAGCGTCCCCTGCTGGCTGTGCTTGTGAGGTCACAGCTGACTCAGTGCTTCATAAGTTGGTGTCCAGCGCCCCCTGCTGGCTCTGCTTGTGAGGTCGCAGCAGACTCAGTGTCTCCGTGGATAGTACCATGCTCATGGCTGCTGGCTGTGCTTGTGAGGTCACAGCAGCCTCAGTGCCTCTCAGGCCAGTGGCAGTCTCATGGCTGCTGGCTGTGCTTGTGAGGTCACAGCAGCCTCAGTTCCTCCTAGGCCAGTATCAGGCTCATGGCTACTGGCTGTGCTTGTGAGGTCACAGAGGCCTGAATGCCTCCTAGGCCAGTGGCAGGCTCATGGCTGCTGGCTGTGCTTCTGAGGTTATAGCATCCTCAGTGCCTCACAGTTTAGTGTCCAGCGTCCATTGCTGGCTCTGCTTGTTTGGTCACAGCAGCCTCAGTGCCTCTCAGGCCAGTATCAGGCTCATGGCTGCTGGCTGTGATTGTGAGGTCACATCAGCCTCAGTGCCTCATAGGTTAGTGTCCAAGGCCCCCTGCTGGCTGTGCTTGTGAGGTCACAGAAGCCTCAGTGCCTCTCAGGCCAGTATCAGGCTCATGGCTGCTGGCTGTGCTTGTGACGTCACAGCAGACACAGTGCGTCCTAGGCCCATGCCATGCTCATGGCTGCTGGCTGTGCTTGTGAGGTCACAGCAGCCTCAGTGCCTCCTAGGCCAGTATCAGGCTCATGGCTGCTGGCCGTGCTTGTGAGGTCACAGCAGCCTCAGTGCCTCCTAGGCCAGTGGCAGGCTCATGGCTGCTGGCTGTGCTTGTGAGGTCACAGCAGACTCAGTGCCCCAAAAGTTAGTGTCCAGCGTCCCCTGCTGGCTGTGCTTGTGAGGTCACAGCAGCCCCAGTGCCTCCTCTGCCAGTGTCAGGCTCATGGCTGCTGGCTGTGCTTCTGAGGTCACAGCAGCCTCAGTGACTCTGTGGATAGTGCCATGCTCATGGCTGCTGGCTGTGCTTCTGAGGTCACAGCAGCCTCAGTGCCTCTGAGTCCAGGGGCAGTCTCATGGCTGCTGGCTGTGCTTGTGAGGTCACAGCAGCCTGAATGCCTCCTAGCCCTGTGGCAGGCTCATGGCTGCTGGCTATGATTGTGAGGTCACAGCAGCCTCAGTGCCTCATAGTTTAGTGTCCAAGGTCCCCTGCTGGCTCTGCTTGTGAGGTCACATCAGACTCAGTGCCTCAAAAGTTAGTGTCCAGCGCCCCCTGCTGGCTGTGCTTGTGAGGTCACAGCAGCCCCAGTGCCTCCCAGGCCAGTGCCATGCTCATGGCTGCTGGCTGTGCTTGTGAGGTCACAGCAGCCTCAGTGCCTCCTAGGCCAGTATCAGGCTCATGGCTGCTGGCTGTGCTTGTGAGGTCACAGCAGCCTCAGTGCCTCCTCTGCCAGTGCCATGCTCATGGCTGCTGGCTGTGCTTGTGAGGTCACAGCAGCCTTAGTGCCTCATAGTTTAGTGTCCAGCGTCCCCTGCTGGCTGTGCTTGTGAGGTCACAGCAGACTCAGTGCCTCATAGGTTAGTGTCCATCGCCCCCTGCTGGCTCTGCTTGTGAGGTCACAGCAGACTCAGTGACTCTCAGGCCAGTATCAGGCTCATGGCTGCTGGCTGTGCTTGTGACGTCACAGCAGCCTCAGTGCCTCCTCTGCCAGTGCCATGCTCATGGCTGCTGGCTGTGCTTGTGAGGTCACAGCAGCCTCAGTGCCTCCTAGGCCAGTATCAGGCTCATGGCTGCTGGCTGTGCTTGTGTGGTCACAGCAGACTCAGTGCCTCCTAGGCCAGTGGCAGGCTCATGGCTGCTGGCTGTGATTGTGAGGTCACATCAGCCTCAGTGCTTCATAGTTTAGTGTCCAGCGTCCCCTGCTGGCTGTGCTTGTGAGGTCACAGCAGACTCAGTGCCTCATAGGTTAGTGTGCAGCGCCCCCTGCTGGCTGTGCTTGTGAGGTCACAGCAGCCTCAGTGCCTCACAGGCCGGTATCAGGCTCATGGCTGCTCGCTGTCATTGTGACGTCACAGCAGCCTCAGTGCCTCCTCTGCCAGTGCCATGCTCATGGCTGCTGGCTGTGCTTGTGACATCAAAGCAGCCTGAGTACCTCCTAGGCCCGTGGCAGGCTCATGGCTGCTGGCTGTCATTGTGACGTCACAGCAGCCTCAGTGCCTCCTCTGCCAGTGCCATGCTCATGGCTGCTGGCTGTGCTTGTGAGGTCACAGCAGCCTCAGTGCCTCCTAGGCCAGTATCAGGCTCATGGCTGCTGGTTGTGCTTGTGAGGTCACAGCAGCCTGAATGCCTCCTAGGCCAGTGGCAGGCTCATGGCTGCTGGCTGTGCTTGTGAGGTTATAGCAGCCTCAGTGCCTCACAGTTTAGTGTCCAGCGTCCATTGCTGGCTCTGCTTGTTTGGTCACAGCAGCCTCAGTGCCTCATAGGTTAGTGTCCAGCGCCCCCTGCTGGCTGTGCTTGTGAGGTCACAGCAGACTCAGCGCCTCCCAGGCCAATATCAGGCTCATGGCTGCTGGCTGTGCTTGTGACGTCACAGCAACCCCAGTGCCTCCTCTGCCACTGTCAGGCTCGTGGCTGCTGGCTGTGCTTCTGAGGTCACAGCAGCCTCAGTGACTCTGTGGATAGTGCCATGCTCATGGTTGCTGGCTGTGTTTCTCAGGTCACAGCAGCCTCAGTGCCTCTGAGTCCAGGGGCAGTCTCATGGCTGCTGGCTCTGCTTGTGAGGTCACAGCAGCCTGAATTCCTCCTAGCCCTGTGGCAGGCTCATGGCTGCTGGCTGTGCTTGTGACGTCACAGCAGCCTGAGTGCCTCCTAGGCCTGTGGCAGGCTCATGGCTGCTGGCTGTGCTTGTGAGGTCACAGCAGCCTCAGTGCCTCCTCTGCCAGTGCCATGCTCATGGCTGCTGGCTGTGCTTGTGAGGTCACAGCAGCCTCAGTGCCTCCTAGGCCAGTATCAGGCTCATGGCTGCTGGCTGTGCTTGTGAGGTCACAGCAGACTCAGTGACTCTCAGGCCAGTGGCAGGCTCATGGCTGCTGGCTGTGCTTGTGAGGTCACAGCAGACTCAGTGCCCCAAAAGTTAGTGTCCAGCGTCCCCTGCTGGCTGTGCTTGTGAGGTCACAGCAGCCCCAGTGCCTCCTCTGCCAGTGCCATGCTCATGGCTGCTGGCTGTGCTTGTGAGGTCACAGCAGACTCAGTGCCTCCTAGACCAGTATCAGGCTCATGGCTGCTGGCTGTGCTTCTGAGGTCACAGAAACCTGAATGCCTCCTAGGCCAGTGGCAGGCTCATGGCTGCTGGCTGTGCTTGTGAGGTCACAGCAGACTCAGTGCCTCTCAGGCCAGTATCAGGCTCATGGCTGCTGGCTGTGCTTCTGAGGTCACAGCAGCCTCAGTGCCTCCTCTGCCAGTATCAGGCTCATGGCTGCTGGCTGTGCTTGTGAGGTCACAGCAGCCTCAGTGCCTCTCTGGCCAGTGGCAGGCTCATGGCTGCTGGCTGTGATTGTGAGGTCACATCAGCCTCAGTGCTTCATAGTTTAGTGTCCAGCGTCCCCTGCTGGCTGTGCTTGTGAGGTCACAGCAGACTCAGTGCTTCATAAGTTGGTGTCCAGCGCCCCCTGCTGGCTCTGCTTGTGAGGTCGCAGCAGACTCAGTGTCTCCGTGGATAGTACCATGCTCATGGCTGCTGGCTGTGCTTGTGAGGTCACAGCAGCCTCAGTGCCTCTCAGGCCAGTGGCAGTCTCATGGCTGCTGGCTGTGCTTGTGAGGTCACAGCAGCCTCAGTTCCTCCTAGGCCAGTATCAGGCTCATGGCTACTGGCTGTGCTTGTGAGGTCACAGAGGCCTGAATGCCTCCTAGGCCAGTGGCAGGCTCATGGCTGCTGGCTGTGCTTCTGAGGTTATAGCATCCTCAGTGCCTCACAGTTTAGTGTGCAGCGTCCATTGCTGGCTCTGCTTGTTTGGTCACAGCAGCCTCAGTGCCTCTCAGGCCAGTATCAGGCTCATGGCTGCTGGCTGTGATTGTGAGGTCACATCAGCCTCAGTGCCTCATAGGTTAGTGTCCAGCGCCCCCTGCTGGCTGTGCTTGTGAGGTCACAGAAGCCTCAGTGCCTCTCAGGCCAGTATCAGGCTCATGGCTGCTGGCTGTGCTTGTGACGTCACAGCAGACACAGTGCGTCCTAGGCCCATGCCATGCTCATGGCTGCTGGCTGTGCTTGTGAGGTCACAGCAGCCTCAGTGCCTCCTAGGCCAGTATCAGGCTCATGGCTGCTGGCCGTGCTTGTGAGGTCACAGCAGCCTCAGTGCCTCCTAGGCCAGTGGCAGGCTCATGGCTGCTGGCTGTGCTTGTGAGGTCACAGCAGACTCAGTGCCCCAAAAGTTAGTGTCCAGCGTCCCCTGCTGGCTGTGCTTGTGAGGTCACAGCAGCCCCAGTGCCTCCTCTGCCAGTGTCAGGCTCATGGCTGCTGGCTGTGCTTCTGAGGTCACAGCAGCCTCAGTGACTCTGTGGATAGTGCCATGCTCATGGCTGCTGGCTGTGCTTCTGAGGTCACAGCAGCCTCAGTGCCTCTGAGTCCAGGGGCAGTCTCATGGCTGCTGGCTGTGCTTGTGAGGTCACAGCAGCCTGAATGCCTCCTAGCCCTGTGGCAGGCTCATGGCTGCTGGCTATGATTGTGAGGTCACAGCAGCCTCAGTGCCTCATAGTTTAGTGTCCAAGGTCCCCTGCTGGCTCTGCTTGTGAGGTCACATCAGACTCAGTGCCTCAAAAGTTAGTGTCCAGCGCCCCCTGCTGGCTGTGCTTGTGAGGTCACAGCAGCCCCAGTGCCTCCCAGGCCAGTGCCATGCTCATGGCTGCTGGCTGTGCTTGTGAGGTCACAGCAGCCTCAGTGCCTCCTAGGCCAGTATCAGGCTCATGGCTGCTGGCTGTGCTTGTGAGGTCACAGCAGCCTCAGTGCCTCCTCTGCCAGTGCCATGCTCATGGCTGCTGGCTGTGCTTGTGAGGTCACAGCAGCCTCAGTGCCTCATAGTTTAGTGTCCAGCGTCCCCTGCTGGCTCTGCTTGTGAGGTCACAGCAGACTCAGTGACTCTCAGGCCAGTATCAGGCTCATGGCTGCTGGCTGTGCTTGTGACGTCACAGCAGCCTCAGTGCCTCCTCTGCCAGTGCCATGCTCATGGCTGCTGGCTGTGCTTGTGAGGTCACAGCAGCCTCAGTGCCTCCTAGGCCAGTATCAGGCTCATGGCTGCTGGCTGTGCTTGTGTGGTCACAGCAGACTCAGTGCCTCCTAGGCCAGTGGCAGGCTCATGGCTGCTGGCTGTGATTGTGAGGTCACATCAGCCTCAGTGCTTCATAGTTTAGTGTCCAGCGTCCCCTGCTGGCTGTGCTTGTGAGGTCACAGCAGACTCAGTGCCTCATAGGTTAGTGTGCAGCGCCCCCTGCTGGCTGTGCTTGTGAGGTCACAGCAGCCTCAGTGCCTCACAGGCCGGTATCAGGCTCATGGCTGCTGTCTGTGCTTGTGAGGTCACAGCAGCCTCAGTGCCTCCTCTGCCAGTGCCATGCTCATGGCTGCTGGCTGTGCTTGTGACATCACAGCAGCCTGAGTACCTCCTAGGCCCGTGGCAGGCTCATGGCTGCTGGCTGTCATTGTGACGTCACAGCAGCCTCAGTGCCTCCTCTGCCAGTGCCATGCTCATGGCTGCTGGCTGTGCTTGTGAGGTCACAGCAGCCTCAGTGCCTCCTAGGCCAGTATCAGGCTCATGGCTGCTGGTTGTGCTTGTGAGGTCACAGCAGCCTGAATGCCTCCTAGGCCAGTGGCAGGCTCATGGCTGCTGGCTGTGCTTGTGAGGTTATAGCAGCCTCAGTGCCTCACAGTTTAGTGTCCAGCGTCCATTGCTGGCTCTGCTTGTTTGGTCACAGCAGACTCAGTGCCTCATAGGTTAGTGTCCAGCGCCCCCTGCTGGCTCTGCTTGTGAGGTCACAGCAGACTCAGCGCCTCCCAGGCCAATATCAGGCTCATGGCTGCTGGCTGTGCTTGTGACGTCACAGCAACCCCAGTGCCTCCTCTGCCACTGTCAGGCTCGTGGCTGCTGGCTGTGCTTCTGAGGTCACAGCAGCCTCAGTGACTCTGTGGATAGTGCCATGCTCATGGTTGCTGGCTGTGCTTCTCAGGTCACAGCAGCCTCAGTGCCTCTGAGTCCAGGGGCAGTCTCATGGCTGCTGGCTCTGCTTGTGAGGTCACAGCAGCCTGAATTCCTCCTAGCCCTGTGGCAGGCTCATGGCTGCTGGCTGTGCTTGTGACGTCACAGCAGCCTGAGTGCCTCCTAGGCCTGTGGCAGGCTCATGGCTGCTGGCTGTGCTTGTGAGGTCACAGCAGCCTCAGTGCCTCCTCTGCCAGTGCCATGCTCATGGCTGCTGGCTGTGCTTGTGAGGTCACAGCAGCCTCAGTGCCTCCTAGGCCAGTATCAGGCTCAGGGCTGCTGGCTGTGCTTGTGAGGTCACAGCAGACTCAGTGACTCTCAGGCCAGTGGCAGGCTCATGGCTGCTGGCTGTGCTTGTGAGGTCACAGCAGACTCAGTGCCCCAAAAGTTAGTGTCCAGCGTCCCCTGCTGGCTGTGCTTGTGAGGTCACAGCAGCCCCAGTGCCTCCTCTGCCAGTGCCATGCTCATGGCTGCTGGCTGTGCTTGTGACGTCACAGCAGACTCAGTGCCTCCTAGACCAGTATCAGGCTCATGGCTGCTGGCTGTGCTTCTGAGGTCACAGAAACCTGAATGCCTCCTAGGCCAGTGGCAGGCTCATGGCTGCTGGCTGTGCTTGTGAGGTCACAGCAGACTCAGTGCCTCTCAGGCCAGTATCAGGCTCATGGCTGCTGGCTGTGCTTCTGAGGTCACAGCAGCCTCAGTGACTCCTCTGCCAGTGCCATGGTCATGGCTGCTGGCTGTGCTTGTGAGGTCACACCAGCCTCAGTGCCTCCTCTGCCAGTATCAGGCTCATGGCTGCTGGCTGTGCTTGTGAGGTCACAGCAGCCTCAGTGCCTCTCTGGCCAGTGGCAGGCTCATGGCTGCTGGCTGTGATTGTGAGGTCACATCAGCCTCAGTGCTTCATAGTTTAGTGTCCAGCGTCCCCTGCTGGCTGTGCTTGTGAGGTCACAGCAGACTCAGTGCTTCATAAGTTGGTGTCCAGCGCCCCCTGCTGGCTCTGCTTGTGAGGTCGCAGCAGACTCAGTGTCTCCGTGGATAGTACCATGCTCATGGCTGCTGGCTGTGCTTGTGAGGTCACAGCAGCCTCAGTGCCTCTCAGGCCAGTGGCAGTCTCATGGCTGCTGGCTGTGCTTGTGAGGTCACAGCAGCCTCAGTTCCTCCTAGGCCAGTATCAGGCTCATGGCTACTGGCTGTGCTTGTGAGGTCACAGAGGCCTGAATGCCTCCTAGGCCAGTGGCAGGCTCATGGCTGCTGGCTGTGCTTCTGAGGTTATAGCATCCTCAGTGCCTCACAGTTTAGTGTCCAGCGTCCATTGCTGGCTCTGCTTGTTTGGTCACAGCAGCCTCAGTGCCTCTCAGGCCAGTATCAGGCTCATGGCTGCTGGCTGTGATTGTGAGGTCACATCAGCCTCAGTGCCTCATAGGTTAGTGTCCAGCGCCCCCTGCTGGCTGTGCTTGTGAGGTCACAGAAGCCTCAGTGCCTCTCAGGCCAGTATCAGGCTCATGGCTGCTGGCTGTGCTTGTGACGTCACAGCAGACACAGTGCGTCCTAGGCCCATGCCATGCTCATGGCTGCTGGCTGTGCTTGTGAGGTCACAGCAGCCTCAGTGCCTCCTAGGCCAGTATCAGGCTCATGGCTGCTGGCCGTGCTTGTGAGGTCACAGCAGCCTCAGTGCCTCCTAGGCCAGTGGCAGGCTCATGGCTGCTGGCTGTGCTTGTGAGGTCACAGCAGCCTGAATGCCTCCTAGCCCTGTGGCAGGCTCATGGCTGCTGGCTATGACTGTGAGGTCACAGCAGCCTCAGTGCCTCATAGTTTAGTGTCCAAGGTCCCCTGCTGGCTCTGCTTGTGAGGTCACATCAGACTCAGTGCCTCAAAAGTTAGTGTCCAGCGCCCCCTGCTGGCTGTGCTTGTGAGGTCACAGCAGCCCCAGTGCCTCCCAGGCCAGTGCCATGCTCATGGCTGCTGGCTGTGCTTGTGACGTCACACCAGCCTCAGTGCCTCCCAGGCCAGTGTCAGGCTCATGGCTGCTGGCTGTGCTTCTGAGGTCACAGCAGCCTCAGTGCCTCCTCTGCCACTGTCAGGCTCATGGCTGCTGGCTGTGCTTGTGAGGTCACAGCAGCCTCAGTGCCTCCCAGGCCAGTGTCAGGCTCATGGCTGCTGGCTGTGCTTGTGACGTCACAGCAGCCTCAGTGCCTCATAGTTTAGTGTCCAGCGTCCCCTGCTGGCTCTGCTTGTGAGGTCACAGCAGACTCAGTGCCTCATAGGTTAGTGTCCAGTGCCCCCTGCTGGCTCTGCTTGTGAGGTCACAGCAGACTCAGTGACTCTCAGGCCAGTATCAGGCTCATGGCTGCTGGCTGTGCTTGTGACGTCACAGCAGCCTCAGTGCCTCCTCTGCCAGTGCCATGCTCATGGCTGCTGGCTGTGATTGTGAGGTCACAGCAGCCTCAGTGCCTCCTAGGCCAGTATCAGGATCATGGCTGCTGGCTGTGCTTGTGAGGTCACAGCAGCCTCAGTGACTCTGTGGATAGTGCCATGCTCATGGTTGCTGGCTGTGCTTGTGACGTCACAGCAGCCTCAGTGCCTCATAGTTTAGTGTCCAGCGTCCCCTGCTGGCTCTGCTTGTGAGGTCACAGCAGACTCAGTGCCTCATAGGTTAGTGTCCAGTGCCCCCTGCTGGCTCTGCTTGTGAGGTCACAGCAGACTCAGTGACTCTCAGGCCAGTATCAGGCTCATGGCTGCTGGCTGTGCTTGTGACGTCACAGCAGCCTCAGTGCCTCCTCTGCCAGTGCCATGCTCATGGCTGCTGGCTGTGCTTGTGACGTCACAGCAACCCCAGTGCCTCCTCTGCCACTGTCAGGCTCATGGCTGCTGGCTGTGCTTCTGAGGTCACAGCAGCCTCAGTGACTCTGTGGATAGTGCCATGCTCATGGTTGCTGGCTGTGCTGCTCAGGTCACAGCAGCCTCAGTGCCTCTGAGTCCAGGGGCAGTCTCATGGCTGCTGGCTCTGCTTGTGAGGTCACAGCAGCCTGAATTCCTCCTAGCCCTGTGGCAGGCTCATGGCTGCTGGCTGTGCTTGTGACGTCACAGCAGCCTGAGTGCCTCCTAGGCCTGTGGCAGGCTCATGGCTGCTGGCTGTGCTTGTGAGGTCACAGCAGCCTCAGTGCCTCCTAGGCCAGTATCAGGCTCATGGCTGCTGGCTGTGCTTGTGAGGTCACAGCAGACTCAGTGTCCCAAAAGTTAGTGTCCAGCGTCCCCTGCTGGCTGTGCTTGTGAGGTCACAGCAGCCCCAGTGCCTCCTCTGCCAGTGCCATGCTCATGGCTGCTGGCTGTACTTCTGAGGTCACAGCAGCCTCAGTGACTCTGTGGATAGTGCCATGCTCATGGCTGCTGGCTGTGCTTGTGACGTCACAGCAGACACAGTGCCTCCTAGGCCAGTATCAGGCTCATGGCTGCTGGCTGTGCTTGTGAGGTCACAGCAGCCTCAGTGCCTCCTAGCCCTGTGGCAGGCTCATGGCTGCTGGCTATGATTGTGAGGTCACAGCAGCCTCAGTGCCTCATAGTTTAGTGTCCAGCGTCCCCTGCTGGCTCTGCTTGTGAGGTCACATCAGACTCAGTGCCTCAAAAGTTAGTGTGCAGCGCCCCCTGCTGGCTGTGCTTGTGAGGTCACAGCAGCCTCAGTGCCTCCTCTGCCAATGTCAGGGTCATGGCTGCTGGCTGTGCTTGTGAGGTCACAGCAACCTCAATTCCTCCTAGGCCAGTATCAGGCTCATGGCTGCTGGCTGGGTTTCTGAGGTCACAGAAGCCTGAATGCCTCCTAGCCCTGTGGCAGGCTCATGGCTGCTGGCTGTGCTTGTGAGGTCACAGCAGCCTCAGTGCCTCAAAAGTTAGTGTCCAGCGCCCCCTGCTGGCTGTGCTTGTGAGGTCACAGCAGCCTCAGTGCCTCCTCTGCCACTGCCATGCTCATGGCTGCTGGCTGTGCTTGTGAGGTCACACCAGCCTCAGTGCCTCCCAGGCCAGTGTCAGGCTCATGGCTGCTGGCTGTGCTTGTGAGGTCACAGCAGCCTCAGTGCCTCCTCTGCCAGTGCCATGCTCATGGCTGCTGGCTGTGCTTGTGAGGTCACAGCAGCCTCAGTGCCTCCTAGGCCAGTATCAGGCTCATGGCTGCTGGCTGTGCTTCTGAGGTCACGGAAATCTGAATGCCTCCTAGGCCAGTGGCAGGCTCATGGCTGCTGGCTGTGCTTGTGAGGTCACAGCAGCCTCAGTGCCTCATAGTTTAGTGTCCAGCGTCCCCTGCTGGCTCTGCTTGTGAGGTCACAGCAGACTCAGTGCCTCATAGCTTAGTGTCCAGTGCCCCCTGCTGGCTCTGCTTGTGAGGTCACAGCAGACTCAGTGACTCTCAGGCCAGTATCAGGCTCATGGCTGCTGGCTGTGCTTGTGACGTCACAGCAGCCTCAGTGCCTCCTCTGCCAGTGCCATGCTCATGGTTGCTGGCTGTGCTTGTGAGGTCACAGCAGCCTCAGTGCCTCCTAGGCCAGTATCAGGTTCATGGCTGCTGGCTATGCTTGTGAGGTCACAGCAGCCTCAGTGCCTCCTAGGCCAGTGGCAGGCTCATGGCTGCTGGCTGTGATTGTGAGGTCACATCAGCCTCAGTGCTTCATAGTTTAGTGTCCAGCGTCCCCTGCTGGCTGTGCTTGTGAGGTCACAGCAGACTCAGTGCCTCATAGGTTAGTGTCCAGTGCCCCCTGCTGGCTGTGCTTGTGAGGTCACAGCAGACTCAGTGACTCTCAGGCCAGTATCAGGCTCATGGCTGCTGGCTGTGCTTGTGACGTCACAGCAGCCTCAGTGCCTCCTCTGCCAGTGCCATGCTCATGGCTGCTGGCTGTGCTTGTGACATCACAGCAGCCTGAGTGCCTCCTAGGTCCGTGGCAGGCTCATGGCTGCTGGCTGTCATTGTGACGTCACAGCAGCCTCAGTGCCTCCTCTGCCAGTGCCATGCTCATGGCTGCTGGCTGTGCTTGTGAGGTCACAGCAGACTCAGTGCCTCCTAGGCCAGTATCAGGCTCATGGCTGCTGGTTGTGCTTGTGAGGTCACAGCAGCCTGAATGCCTCCTAGGCCAGTGGCAGGCTCATGGCTGCTGGCTGTGCTTGTGAGGTTATAGCAGCCTCAGTGCCTCACAGTTTAGTGTCCAGCGTCCATTGCTGGCTCTGCTTGTTTGGTCACAGCAGACTCAGTGCCTCATAGGTTAGTGTCCAGCGTCCCCTGCTGGCTCTGCTTGTGAGGTCACAGCAGACTCAGTGCCTCATAGGTTAGTGTCCAGTGCCCCCTGCTGGCTCTGCTTGTGAGGTCACAGCAGACTCAGTGACTCTCAGGCCAGTATCAGGCTCATGGCTGCTGGCTGTGCTTGTGACGTCACAGCAGCCTCAGTGCCTCCTCTGCCAGTGCCATGCTCATGGCTGCTGGCTGTGCTTGTGAGGTCACAGCATCCTCAGTGCCTCCTAGGCCAGTATCAGGCTCATGGCTGCTGGCTGTGCTTGTGTGGTCACAGCAGACTCAGTGCCTCCTAGGCCAGTGGCAGGCTCATGGCTGCTGGCTGTGATTGTGAGGTCACATCAGCCTCAGTGCTTCATAGTTTAGTGTCCAGCGTCCCCTGCTGGCTGTGCTTGTGAGGTCACAGCAGACTCAGTGCCTCATAGGTTAGTGTGCAGCGCCCCCTGCTGGCTGTGCTTGTGAGGTCACAGCAGCCTCAGTGCCTCACAGGCCGGTATCAGGCTCATGGCTGCTCGCTGTCATTGTGACGTCACAGCAGCCTCAGTGCCTCCTCTGCCAGTGCCATGCTCATGGCTGCTGGCTGTGCTTGTGACATCACAGCAGCCTGAGTACCTCCTAGGCCCGTGGCAGGCTCATGGCTGCTGGCTGTCATTGTGAGGTCACAGCAGCCTCAGTGCCTCCTCTGCCAGTGCCATGCTCATGGCTGCTGGCTGTGCTTGTGAGGTCACAGCAGCCTCAGTGCCTCCTAGGCCAGTATCAGGCTCATGGCTGCTGGTTGTGCTTGTGAGGTCACAGCAGCCTGAATGCCTCCTAGGCCAGTGGCAGGCTCATGGCTGCTGGCTGTGCTTGTGAGGTTATAGCAGCCTCAGTGCCTCACAGTTTAGTGTCCAGCGTCCATTGCTGGCTCTGCTTGTTTGGTCACAGCAGACTCAGTGCCTCATAGGTTAGTGTCCAGCGCCCCCTGCTGGCTCTGCTTGTGAGGTCACAGCAGACTCAGCGCCTCCCAGGCCAATATCAGGCTCATGGCTGCTGGCTGTGCTTGTGACGTCACAGCAACCCCAGTGCCTCCTCTGCCACTGTCAGGCTCGTGGCTGCTGGCTGTGCTTCTGAGGTCACAGCAGCCTCAGTGACTCTGTGGATAGTGCCATGCTCATGGTTGCTGGCTGTGCTTCTCAGGTCACAGCAGCCTCAGTGCCTCTGAGTCCAGGGGCAGTCTCATGGCTGCTGGCTCTGCTTGTGAGGTCACAGCAGCCTGAATTCCTCCTAGCCCTGTGGCAGGCTCATGGCTGCTGGCTGTGCTTGTGACGTCACAGCAGCCTGAGTGCCTCCTAGGCCTGTGGCAGGCTCATGGCTGCTGGCTGTGCTTGTGAGGTCACAGCAGCCTCAGTGCCTCCTCTGCCAGTGCCATGCTCATGGCTGCTGGCTGTGCTTGTGAGGTCACAGCAGCCTCAGTGCCTCCTAGGCCAGTATCAGGCTCATGGCTGCTGGCTGTGCTTGTGAGGTCACAGCAGACTCAGTGACTCTCAGGCCAGTGGCAGGCTCATGGCTGCTGGCTGTGCTTGTGAGGTCACAGCAGACTCAGTGCCCCAAAAGTTAGTGTCCAGCGTCCCCTGCTGGCTGTGCTTGTGAGGTCACAGCAGCCCCAGTGCCTCCTCTGCCAGTGCCATGCTCATGGCTGCTGGCTGTGCTTGTGAGGTCACAGCAGACTCAGTGCCTCCTAGACCAGTATCAGGCTCATGGCTGCTGGCTGTGCTTCTGAGGTCACAGAAACCTGAATGCCTCCTAGGCCAGTGGCAGGCTCATGGCTGCTGGCTGTGCTTGTGAGGTCACAGCAGACTCAGTGCCTCTCAGGCCAGTATCAGGCTCATGGCTGCTGGCTGTGCTTCTGAGGTCACAGCAGCCTCAGTGACTCCTCTGCCAGTGCCATGCTCATGGCTGCTGGCTGTGCTTGTGAGGTCACACCAGCCTCAGTGCCTCCTCTGCCAGTATCAGGCTCATGGCTGCTGGCTGTGCTTGTGAGGTCACAGCAGCCTCAGTGCCTCTCTGGCCAGTGGCAGGCTCATGGCTGCTGGCTGTGATTGTGAGGTCACATCAGCCTCAGTGCTTCATAGTTTAGTGTCCAGCGTCCCCTGCTGGCTGTGCTTGTGAGGTCACAGCAGACTCAGTGCTTCATAAGTTGGTGTCCAGCGCCCCCTGCTGGCTCTGCTTGTGAGGTCGCAGCAGACTCAGTGTCTCCGTGGATAGTACCATGCTCATGGCTGCTGGCTGTGCTTGTGAGGTCACAGCAGCCTCAGTGCCTCTCAGGCCAGTGGCAGTCTCATGGCTGCTGGCTGTGCTTGTGAGGTCACAGCAGCCTCAGTTCCTCCTAGGCCAGTATCAGGCTCATGGCTACTAGCTGTGCTTCTGAGGTCACAGAGGCCTGAATGCCTCCTAGGCCAGTGGCAGGCTCATGGCTGCTGGCTGTGCTTCTGAGGTTATAGCATCCTCAGTGCCTCACAGTTTAGTGTCCAGCGTCCATTGCTGGCTCTGCTTGTTTGGTCACAGCAGCCTCAGTGCCTCTCAGGCCAGTATCAGGCTCATGGCTGCTGGCTGTGATTGTGAGGTCACATCAGCCTCAGTGCCTCATAGGTTAGTGTCCAGCGCCCCCTGCTGGCTGTGCTTGTGAGGTCACAGCAGCCTCAGTGCCTCTCAGGCCAGTATCAGGCTCATGGCTGCTGGCTGTGCTTGTGACGTCACAGCAGACACAGTGCGTCCTAGGCCCATGCCATGCTCATGGCTGCTGGCTGTGCTTGTGAGGTCACAGCAGCCTCAGTGCCTCCTAGGCCAGTATCAGGCTCATGGCTGCTGGCCGTGCTTGTGAGGTCACAGCAGCCTCAGTGCCTCCTAGGCCAGTGGCAGGCTCATGGCTGCTGGCTGTGCTTGTGAGGTCACAGCAGACTCAGTGCCCCAAAAGTTAGTGTCCAGCGTCCCCTGCTGGCTGTGCTTGTGAGGTCACAGCAGCCCCAGTGCCTCCTCTGCCAGTGTCAGGCTCATGGCTGCTGGCTGTGCTTCTGAGGTCACAGCAGCCTCAGTGACTCTGTGGATAGTGCCATGCTCATGGCTGCTGGCTGTGCTTCTGAGGTCACAGCAGCCTCAGTGCCTCTGAGTCCAGGGGCAGTCTCATGGCTGCTGGCTGTGCTTGTGAGGTCACAGCAGCCTGAAAGCCTCCTAGCCCTGTGGCAGGCTCATGGCTGCTGGCTATGATTGTGAGGTCACAGCAGCCTCAGTGCCTCATAGTTTAGTGTCCAAGGTCCCCTGCTGGCTCTGCTTGTGAGGTCACATCAGACTCAGTGCCTCAAAAGTTAGTGTCCAGCGCCCCCTGCTGGCTGTGCTTGTGAGGTCACAGCAGCCCCAGTGCCTCCCAGGCCAGTGCCATGCTCATGGCTGCTGGCTGTGCTTGTGACGTCACACCAGCCTCAGTGCCTCCCAGGCCAGTGTCAGGCTCATGGCTGCTGGCTGTGCTTCTGAGGTCACAGCAGCCTCAGTGCCTCCTCTGCCACTGTCAGGCTCATGGCTGCTGGCTGTGCTTGTGAGGTCACAGCAGCCTCAGTGCCTCCCAGGCCAGTGTCAGGCTCATGGCTGCTGGCTGTGCTTGTGACGTCACAGCAGCCTCAGTGCCTCATAGTTTAGTGTGCAGCGTCCCCTGCTGGCTCTGCTTGTGAGGTCACAGCAGACTCAGTGCCTCATAGCTTAGTGTCCAGTGCCCCCTGCTGGCTCTGCTTGTGAGGTCACAGCAGACTCAGTGACTCTCAGGCCAGTATCAGGCTCATGGCTGCTGGCTGTGCTTGTGACGTCACAGCAGCCTCAGTGCCTCCTCTGCCAGTGCCATGCTCATGGCTGCTGGCTGTGCTTGTGAGGTCACAGCAGCCTCAGTGCCTCCTAGGCCAGTATCAGGATCATGGCTGCTGGCTGTGCTTGTGAGGTCACAGCAGCCTCAGTGCCTCCTAGGCCAGTGGCAGACTCATGGCTGATGGCTGTGATTGTGAGGTCACATCAGCCTCAGTGCTTCATAGTTTAGTGTCCAGCGTCCCCTGCTGGCTGTGCTTGTGAGGTCACAGCAGACTCAGTGCCTCATAGGTTAGTGTGCAGCGCCCCCTGCTGGCTGTGCTTGTGAGGTCACAGCAGCCTCAGTGCCTCACAGGCCGGTATCAGGCTCATGGCTGCTCGCTGTCATTGTGACGTCACAGCAGCCTCAGTGCCTCCTCTGCCAGTGCCATGCTCATAGCTGCTGGCTGTGCTTGTGACATCACAGCAGCCTGAGAACCTCCTAGGCCCGTGGCAGGCTCATGGCTGCTGGCTGTCATTGTGACGTCACAGCAGCCTCAGTGCCTCCTCTGCCAGTGCCATGCTCATGGCTGCTGGCTGTGCTTGTGAGGTCACAGCAGCCTCAGTGCCTCCTAGGCCAGTATCAGGCTCATGGCTGCTGGTTGTGCTTGTGAGGTCACAGCAGCCTGAATGCCTCCTAGGCCAGTGGCAGGCTCATGGCTGCTGGCTGTGCTTGTGAGGTTATAGCAGCCTCAGTGCCTCACAGTTTAGTGTCCAGCGTGCATTGCTGGCTCTGCTTGTTTGGTCACAGCAGACTCAGTGCCTCATAGGTTAGTGTCCAGCGCCCCCTGCTGGCTCTGCTTGTGAGGTCACAGCAGACTCAGCGCCTCCCAGGCCAATATCAGGCTCATGGCTGCTGGCTGTGCTTGTGACGTCACAGCAACCCCAGTGCCTCCTCTGCCACTGTCAGGCTCATGGCTGCTGGCTGTGCTTCTGAGGTCACAGCAGCCTCAGTGACTCTGTGGATAGTGCCATGCTCATGGTTGCTGGCTGTGCTGCTCAGGTCACAGCAGCCTCAGTGCCTCTGAGTCCAGGGGCAGTCTCATGGCTGCTGGCTCTGCTTGTGAGGTCACAGCAGCCTGAATTCCTCCTAGCCCTGTGGCAGGCTCATGGCTGCTGGCTGTGCTTGTGACGTCACAGCAGCCTGAGTGCCTCCTAGGCCTGTGGCAGGCTCATGGCTGCTGGCTGTGCTTGTGAGGTCACAGCAGCCTCAGTGCCTCCTCTGCCAGTGCCATGCTCATGGCTGCTGGCTGTGCTTGTGAGGTCACAGCAGCCTCAGTGCCTCCTAGGCCAGTATCAGGCTCATGGCTGCTGGCTGTGCTTGTGAGGTCACAGCAGACTCAGTGCCCCAAAAGTTAGTGTCCAGCGTCCCCTGCTGGCTGTGCTTGTGAGGTCACAGCAGCCCCAGTGCCTCCTCTGCCAGTGCCATGCTCATGGCTGCTGGCTGTGCTTCTGAGGTCACAGCAGACTCAGTGACTCTGTGGATAGTGCCATGCTCATGGCTGCTGGCTGTGCTTGTGACGTCACAGCAGCCTCAGTGCCTCCTAGGCCAGTATCAGGCTCATGGCTGCTGGCTGTGCTTGTGAGGTCACAGCAGCCTCAGTGCCTCCTAGCCCTGTGTCAGGCTCATGGCTGCTGGCTATGATTGTGAGGTCACAGCAGCCTCAGTGCCTCATAGTTTAGTGTCCAGCGTCCCCTGCTGGCTCTGCTTGTGAGGTCACATCAGACTCAGTGCCTCAAAAGTTAGTGTGCAGCGCCCCCTGCTGGCTGTGCTTGTGAGGTCACAGCAGCCTCAGTGCCTCCTCTGCCAATGTCAGGGTCATGGCTGCTGGCTGTGCTTGTGAGGTCACAGCAACCTCAATTCCTCCTAGGCCAGTATCAGGCTCATGGCTGCTGGCTGGGTTTCTGAGGTCACAGAAGCCTGAATGCCTCCTAGCCCTGTGGCAGGCTCATGGCTGCTGGCTGTGCTTGTGAGGTCACAGCAGCCTCAGTGCCTCAAAAGTTAGTGTCCAGCGCCCCCTGCTGGCTGTGCTTGTGAGGTCACAGCAGCCTCAGTGCCTCCTCTGCCACTGCCATGCTCATGGCTGCTGGCTGTGCTTGTGAGGTCACACCAGCCTCAGTGCCTCCTAGGCCAGTGTCAGGCTCATGGCTGCTGGCTGTGCTTGTGAGGTCACAGCAGCCTCAGTGCCTCCTCTGCCAGTGCCATGCTCATGGCTGCTGGCTGTGCTTGTGAGGTCACAGCAGCCTCAGTGCCTCCTAGGCCAGTATCAGGCTCATGGCTGCTGGCTGTGCTTCTGAGGTCACAGAAATCTGAATGCCTCCTAGGCCAGTGGCAGGCTCATGGCTGCTGGCTGTGCTTGTGAGGTCACAGCAGCCTCAGTGCCTCATAGTTTAGTGTCCAGCGTCCCCTGCTGGCTCTGCTTGTGAGGTCACAGCAGACTCAGTGCCTCATAGGTTAGTGTCCAGTGCCCCCTGCTGGCTCTGCTTGTGAGGTCACAGCAGACTCAGTGACTCTCAGGCCAGTATCAGGCTCATGGCTGCTGGCTGTGCTTGTGACGTCACAGCAGCCTCAGTGCCTCCTCTGCCAGTGCCATGCTCATGGTTGCTGGCTGTGCTTGTGACGTCACAGCAGCCTCAGTGCCTCCTAGGCCAGTATCAGGTTCATGGCTGCTGGCTATGCTTGTGAGGTCACAGCAGCCTCAGTGCCTCCTAGGCCAGTGGCAGGCTCATGGCTGCTGGCTGTGATTGTGAGGTCACATCAGCCTCAGTGCTTCATAGTTTATTGTCCAGCGTCCCCTGCTGGCTGTGCTTGTGAGGTCACAGCAGACTCAGTGCCTCATAGGTTAGTGTGCAGCGCCCCCTGCTGGCTGTGCTTGTGAGGTCACAGCAGCCTCAGTGCCTCACAGGCCAGTATCAGGCTCATGGCTGCTGGCTGTGCTTGTGACGTCACAGCAGCCTCAGTGCCTCCTCTGCCAGTGCCATGCTCATGGCTGCTGGCTGTGCTTGTGACATCACAGCAGCCTGAGTGCCTCCTAGGTCCGTGGCAGGCTCATGGCTGCTGGCTGTCATTGTGACGTCACAGCAGCCTCAGTGCCTCCTCTGCCAGTGCCATGCTCATGGCTGCTGGCTGTGCTTGTGAGGTCACAGCAGACTCAGTGCCTCCTAGGCCAGTATCAGGCTCATGGCTGCTGGTTGTGCTTGTGAGGTCACAGCAGCCTGAATGCCTCCTAGGCCAGTGGCAGGCTCATGGCTGCTGGCTGTGCTTGTGAGGTTATAGCAGCCTCAGTGCCTCACAGTTTAGTGTCCAGCGTCCATTGCTGGCTCTGCTTGTTTGGTCACAGCAGACTCAGTGCCTCATAGGTTAGTGTCCAGCGTCCCCTGCTGGCTCTGCTTGTGAGGTCACAGCAGACTCAGCGCCTCCCAGGCCAATATCAGCCTCATGGCTGCTGGCTGTGCTTGTGACATTACAGCAGACACAGTGCCTCCTAGGCCCGTGCCATGCTCATGGCTGCTGGCTGTGCTTGTGAGGTCACAGCAGCCTCAGTGCCTCCCAGGCCAGTATCAGGCTCATGGCTGCTGGCTGTGCTTGTGAGGTCACAGCAGCCTCAGTGCCCCCTAGGCCAGTGGCAGGCTCATGGCTGCTGGCTGTGATTGTGAGGTCACAGCAGACTCAGTGCCTCCTCTGCCAGTGCCATGCTCATGGCTGCTGGCTGTGCTTGTGACGTCACAGCAGCCTCAGTGCCTCCTAGGCCAGTATCAGGCTCATGGCTACTAGTTGTGCTTGTGAGGTCACAGCAGCCTGAATGCCTCCTAGGCCAGTGGCAGGCTCATGGCTGCTGGCTGTGCTTGTGAGGTCACAGCAGCCTCAGTGCCTCATCGTTTAGTGTCCAGCGTCCCCTGCTGGCTCTGCTTGTGAGGTCACAGCAGACTCAGTGCCTCATAGGTTAGCGTGCAGCGCCCCCTGCTGGCTGTGCTTGTGAGGTCACAGCAGCCTCAGTGCCTCACAGGCCAGTATCAGGCTCATGCCTGCTGGCTGTCATTGTGACGTCACAGCAGACACAGTGCCTCCTCTGCCACTGCCATGCTCATGGCTGCTGGCTGTGCTTGTGAGGTCACAGCAGCCTCAGTGCCTCCTAGACCAGTATCAGGCTCATGGCTGCTGGCTGTTCTTCTGAGGTCACAGAAACCTGAATGCCTCCTAGGCCAGTGGCAGGCTCATGGCTGCTGGCTGTGATTGTGAGGTCACAGCAGCCTCAGTGCCTCATCGTTTAGTGTCCAGCGTCCCCTGCTGGCTCTGCTTGTGAGGTCACAGCAGACTCAGTGCCTCTCAGGCCAGTTTCAGGCTCATGGCTGCTGGCTGTGATTGTGAGGTCACAGCAGCCTCAGTGCCTCCTCTGCCAGTGCCATGCTCATGGCTGCTGGCTGTGCTTGTGAGGTCACACCAGCCTCAGTGCCTCCTCTGCCAGTATCAGGCTCATGGCTGCTGGCTGTGCTTGTGAGGTCACAGCAGCCTCAGTGCCTCTCTGGCCAGTGGCAGGCTCATGGCTGCTGGCTGTGATTGTGAGGTCACATCAGCCTCAGTGCTTCATAGTTTAGTGTCCAGCGTCCCCTGCTGGCTGTGCTTGTGAGGTCACAGCAGACTCAGTGCCTCATAAGTTGGTGTCCAGCGCCCCCTGCTGGCTCTGCTTGTGCGGTCGCAGCAGACTCAGTGTCTCCGTGGATAGTACCATGCTCATGGCTGCTGGCTGTGCTTGTGAGGTCACAGCAGCCTCAGTGCCTCTCAGGCCAGTGGCAGTCTCATGGCTGCTGGCTGTGCTTGTGAGGTCACAGCAGCCTCAGTTCCTCCTAGGCCAGTATCAGGCTCATGGCTACTGGCTGTGCTTCTGAGGTCACAGAGACCTGAATGCCTCCTAGGCCAGTGGCAGGCTCATGGCTGCTGGCTGTGCTTCTGAGGTTATAGCAGCCTCAGTGCCTCACAGTTTAGTGTCCAGCGTCCATTGCTGGCTCTGCTTGTTTGGTCACAGCAGCCTCAGTGCCTCTCAGGCCAGTATCAGGCTCATGGCTGCTGGCTGTGCTTGTGAGGTCACATCAGCCTCAGTGCCTCATAGGTTAGTGTCCAGCGCCCCCTGCTGGCTGTGCTTGTGAGGTCACAGCAGCCTCAGTGCCTCCTCTGCCAGTATCAGGCTCATGGCTGCTGGCTGTGCTTGTGACGTCACAGCAGACACAGTGCCTCCTAGGCCCATGCCATGCTCATGGCTGCTGGCTGTGCTTGTGAGGTCACAGCAGCCTCAGTGCCTCCTAGGCCAGTATCAGGCTCATGGCTGCTGGCTGTGCTTGTGAGGTCACAGCAGACTCAGTGCCCCAAAAGTTAGTGTCCAGCGTCCCCTGCTGGCTGTGATTGTGAGGTCACAGCAGCCCCAGTGCCTCCTCTGCCAGTGTCAGGCTCATGGCTGCTGGCTGTGCTTCTGAGGTCACAGCAGCCTCAGTGCCTCTCTGGCCAGTGGCATGCTCATGGCTGCTGGCTGTGATTGTGAGGTCACATCAGCCTCAGTGCTTCATAGTTTAGTGTCCAGCGTCCCCTGCTGGCTCTGCTTGTGAGGTCACAGCAGACTCAGTGCCTCATAAGTTGGTGTCCAGCGCCCCCTGCTGGCTCTGCTTGTGCGGTCGCAGCAGACTCAGTGTCTCCGTGGATAGTACCATGCTCATGGCTGCTGGCTGTGCTTGTGAGGTCACAGCAGCCTCAGTGCCTCTCAGGCCAGTGGCAGTCTCATGGCTGCTGGCTGTGCTTGTGAGGTCACAGCAGCCTCAGTTCCTCCTAGGCCAGTATCAGGCTCATGGCTACTGGCTGTGCTTCTGAGGTCACAGAGGCCTGAATGCCTCCTAGGCCAGTGGCAGGCTCATGGCTGCTGGCTGTGCTTCTGAGGTTATAGCAGCCTCAGTGCCTCACAGTTTAGTGTCCAGCGTCCATTGCTGGCTCTGCTTGTTTGGTCACAGCAGCCTCAGTGCCTCTCAGGCCAGTATCAGGCTCATGGCTGCTGCCTGTGATTGTGAGGTCACATCAGCCTCAGTGCCTCATAGGTTAGTGTCCAGCGCCCCCTGCTGGCTCTGCTTGTGAGGTCACAGAAGCCTCAGTGCCTCTCAGGCCAGTATCAGGCTCATGGCTGCTGGCTGTGCTTGTGACGTCACAGCAGCCTCAGTGCCTCCTAGGCCCATGCCATGCTCATGGCTGCTGGCTGTGCTTGTGAGGTCACAGCAGCCTCAGTGCCTCCCAGGCCAGTGTCAGGCTCATGGCTGCTGGCTGTGCTTGTGAGGTCACAGCAGACTCAGTGCCCCAAAAGTTAGTGTCCAGCGTCCCCTGCTGGCTGTGCTTGTGAGGTCACAGCAGCCCCAGTGCCTCCTCTGCCAGTGTCAGGCTCATGGCTGCTGGCTGTGCTTCTGAGGTCACAGCAGCCTCAGTGACTCTGTGGATAGTGCCATGCTCATGGCTGCTGGCTGTGCTTCTCAGGTCACAGCAGCCTCAGTGCCTCTGAGTCCAGGGGCAGTCTCATGGCTGCTGGCTGTGCTTGTGAGGTCACAGCAGCCTGAATGCCTCCTAGCCCTGTGGCAGGCTCATGGCTGCTGACTATGATTGTGAGGTCACAGCAGCCTCAGTGCCTCATAGTTTAGGGTCCAGGGTCCCCTGCTGGCTCTGCTTGTGAGGTCACATCAGACTCAGTGCCTCAAAAGTTAGTGTCCAGCGCCCCCTGCTGGCTGTGCTTGTGAGGTCACAGCAGCCTCAGTGCCTCCTCTGCCAGTGCCATGCTCATGGCTGCTGGCTGTGCTTGTGACGTCACACCAGCCTCAGTGCCTCCCAGGCCAGTGTCAGGCTCATGGCTGCTGGCTGTGCTTCTGAGGTCACAGCAGACTCAGTGCCTCCTAGGCCAGTATCAGGCTCATGGCTGCTGGCTGTGCTTGTGAGGTCACAGCAGCCTGAATGCCTCCTAGGCCAGTGGCAGGCTCATGGCTGCTGGCTGTGCTTGTGAGGTTATAGCAGCCTCAGTGCCTCACAGTTTAGTGTCCAGCGTCCATTGCTGGCTCTGCTTGTTTGGTCACAGCAGACTCAGTGCCTCATAGGTTAGTGTCCAGCGCCCCCTGCTGACTCTGCTTGTGAGGTCACAGCAGACTCAGCGCCTCCCAGGCCAATATCAGGCTCATGGCTGCTGGCTGTGCTTGTGACGTCACAGCAACCCCAGCGCCTCCTCTGCCACTGTCAGGCTCATGGCTGCTGGCTGTGCTTCTGAGGTCACAGCAGCCTCAGTGACTCTGTGGATAGTGCCATGCTCATGGTTGCTGGCTGTGCTTCTCAGGTCACAGCAGCCTCAGTGCCTCTGAGTCCAGGGGCAGTCTCATGGCTGCTGGCTCTGCTTGTGAGGTCACAGCAGCCTGAATTCCTCCTAGCCCTGTGGCAGGCTCATGGCTGCTGGCTGTGCTTGTGACGTCACAGCAGCCTGAGTGCCTCCTAGGCCTGTGGCAGGCTCATGGCTGCTGGCTGTGCTTGTGAGGTCACAGCAGCCTCAGTGCCTCCTCTGCCAGTGCCATGCTCATGGCTGCTGGCTGTGCTTGTGAGGTCACAGCAGCCTCAGTGCCTCCTAGGCCAGTATCAGGCTCATGGCTGCTGGCTGTGCTTGTGAGGTCACAGCAGACTCAGTGACTCTCTGGCCAGTGGCAGGCTCATGGCTGCTGGCTGTGCTTGTGAGGTCACAGCAGACTCAGTGCCCCAAAAGTTAGTGTCCAGCGTCCCCTGCTGGCTGTGCTTGTGAGGTCACAGCAGCCCCAGTGCCTCCTCTGCCAGTGTCAGGCTCATGGCTGCTGGCTGTGCTTGTGAGGTCACAGCAGCCTCAGTGACTCTGTGGATAGTGCCATGCTCATGGCTGCTGGCTGTGCTTGTGAGGTCACAGCAGCCTCAGTGCCTCCTAGGCCAGTATCAGGCTCATGGCTGCTGGCTGTGCTTCTGAGGTCACAGCAGCCTCAGTGCCTCCTAGCCCTGTGGCAGGCTCATGGCTGCTGGCTATGATTGTGAGGTCACAGCAGCCTCAGTGCCTCATAGTTTAGTGTCCAGCGTCCCCTGCTGGCTCTGCTTCTGAGGTCACATCAGACTCAGTGCCTCAAAAGTTAGTGTCCAGCGCCCCCTGCTGGCTGTGCTTGTGAGGTCACAGCAGCCTCAGTGCCTCCTCTGCCAATGTCAGGGTCATGGCTGCTGGCTGTGCTTGTGAGGTCACAGCAGCCTCAATTCCTCCTAGGCCAGTATCATGCTCATGGCTGCTGGCTGGGTTTCTGAGGTCACAGAAGCCTGAATGCCTCCTAGCCCTGTGGCAGGCTCATGGCTGCTGGCTGTGCTTGTGAGGTCACAGCAGCCTCAGTGCCTCCTCTGCCACTGCCATGCTCATGGCTGCTGGCTGTGCTTGTGAGGTCACACCAGCCTCAGTGCCTCCCAGGCCAGTGTCAGGCTCATGGCTGCTGGCTGTGCTTGTGAGGTCACAGCAGCCTCAGTGCCTCCTCTGCCAGTGCCATGCTCATGGCTGCTGGCTGTGCTTGTGAGGTCACAGCAGCCTCAGTGCCTCCTAGGCCAGTATCAGGCTCATGGCTGCTGGCTGTGCTTCTGAGGTCACAGAAATCTGAATGCCTCCTAGGCCAGTGGCAGGCTCATGGCTGCTGGCTGTGCTTGTGAGGTCACAGCAGCCTCAGTGCCTCATCGTTCAGTGTCCAGCGTCCCCTGCTGGCTCTGCTTGTGAGGTCACAGCAGACTCAGTGCCTCATAGGTTAGTGTGCAGCGCCCCCTGCTGGCTGTGCTTGTGAGGTCACAGCAGCCTCAGTGCCTCACAGGCCAGTATCAGGCTCATGGCTGCTGGCTGTGCTTGTGAGGTCACAGCAGACTCAGTGCCTCCTCTGCCAGTGCCATGCTCATGGCTGCTGGCTGTGCTTGTGAGGTCACAGCAGCCTCAGTGCCTCCTAGGCCAGTATCAGGCTCATGGCTGCTGGCTGTGCTTGTGAGGTCACAGCAGACTCAGTGCCTCTCAGGCCAGTATCAGGCTCATGGCTGCTGGCTGTGCTTGTGAGGTCACAGCAGACTCAGTGCCTCTCAGGCCAGTATCAGGCTCATGGCTGCTGGCTGTGCTTGTGAGGTCACAGCAGACTCAGTGCCCCAAAAGTTAGTGTCCAGCGTCCCCTGCTGGCTGTGATTGTGAGGTCACAGCAGCCCCAGTGCCTCCTCTGCCAGTGTCAGGCTCATGGCTGCTGGCTGTGCTTCTGAGGTCACAGCAGCCTCAGTGACTCCGTGGATAGTGCCATGCTCATGGCTGCTGGCTGTGCTTCTGAGGTCACAGCAGCCTCAGTGCCTCCTAGGCCAGTATCAGGCTCATGGCTGCTGGCTGTGCTTGTGAGGTCACAGCAGCCTCAGTGCCTCTCTGGCCAGTGGCAGGCTCATGGCTGCTGGCTGTGATTGTGAGGTCACATCAGCCTCAGTGCTTCATAGTTTAGTATCCAGCGTCCCCTGCTGGCTGTGCTTGTGAGGTCACAGCAGACTCAGTGCCTCAAAAGTTGGTGTCCAGCGCCCCCTGCTGGCTCTGCTTGTGAGGTCGCAGCAGACTCAGTGTCTCCGTGGATAGTACCATGCTCATGGCTGCTGGCTGTGCTTGTGAGGTCACAGCAGCCTCAGTGCCTCTCAGGCCAGTGGCAGGCTCATGGCTGCTGGCTGTGCTTGTGAGGTTATAGCAGCCTCAGTGCCTCACAGTTTAGTGTCCAGCGTCCATTGCTGGCTCTGCTTGTGAGGTCACAGCAGACTCAGTGCCTCATAGGTTAGTGTCCAGCGCCCCCTGCTGGCTCTGCTTGTGAGGTCACAGCAGCCTGAGTGCCTCCTAGGCCCATGCCATGCTCATGGCTGCTGGCTGTGCTCGTGAGGTCACAGCAGCCTCAGTGCCTCCTAGGCCAGTATCAGGCTCATGGCTGCTGGCTGTGCTTGTGAGGTCACAGCAGCCTCAGTGACTCTGTGGATAGTGCCATGCTCATGGCTGCTGGCTGTGCTTGTGACGTCACAGCAGACACAGTGCCTCCTAGGCCCGTGGCAGGCTCATGGCTGCTGGCTGTGATTGTGACGTCACAGCAGCCTCAGTGCCTCCTCTGCCAGTGCCATGCTCATGGCTGCTGGCTGTGCTTGTGACAGCACAGCAGCCTGAGTGCCTCCTAGGCCCGTGGCAGGCTCATGGCTTCTGGCTGTCATTGTGACGTCACAGCAGACTCAGTGCCTCCTCTGCCAGTGCCATGCTCATGGCTGCTGGCTGTGCTTGTGAGGTCACAGCAGCCTCAGTGCCTCCTAGGCCAGTATCAGGCTCATGGCTGCTGGCTGTGCTTGTGAGGTCACAGCAGACTCAGTGCCTCTCAGGCCAGTATCAGGCTCATGGCTGCTGGCTGTGCTTGTGAGGTCACAGCAGACTCAGTGCCTCTCAGGCCAGTATCAGGCTCATGGCTGCTGGCTGTGCTTGTGAGGTCACAGCAGACTCAGTGCCCCAAAAGTTAGTGTCCAGCGTCCCCTGCTGGCTGTGATTGTGAGGTCACAGCAGCCCCAGTGCCTCCTCTGCCAGTGTCAGGCTCATGGCTGCTGGCTGTGCTTCTGAGGTCACAGCAGCCTCAGTGACTCCGTGGATAGTGCCATGCTCATGGCTGCTGGCTGTGCTTCTGAGGTCACAGCAGCCTCAGTGCCTCCTAGGCCAGTATCAGGCTCATGGCTGCTGGCTGTGCTTGTGAGGTCACAGCAGCCTCAGTGCCTCTCTGGCCAGTGGCAGGCTCATGGCTGCTGGCTGTGATTGTGAGGTCACATCAGCCTCAGTGCTTCATAGTTTAGTATCCAGCGTCCCCTGCTGGCTGTGCTTGTGAGGTCACAGCAGACTCAGTGCCTCAAAAGTTGGTGTCCAGCGCCCCCTGCTGGCTCTGCTTGTGAGGTCGCAGCAGACTCAGTGTCTCCGTGGATAGTACCATGCTCATGGCTGCTGGCTGTGCTTGTGAGGTCACAGCAGCCTCAGTGCCTCTCAGGCCAGTGGCAGGCTCATGGCTGCTGGCTGTGCTTGTGAGGTTATAGCAGCCTCAGTGCCTCACAGTTTAGTGCCAGCGTCCATTGCTGGCTCTGCTTGTGAGGTCACAGCAGACTCAGTGCCTCATAGGTTAGTGTCCAGCGCCCCCTGCTGGCTCTGCTTGTGAGGTCACAGCAGCCTGAGTGCCTCCTAGGCCCATGCCATGCTCATGGCTGCTGGCTGTGCTCGTGAGGTCACAGCAGCCTCAGTGCCTCCTAGGCCAGTATCAGGCTCATGGCTGCTGGCTGTGCTTGTGAGGTCACAGCAGCCTCAGTGACTCTGTGGATAGTGCCATGCTCATGGCTGCTGGCTGTGCTTGTGACGTCACAGCAGACACAGTGCCTCCTAGGCCCGTGGCAGGCTCATGGCTGCTGGCTGTGATTGTGACGTCACAGCAGCCTCAGTGCCTCCTCTGCCAGTGCCATGCTCATGGCTGCTGGCTGTGCTTGTGACAGCACAGCAGCCTGAGTGCCTCCTAGGCCCGTGGCAGGCTCATGGCTTCTGGCTGTCATTGTGACGTCACAGCAGACTCAGTGCCTCCTCTGCCAGTGCCATGCTCATGGCTGCTGGCTGTGCTTGTGAGGTCACAGCAGCCTCAGTGCCTCCTAGGCCAGTATCAGGCTCATGGCTGCTGGTTGTGCTTGTGAGGTCACAGCAGCCTGAATGCCTCCTAGGCCAGTGGCAGGCTCATGGCTGCTGGCTGTGCTTGTGAGGTTATAGCAGCCTCAGTGCCTCACAGTTTAGTGTCCAGCGTCCATTGCTGGCTCTGCTTGTTTGGTCACAGCAGACTCAGTGCCTCATAGGTTAGTGTCCAGCACCCCCTGCTGGCTCTGCTTGTGAGGTCACAGCAGACTCAGCGCCTCCCAGGCCAATATCAGGCTCATGGCTGCTGGCTGTGCTTGTGACGTCACAGCAGACACAGTGCCTCCTAGGCCCGTGCCATGCTCATGGCTGCTGGCTGTGCTTGTGAGGTCACAGCAGCCTCAGTGCCTCCGAGGCCAGTATCAGGCTCATGGCTGCTGGCTGTGCTTGTGAGGTCACAGCAGCCTCAGTGCCCCCTAGGCCAGTGGCAGGCTCATGGCTGCTGGCTGTGATTGTGAGGTCACAACAGACTCAGTGCCTCAAAACTTAGTGTCCAGCGCCCCCTGCTGGCTGTGCTTGTGAGGTCACAGCAGCCCCAGTGCCTCCTCTGCCAGTGTCAGGCTCATGGCTGCTGGCTGTGCTTCTAAGGTCACAGCAGCCTCAGTGACTCTGTGGATAGTGCCATGCTCATGGCTGCTGGCTGTGCTTCTCAGGTCACAGCAGCCTCAGTGCCTCTGAGTCCAGGGGCAGTCTCATGGCTGCTGGCTGTGCTTGTGAGGTCACAGCAGCCTGAATGCCTCCTAGGCCTGTGGCAGGCTCATGGCTGCTGGCTGTCATTGTGAGGTCACAGCAGCCTCAGTGCCTCCTCTGCCAGTGCCATGCTCATGGCTGCTGGCTGTGCTTGTGAGGTCACAGCAGCCTCAGTGCCTCCTAGGCCAGTATCAGGCTCATGGCTGCTGGTTGTGCTTGTGAGGTCACAGCAGCCTGAATGCCTCCTAGGCCAGTGGCAGGCTCATGGCTGCTGGCTGTGCTTGTGAGGTCACAGCAGACTCAGTGCCCCAAAAGTTAGTGTCCAGCGTCCCCTACTGGCTCTGCTTGTGAGGTCACAGCAGCCCCAGTGGCTCCTCTGCCAGTGCCATGCTCATGGCTGCTGGCTGTGCTTGTGACCTCACACCAGCCTGAGTGCCTCCTAGGCCCGTGGCAGGCTCATGGCTGCTGGCTGTCATTGTGACGTCACAGCAGCGTCAGTGCCTCCTCTGCCAGTGCCATGCTCATGGCTGCTGGCTGTGCTTGTGACGTCACAGCAGCCTCAGTGCCTCCTAGGCCAGTATCAGGCTCATGGCTGCTGGTTGTGCTTGTGAGGTCACAGCAGCCTGAATGCCTCCTAGGCCAGTGTCAGGCTCATGGCTGCTGGCTGTGCTTGTGAGGTCACAGCAGCCTCAGTGCCTCCTCTGCCAGTGCCATGCTCATGGCTGCTGGCTGTGCTTGTGAGGTCACAGCAGCCTCAGTGCCTCCTAGGCCAGTATCAGGCTCATGGCTGCTGGCTGTGTTTGTGAGGTCACACCAGCCTCAGTGCCTCCTAGGCCAGTATCAGGCTCATGGCTGCTGGCTCTGCTTGTGAGGTCACAGCAGCCTCAGTGCCTCTCTGGCCAGTGGCAGGCTCATGGCTGCTGGCTGTGATTCTGAGGTCACATCAGCCTCAGTGCTTCATAGTTTAGTGTCCAGCGTCCCCTGCTGGTTGTGCTTGTGAGGTCACAGCAGCCTCAGTGCCTCCTAGGCCAGTATCAGGTTCATGGCTGCTGGCTGTGTTTGTGAGGTCACACCAGCCTCAGTGCCTCCTAGGCCAGTATCAGGCTCATGGCTGCTGGCTGTGCTTGTGAGGTCACATCAGCCTCAGTGCCTCCTAGGCCAGTGGCAGGCTCATGGCTGCTGGCTGTGCTTGTGAGGTCACAGCAGCCTCAGTGCCTCATAGTTTAGTGTCCAGCGTCCCCTGCTGACTCTGCTACTAAGGTCACAGCAGACTCAGTGCCTCATAGGTTAGTGTCCAGCGCCCCCTGCTGGCTGTGCTTGTGAGGTCACAGCAGCCTCAGTGCCTCCTCTGCCAGTGTCAGGCTCATGGCTGCTGGCTGTGCTTGTGAGGTCACAGCAGCCTCAGTGCCCCCTAGGCCAGTGGCAGGCTCATGGCTGCTGGCTGTGCTTGTGAGGTCACAGCAGCCCCAGTGCCTCCTCTGCCACTGTCAGGCTCATGGCTGCTGGCTGTGCTTCTGAGGTCACAGCAGCCTCAGTGACTCTGTGGATAGTGCCATGCTCATGGCTGCTGGCTGTGCTTCTCAGGTCACAGCAGCCTCAGTGCCTCTGAGTCCAGGGGCAGTCTCATGGCTGCTGGCTGTGCTTGTGAGGTCACAGCAGCCTGAATGCCTCCTAGCCCTGTGGCAGGCTCATGGCTGCTGGCTATGATTGTGAGGTCACAGCAGACGCAGTGCCTCATAGATTAGTGTCCAGCGTCCCCTGGTGGCTGTGCTTGTGAGGTCACAGCAGCCTCAGTGCCTCATAGTTTAGTGTCCAGCGTCCCCTGCTAGCTCTGCTTGTGAGATCACAGCAGACTCAGTGCCTCATAAGTTAGTGTCCAGCGCCCCCTGCTGGCTGTGCTTCTGAGGTCACAGCAGCCTCAGTGCCTCCTCTGCCAGTGCCAGGGTCATGGCTGCTGGCTGTGCTTGTGAGGTCACACCAGCCTCAGTGCCTCCCAGGCCAATGTCAGGCTCATGGCTGCTGGCTGTGCTTGTGAGGTCACAGCAGCCTCAGTGCCTCTCTGGCCAGTGGCAGGCTCATGGCTGCTGGCTGTGATTGTGAGGTCACATCAGCCTCAGTGCTTCATAGTTTAGTATCCAGCGTCCCCTGCTGGCTGTGCTTGTGAGGTCACAGCAGACTCAGTGCCTCAAAAGTTGGTGTCCAGCGCCCCCTGCTGGCTCTGCTTGTGAGGTCGCAGCAGACTCAGTGTCTCCGTGGATAGTACCATGCTCATGGCTGCTGGCTGTGCTTGTGAGGTCACAGCAGCCTCAGTGCCTCTAAGGCCAGTGGCAGGCTCATGGCTGCTGGCTGTGCTTGTGAGGTTATAGCAGCCTCAGTGCCTCACAGTTTAGTGTCCAGCGTCCATTGCTGGCTCTGCTTGTGAGGTCACAGCAGACTCAGTGCCTCATAGGTTAGTGTCCAGCGCCCCCTGCTGGCTCTGCTTGTGAGGTCACAGCAGCCTGAGTGCCTCCTAGGCCCATGCCATGCTCATGGCTGCTGGCTGTGCTCGTGAGGTCACAGCAGCCTCAGTGCCTCCTAGGCCAGTATCAGGCTCATGGCTGCTGGCTGTGCTTGTGAGGTCACAGCAGCCTCAGTGACTCTGTGGATAGTGCCATGCTCATGGCTGCTGGCTGTGCTTGTGACGTCACAGCAGACACAGTGCCTCCTAGGCCCGTGGCAGGCTCATGGCTGCTGGCTGTGATTGTGACGTCACAGCAGCCTCAGTGCCTCCTCTGCCAGTGCCATGCTCATGGCTGCTGGCCGTGCTTGTGACAGCACAGCAGCCTCAGTGCCTCCTAGGCCAGTATCAGGCTCATGGCTGCTGGCTGTGCTTGTGAGGTCACAGCAGACTCAGTGCCTCTCAGGCCAGTATCAGGCTCATGGCTGCTGGCTGTGCTTGTGAGGTCACAGCAGACTCAGTGCCTCTCAGGCCAGTATCAGGCTCATGGCTGCTGGCTGTGCTTGTGAGGTCACAGCAGACTCAGTGCCCCAAAAGTTAGTGTCCAGCGTCCCCTGCTGGCTGTGATTGTGAGGTCACAGCAGCCCCAGTGCCTCCTCTGCCAGTGTCAGGCTCATGGCTGCTGGCTGTGCTTCTGAGGTCACAGCAGCCTCAGTGACTCCGTGGATAGTGCCATGCTCATGGCTGCTGGCTGTGCTTCTGAGGTCACAGCAGCCTCAGTGCCTCCTAGGCCAGTATCAGGCTCATGGCTGCTGGCTGTGCTTGTGAGGTCACAGCAGCCTCAGTGCCTCTCTGGCCAGTGGCAGGCTCATGGCTGCTGGCTGTGATTGTGAGGTCACATCAGCCTCAGTGCTTCATAGTTTAGTATCCAGCGTCCCCTGCTGGCTGTGCTTGTGAGGTCACAGCAGACTCAGTGCCTCAAAAGTTGGTGTCCAGCGCCCCCTGCTGGCTCTGCTTGTGAGGTCGCAGCAGACTCAGTGTCTCCGTGGATAGTACCATGCTCATGGCTGCTGGCTGTGCTTGTGAGGTCACAGCAGCCTCAGTGCCTCTCAGGCCAGTGGCAGGCTCATGGCTGCTGGCTGTGCTTGTGAGGTTATAGCAGCCTCAGTGCCTCACAGTTTAGTGTCCAGCGTCCATTGCTGGCTCTGCTTGTGAGGTCACAGCAGACTCAGTGCCTCATAGGTTAGTGTCCAGCGCCCCCTGCTGGCTCTGCTTGTGAGGTCACAGCAGCCTGAGTGCCTCCTAGGCCCATGCCATGCTCATGGCTGCTGGCTGTGCTCGTGAGGTCACAGCAGCCTCAGTGCCTCCTAGGCCAGTATCAGGCTCATGGCTGCTGGCTGTGCTTGTGAGGTCACAGCAGCCTCAGTGACTCTGTGGATAGTGCCATGCTCATGGCTGCTGGCTGTGCTTGTGACGTCACAGCAGACACAGTGCCTCCTAGGCCCGTGGCAGGCTCATGGCTGCTGGCTGTGATTGTGACGTCACAGCAGCCTCAGTGCCTCCTCTGCCAGTGCCATGCTCATGGCTGCTGGCTGTGCTTGTGACAGCACAGCAGCCTGAGTGCCTCCTAGGCCCGTGGCAGGCTCATGGCTTCTGGCTGTCATTGTGACGTCACAGCAGACTCAGTGCCTCCTCTGCCAGTGCCATGCTCATGGCTGCTGGCTGTGCTTGTGAGGTCACAGCAGCCTCAGTGCCTCCTAGGCCAGTATCAGGCTCATGGCTGCTGGTTGTGCTTGTGAGGTCACAGCAGCCTGAATGCCTCCTAGGCCAGTGGCAGGCTCATGGCTGCTGGCTGTGCTTGTGAGGTTATAGCAGCCTCAGTGCCTCACAGTTTAGTGTCCAGCGTCCATTGCTGGCTCTGCTTGTTTGGTCACAGCAGACTCAGTGCCTCATAGGTTAGTGTCCAGCACCCCCTGCTGGCTCTGCTTGTGAGGTCACAGCAGACTCAGCGCCTCCCAGGCCAATATCAGGCTCATGGCTGCTGGCTGTGCTTGTGACGTCACAGCAGACACAGTGCCTCCTAGGCCCGTGCCATGCTCATGGCTGCTGGCTGTGCTTGTGAGGTCACAGCAGCCTCAGTGCCTCCGAGGCCAGTATCAGGCTCATGGCTGCTGGCTGTGCTTGTGAGGTCACAGCAGCCTCAGTGCCCCCTAGGCCAGTGGCAGGCTCATGGCTGCTGGCTGTGATTGTGAGGTCACAACAGACTCAGTGCCTCAAAACTTAGTGTCCAGCGCCCCCTGCTGGCTGTGCTTGTGAGGTCACAGCAGCCCCAGTGCCTCCTCTGCCAGTGTCAGGCTCATGGCTGCTGGCTGTGCTTCTAAGGTCACAGCAGCCTCAGTGACTCTGTGGATAGTGCCATGCTCATGGCTGCTGGCTGTGCTTCTCAGGTCACAGCAGCCTCAGTGCCTCTGAGTCCAGGGGCAGTCTCATGGCTGCTGGCTGTGCTTGTGAGGTCACAGCAGCCTGAATGCCTCCTAGGCCTGTGGCAGGCTCATGGCTGCTGGCTGTCATTGTGAGGTCACAGCAGCCTCAGTGCCTCCTCTGCCAGTGCCATGCTCATGGCTGCTGGCTGTGCTTGTGAGGTCACAGCAGCCTCAGTGCCTCCTAGGCCAGTATCAGGCTCATGGCTGCTGGTTGTGCTTGTGAGGTCACAGCAGCCTGAATGCCTCCTAGGCCAGTGGCAGGCTCATGGCTGCTGGCTGTGCTTGTGAGGTCACAGCAGACTCAGTGCCCCAAAAGTTAGTGTCCAGCGTCCCCTACTGGCTCTGCTTGTGAGGTCACAGCAGCCCCAGTGGCTCCTCTGCCAGTGCCATGCTCATGGCTGCTGGCTGTGCTTGTGACCTCACACCAGCCTGAGTGCCTCCTAGGCCCGTGGCAGGCTCATGGCTGCTGGCTGTCATTGTGACGTCACAGCAGCGTCAGTGCCTCCTCTGCCAGTGCCATGCTCATGGCTGCTGGCTGTGCTTGTGACGTCACAGCAGCCTCAGTGCCTCCTAGGCCACTATCAGGCTCATGGCTGCTGGTTGTGCTTGTGAGGTCACAGCAGCCTGAATGCCTCCTAGGCCAGTGTCAGGCTCATGGCTGCTGGCTGTGCTTGTGAGGTCACAGCAGCCTCAGTGCCTCCTCTGCCAGTGCCATGCTCATGGCTGCTGGTTGTGCTTGTGAGGTCACAGCAGCCTCAGTGCCTCCTAGGCCAGTATCAGGCTCATGGCTGCTGGCTGTGTTTGTGAGGTCACACCAGCCTCAGTGCCTCCTAGGCCAGTATCAGGCTCATGGCTGCTGGCTGTGCTTGTGAGGTCACATCAGCCTCAGTGCCTCCTAGGCCAGTGGCAGGCTCATGGCTGCTGGCTGTGCTTGTGAGGTCACAGCAGCCTCAGTGCCTCATAGTTTAGTGTCCAGCGTCCCCTGCTGACTCTGCTACTAAGGTCACAGCAGACTCAGTGCCTCATAGGTTAGTGTCCAGCGCCCCCTGCTGGCTGTGCTTGTGAGGTCACAGCAGCCTCAGTGCCTCCTCTGCCAGTGTCAGGCTCATGGCTGCTGGCTGTGCTTGTGAGGTCACAGCAGCCTCAGTGCCCCCTAGGCCAGTGGCAGGCTCATGGCTGCTGGCTGTGCTTGTGAGGTCACAGCAGCCCCAGTGCCTCCTCTGCCACTGTCAGGCTCATGGCTGCTGGCTGTGCTTCTGAGGTCACAGCAGCCTCAGTGACTCTGTGGATAGTGCCATGCTCATGGCTGCTGGCTGTGCTTCTCAGGTCACAGCAGCCTCAGTGCCTCTGAGTCCAGGGGCAGTCTCATGGCTGCTGGCTGTGCTTGTGAGGTCACAGCAGCCTGAATGCCTCCTAGCCCTGTGGCAGGCTCATGGCTGCTGGCTATGATTGTGAGGTCACAGCAGACGCAGTGCCTCATAGATTAGTGTCCAGCGTCCCCTGGTGGCTGTGCTTGTGAGGTCACAGCAGCCTCAGTGCCTCATAGTTTAGTGTCCAGCGTCCCCTGCTAGCTCTGCTTGTGAGATCACAGCAGACTCAGTGCCTCATAAGTTAGTGTCCAGCGCCCCCTGCTGGCTGTGCTTCTGAGGTCACAGCAGCCTCAGTGCCTCCTCTGCCAGTGCCAGGGTCATGGCTGCTGGCTGTGCTTGTGAGGTCACACCAGCCTCAGTGCCTCCCAGGCCAATGTCAGGCTCATGGCTGCTGGCTGTGCTTGTGAGGTCACAGCAGCCTCAGTGCCTCCTCTGCCAGTGCCATGCTCATGACTGCTGGCTGTGCTTCTGAGGTCACAGCAGCCTCAGTGCCTCCTAGGCCAGTGTCAGGCTCATGGCTGCTGGCCGTGCTTGTGAGGACACAGCAGCCTTAGTGCCTCATAATTTAGTGTCCAGCGTCCCCTGCTGGCTCTGATTGTGAGGTCACAGCAGACTCAGTGCCTCATAGGTTAGTGTCCATCGCCCCCTGCTGGCTCTGCTTGTGAGGTCACAGCAGCCTCAGTGCCTCACAGGCCAGTATCAGGCTCATGGCTGCTGGCTGTGCTTGTGACATTACAGCAGCCTCAGTGCCTCCTCTGCCAGTGCCATGCTCATGGCTGCTGGCTGTGCTTGTGAGGTCACAGCAGCCTCAGTGCCTCCTAGGCCAGTATCAGGCTCATGGCTGCTGGCTGTGCTTCTGAGGTCACAAAAGCCTGAATGGCTCCTAGGCCAGTGGCAGGCTCATGGCTGCTGGCTGTGCTTCTGAGGTCACAGCAACCTCAGTGCCTCATAGTTTAGTGTCCAGCGTCCCCTGCTGGCTCTGCTTGTGAGGTCACAGCAGACTCAGTGCCTCTCTGGCCAGTGGCAGGCTCATGGCTGCTGGCCGTGATTGTGAGGTCACAGCAGCCTCAGTGCCTCATATTTTAGTGTCCAGCTTCCCCTGTTGGCTCTCCTTGTGAGGTCACAGCAGACTCAGTGCCTCAAAAGTTAGTCTGCAGCGGCCCCTGCTGGCTGTGCTTCTGAGGTCACACCAGCCTGAGTGCCTCACAGGCCAGTGCCATGCTCATGGCTGCTGGCTGTGCTTGTGAGGTCACAGCAGACTCAGTGCCTCCCAGGCCAATATCAGGCTCATGGCTGCTGGCTGTGCTTGTGACGTCACAGCAGCCTCAGTGCCTCCGAGGCCAGTGTGATGCTCATGGCTGCTGGCTGTGCTTGTGAGGTCACAGCAGCCTCAGTGCCTCCTAGGCCAGTGGCAGTCTCATGGCTGCTGGCTGTGCTTGTGAGGTCACAGCAGCCTCAGTGCCTCATAGATTAGCGTCCATCACCCACTGCTGGCTGTGCTTGTGAGGTCACAGCAGCCCCAGTGTCTCCTCTGCCAGTGTCAGGCTCATGGCTGCTGGCTGTGCTTGTGAGGTCACAGCAGACTCACTGCCTCTGAGTCCAGTGGCAGTCTCATGGCTGCTGGCTGTGCTTGTGAGGTCACAGCAGCCTGAGTGCCTCCTAGCCCTGTGTCAGTCTCATGGCTGCTGGCTGTGCTTGTGAGGTCACAGCAGCCTCAGTGCCTCCTCTGCCAGTGCCATACTCATGGCTGCTGGCTGTGCTTCTGAGGTCACAGCAACGTCAGTGTCTCCTAGAACAGTGTCAGGCTCATGGCTGCTGACTGTGCTTGTGAGGTCACAGAGGCCTGAATGCCTCCTAGGCCAGTGGCAGGCTCATGGCTGCTGGCTGTTCTTGTGAGGTCACACCATCCTCAGTGCCTCATAGTTTAGTGTCCAGCGCCCCCTGCTGGCTATGCTTCTGAGGTCACACCAGACTCAGTGCCTCAAAAGTTAGGGTGCAGCACCCCCTACTGGCTGTGCTTGTGAGGTCACAGCAGCCTCAGTGCCTCACAGGCCAATATCAGGCTCATGGCAGCTGGCTGTGCTTGTGACGTCACAGCAGCCTGAATGCCTCCTAGGCCAGTGTCAGGCTCATGGCTGCTGGGTGTGCTTCTGAGGTCACAGAAGCCTGAATGCCTCCTAGGCCAGTGTCAGGCTCATGGCTGCTGGCTGTGCTTGTGAGGTCACAGCAGCCTCAGTGCCTCCTCTGCCACTGCCATGCTCATGGCTGCTGGCTGTGCTTGTGAGGTCACAGCAGCCTCAGTGCCTCCTAGGCCAGTATCAGGCTCATGGCTGCTGGCTGTGCTTCTGAGGTCACAGAAATCTGAATGCCTCCTAGGCCAGTGGCAGGCTCATGGCTGCTGGCTGTGCTTGTGAGGTCACAGCAGCCTCAGTGCCTCATCGTTTAGTGTCCAGCGTCCCCTGCTGGCTCTGCTTGTGAGGTCACAGCAGCCTCAGTTCCTCATAGGTTAGTGTGCAGCGCCCCCTGCTGGCTGTGCTTGTGAGGTCACAGCAGCCTCAGTGCCTCACAGGCCAGTATCAGGCTCATGGCTGCTGGCTGTGCTTGTGACGTCACAGCAGACTCAGTGCCTCCTCTGCCAGTGCCATGCTCATGGCTGCTGGCTGTGCTTGTGAGGTCACAGCAGCCTCAGTGCCTCCTAGGCCAGTATCAGGCTCATGGCTGCTGGCTGTGCTTCTGAGGTCACAGAAATCTGAATGCCTCCTAGGCCAGTGGCAGGCTCATGGCTGCTGGCTGTGCTTGTGAGGTCACAGCAGCCTCAGTGCCTCATCGTTTAGTGTCCAGCGTCCCCTGCTGGCTCTGCTTGTGAGGTAACAGCAGACTCAGTGATTCATAGGTTAGTGTCCAGTGCCCCCTGCTGGCTGTGCTTGTGAGGTCACAGCAGCCTCAGTGCCTCTGAGGCCAGTATCAGGCTCATGGCTGCTGGCTGTGCTTGTGAGGTCACAGCAGACTCAGTGCCTCCTCTGCCAGTGCCATGCTCATGGCTGCTGGCTGTGCTTGTGAGGTCACAGCAGCCTGAGTGCCTCCTAGGCCAGTATCAGGCTCATGGCTGCTGGCTGTGATTGTGAGGTCACATCAGCCTCAGTGCTTCATAGTTTAGTGTGCAGCGTCCCCTGCTGGCTGTGCTTGTGAGGTCACAGCAGACTCAGTGTCTCCATGGATAGTACCATGCTCATGGCTGCTGGCTGTGCTTGTGAGGTCACAGCAGACTCAGTGCCTCTCAGGCTAGTGGCAGTCTCATGGCTGCTGGCTGTGCTTGTGAGGTCACAGCAGCCTCAGTGCCTCCTAGGCCAGTATCAGGCTCATGGCTGCTGGCTGGGTTTCTGAGGTCACAGAAGCCTGAATGCCTCCTAGCCCTGTGGCAGGCTCATGGCTGCTGGCTGTGCTTTGAGGTCAATAGCAGCCTCAGTGCCCCATAGTTTAGTTTCCAGCGTCCCCTGCTGACTCTGCTAGTGAGGTCACAGCAGACTCAGTGCCTCAAAAGTTAGTGTCCAGCGCCCCCTGCTGGCTCTGCTTGTGAGGTCACAGCAGCCCCAGTGCCTCCTCTGCCAGTGCCATGCTCATGGCTGCTGGCTGTGCTTGTGACCTCACACCAGCCTGAGTGCCTCCAAGGCCCGTGGCAGGCTCATGGCTGCTGGCTGTCATTGTGACGTCACAGCAGCGTCAGTGCCTCCTCTGCCAGTGCCATGCTCATGGCTGCTGGCTGTGCTTGTGAGGTCACAGCAGCCTCAGTGCCTCCTAGGCCAGTATCAGGCTCATGGCTGCTGGTTGTGCTTGTGAGGCCACAGCAGCCTGAATGCCTCCTAGGCCAGTGGCAGGCTCATGGGTGCTGGCTGTGCTTGTGAGGTCACAGCAGCCTCAGTGCCTCATAATTTAGTGTCCAGCGTCCCCTGCTGGCTCTGATTGTGAGGTCACAGCAGACTCAGTGCCTCATAGGTTAGCGTGCAGCGCCCCCTGCTGGCTGTGCTTGTGAGGTCACAGCAGCCTCAGTGCCTCACAGGCCAGTATCAGGCTCATGGCTGCTGGCTGTGCTTGTGACATCACAGCAGACTCAGTGCCTCCTCTGCCACTGCCATGCTCATGGCTGCTGGCTGTGCTTGTGAGGTCACAGCAGCCTCAGTGCCTCCTACACCAGTATCAGGCTCATGGCTGCTGGCTGTGCTTCTGAGGTCACAGCAGCCTGAATGCCTCCTAGGCCAGTGGCAGGCTCATGGCTGCTGGCTGTGCTTGTGAGGTCACAGCAGACTCAGTGCCCCAAAAGTTAGTGTCCAGCGTCCCCTACTGGCTCTGCTTGTGAGGTCACAGCAGCCCCAGTGGCTCCTCTGCCAGTGCCATGCTCATGGCTGCTGGCTGTGCTTGTGACCTCACACCAGCCTGAGTGCCTCCTAGGCCCGTGGCAGGCTTATGGCTGCTGGCTGTCATTGTGACGTCACAGCAGCGTCAGTGCCTCCTCTGCCAGTGCCATGCTCATGGCTGCTGGCTGTGCTTGTGACGTCACAGCAGCCTCAGTGCCTCCTAGGCCAGTATCAGGCTCATGGCTGCTGGTTGTGCTTGTGAGGTCACAGCAGCCTGAATGCCTCCTAGCCCTGTGCCATGCTCATGGCTGCTGGCTGTGCTTGTGAGGTCACAGCAGCCTCAGTGCCTCCTCTGCCAGTGCCATGCTCATGGCTGCTGGCTGTGCTTGTGAGGTCACAGCAGCCTCAGTGCCTCCTAGGCCAGTATCAGGCTCATGGCTGCTGGCTGTGTTTGTGAGGTCACACCAGCCTCAGTGCCTCCTAGGCCAGTATCAGGCTCATGGCTGCTGGCTGTGCTTCTGAGATCACAGCAGCCTCAGTGCCTCCTAGGCCAGTGGCAGGCTCATGGCTGCTGGCTGTGCTTGTGAGGTCACAGCAGCCTCAGTGCCTCATAGTTTAGTGTCCAGCGTCCCCTGCTGACTCTGCTACTAAGGTCACAGCAGACTCAGTGCCTCATAGGTTAGTGTCCAGCGCCCCCTGCTGGCTGTGCTTGTGAGGTCACAGCAGCCTCAGTGCCTCCTCTGCCAGTGTCAGGCTCATGGCTGCTGGCTGTGCTTGTGAGGTCACAGCAGCCTCAGTGCCCCCTAGGCCAGTGGCAGGCTCATGGCTGCTGGCTGTGCTTGTGAGGTCACAGCAGCCCCAGTGCCTCCTCTGCCACTGTCAGGCTCATGGCTGCTGGCTGTGCTTCTGAGGTCACAGCAGCCTCAGTGACTCTGTGGATAGTGCCATGCTCATGGCTGCTGGCTGTGCTTCTCAGGTCACAGCAGCCTCAGTGCCTCTGAGTCCAGGGGCAGTCTCATGGCTGCTGGCTGTGCTTGTGAGGTCACAGCAGCCTGAATGCCTCCTAGCCCTGTGGCAGGCTCATGGCTGCTGGCTATGATTGTGAGGTCACAGCAGACGCAGTGCCTCATAGATTAGTGTCCAGCGTCCCCTGGTGGCTGTGCTTGTGAGGTCACAGCAGCCTCAGTGCCTCATAGTTTAGTGTCCAGCGTCCCCTGCTAGCTCTGCTTGTGAGATCACAGCAGACTCAGTGCCTCATAAGTTAGTGTCCAGCGCCCCCTGCTGGCTGTGCTTCTGAGGTCACAGCAGCCTCAGTGCCTCCTCTGCCAGTGCCAGGGTCATGGCTGCTGGCTGTGCTTGTGAGGTCACACCAGCCTCAGTGCCTCCCAGGCCAATGTCAGGCTCATGGCTGCTGGCTGTGCTTGTGACATTACAGCAGCCTCAGTGCCTCCTCTGCCAGTGCCATGCTCATGGCTGCTGGCTGTGCTTGTGAGGTCACAGCAGCCTCAGTGCCTCCTAGGCCAGTATCAGGCTCATGGCTGCTGGCTGTGCTTCTGAGGTCACAAAAGCCTGAATGGCTCCTAGGCCAGTGGCAGGCTCATGGCTGCTGGCTGTGCTTCTGAGGTCACAGCAGCCTCAGTGCCTCATAGTTTAGTGTCCAGCGTCCCCTGCTGGCTCTGCTTGTGAGGTCACAGCAGACTCAGTGCCTCAAAAGTTAGTCTGCAGCGCCCCCTGCTGCCTCTGCTTGTGAGGCCACAGCAGACTCAGTGCCTCTCTGGCCAGTGGCAGGCTCATGGCTGCTGGCTGTGCTTGTGAGGTCACAGCAGCCTCAGTGCCTCATATTTTAGTGTCCAGCTTCCCCTGTTGGCTCTCCTTGTGAGGTCACAGCAGACTCAGTGCCTCAAAAGTTAGTCTGCAGCGGCCCCTGCTGGCTGTGCTTCTGAGGTCACAGCAGCCTCAGTGCCTCACAGGCCAGTGCCATGCTCATGGCTGCTGGCTGTGCTTGTGAGGTCACAGCAGACTCAGTGCCTCCCAGGCCAATATCAGGCTCATGGCTGCTGGCTGTGCTTGTGACGTCACAGCAGCCTCAGTGCCTCCGAGGCCAGTGTGATGCTCATGGCTGCTGGCTGTGCTTGTGAGGTCACAGCAGCCTCAGTGCCTCCTAGGCCAGTGGCAGTCTCATGGCTGCTGGCTGTGCTTGTGAGGTCACAGCAGCCTCAGTGCCTCATAGATTAGCGTCCATCACCCCCTGCTGGCTGTGCTTGTGAGGTCACAGCAGCCCCAGTGTCTCCTCTGCCAGTGTCAGGCTCATGGCTGCTGGCTGTGCTTGTGAGGTCACAGCAGACTCACTGCCTCTGAGTCCAGTGGCAGTCTCATGGCTGCTGGCTGTGCTTGTGAGGTCACAGCAGCCTGAGTGCCTCCTAGCCCTGTGTCAGTCTCATGGCTGCTGGCTGTGCTTGTGAGGTCACAGCAGCCTCAGTGCCTCCTCTGCCAGTGCCATACTCATGGCTGCTGGCTGTGCTTCTGAGGTCACAGCAACGTCAGTGTCTCCTAGAACAGTGTCAGGCTCATGGCTGCTGACTGTGCTTCTGAGGTCACAGAGGCCTGAATGCCTCCTAGGCCAGTGGCAGGCTCATGGCTGCTGGCTGTTCTTGTGAGGTCACACCATCCTCAGTGCCTCATAGTTTAGTGTCCAGCGCCCCCTGCTGGCTATGCTTCTGAGGTCACACCAGACTCAGTGCCTCAAAAGTTAGGGTGCAGCACCCCCTACTGGCTGTGCTTGTGAGGTCACAGCAGCCTCAGTGCCTCACAGGCCAGTATCAGGCTCATGGCAGCTGGCTGTGCTTGTGACGTCAAAGCAGCCTGAATGCCTCCTAGGCCAGTGTCAGGCTCATGGCTGCTGGGTGTGCTTCTGAGGTCACAGAAGACTGAATGCCTCCTAGGCCAGTGTCAGGCTCATGGCTGCTGGCTGTGCTTGTGAGGTCACAGCAGCCTCAGTGCCTCCTCTGCCACTGCCATGCTCATGGCTGCTGGCTGTGCTTGTGAGGTCACAGCAGCCTCAGTGCCTCCTAGGCCAGTATCAGGCTCATGGCTGCTGGCTGTGCTTCTGAGGTCACAGAAATCTGAATGCCTCCTAGGCCAGTGGCAGGCTCATGGCTGCTGGCTATGCTTGTGAGGTCACAGCAGCCTCAGTGCCTCATCGTTTAGTGTCCAGCGTCCCCTGCTGGCTCTGCTTGTGAGGTCACAGCAGCCTCAGTTCCTCATAGGTTAGTGTGCAGCGCCCCCTGCTGGCTGTGCTTGTGAGGTCACAGCAGCCTCAGTGCCTCACAGGCCAGTATCAGGCTCATGGCTGCTGGCTGTGCTTGTGACGTCACAGCAGACTCAGTGCCTCCTCTGCCAGTGCCATGCTCATGGCTGCTGGCTGTGCTTGTGAGGTCACAGCAGCCTCAGTGCCTCCTACACCAGTATCAGGCTCATGGCTGCTGGCTGTGCTTCTGAGGTCACAGAAATCTGAATGCCTCCTAGGCCAGTGGCAGGCTCATGGCTGCTGGCTGTGCTTGTGAGGTCACAGCAGCCTCAGTGCCTCATCGTTTAGTGTCCAGCGTCCCCTGCTGGCTCTGCTTGTGAGGTCACAGCAGACTCAGTGCCTCCTCTGCCACTGCCATGCTCATGGCTGCTGGCTGTGCTTGTGAGGTCACAGCAGCCTCAGTGCCTCCTACACCAGTATCAGGCTCATGGCTGCTGGCTGTGCTTCTGAGGTCACAGCAGCCTGAATGCCTCCTAGGCCAGTGGCAGGCTCATGGCTGCTGGCTGTGCTTGTGAGGTCACAGCAGACTCAGTGCCCCAAAAGTTAGTGTCCAGCGTCCCCTACTGGCTCTGCTTGTGAGGTCACAGCAGCCCCAGTGGCTCCTCTGCCAGTGCCATGCTCATGGCTGCTGGCTGTGCTTGTGACCTCACACCAGCCTGAGTGCCTCCTAGGCCCGTGGCAGGCTTATGGCTGCTGGCTGTCATTGTGACGTCACAGCAGCGTCAGTGCCTCCTCTGCCAGTGCCATGCTCATGGCTGCTGGCTGTGCTTGTGACGTCACAGCAGCCTCAGTGCCTCCTAGGCCAGTATCAGGCTCATGGCTGCTGGTTGTGCTTGTGAGGTCACAGCAGCCTGAATGCCTCCTAGCCCTGTGCCATGCTCATGGCTGCTGGCTGTGCTTGTGAGGTCACAGCAGCCTCAGTGCCTCCTCTGCCAGTGCCATGCTCATGGCTGCTGGCTGTGCTTGTGAGGTCACAGCAGCCTCAGTGCCTCCTAGGCCAGTATCAGGCTCATGGCTGCTGGCTGGGTTTCTGAGGTCACAGAAGCCTGAATGCCTCCTAGCCCTGTGGCAGGCTCATGGCTGCTGGCTGTGCTTTGAGGTCAATAGCAGCCTCAGTGCCCCATAGTTTAGTTTCCAGCGTCCCCTGCTGACTCTGCTAGTGAGGTCACAGCAGACTCAGTGCCTCAAAAGTTAGTGTCCAGCGCCCCCTGCTGGCTCTGCTTGTGAGGTCACAGCAGCCCCAGTGCCTCCTCTGCCAGTGCCATGCTCATGGCTGCTGGCTGTGCTTGTGACCTCACACCAGCCTGAGTGCCTCCAAGGCCCGTGGCAGGCTCATGGCTGCTGGCTGTCATTGTGACGTCACAGCAGCGTCAGTGCCTCCTCTGCCAGTGCCATGCTCATGGCTGCTGGCTGTGCTTGTGACGTCACAGCAGCCTCAGTGACTCCTAGGCCAGTATCAGGCTCATGGCTGCTGGTTGTGCTTGTGAGGCCACAGCAGCCTGAATGCCTCCTAGGCCAGTGGCAGGCTCATGGGTGCTGGCTGTGCTTGTGAGGTCACAGCAGCCTCAGGGCCTCATAATTTAGTGTCCAGCGTCCCCTGCTGGCTCTGATTGTGAGGTCACAGCAGACTCAGTGCCTCATAGGTTAGCGTGCAGCGCCCCCTGCTGGCTGTGCTTGTGAGGTCACAGCAGCCTCAGTGCCTCACAGGCCAGTATCAGGCTCATGGCTGCTGGCTGTGCTTGTGACATCACAGCAGACTCAGTGCCTCCTCTGCCACTGCCATGCTCATGGCTGCTGGCTGTGCTTGTGAGGTCACAGCAGCCTCAGTGCCTCCTACACCAGTATCAGGCTCATGGCTGCTGGCTGTGCTTCTGAGGTCACAGCAGCCTGAATGCCTCCTAGGCCAGTGGCAGGCTCATGGCTGCTGGCTGTGCTTGTGAGGTCACAGCAGACTCAGTGCCCCAAAAGTTAGTGTCCAGCGTCCCCTACTGGCTCTGCTTGTGAGGTCACAGCAGCCCCAGTGGCTCCTCTGCCAGTGCCATGCTCATGGCTGCTGGCTGTGCTTGTGACCTCACACCAGCCTGAGTGCCTCCTAGGCCCGTGGCAGGCTTATGGCTGCTGGCTGTCATTGTGACGTCACAGCAGCGTCAGTGCCTCCTCTGCCAGTGCCATGCTCATGGCTGCTGGCTGTGCTTGTGACGTCACAGCAGCCTCAGTGCCTCCTAGGCCACTATCAGGCTCATGGCTGCTGGTTGTGCTTGTGAGGTCACAGCAGCCTGAATGCCTCCTAGCGCTGTGCCATGCTCATGGCTGCTGGCTGTGCTTGTGAGGTCACAGCAGCCTCAGTGCCTCCTCTGCCAGTGCCATGCTCATGGCTGCTGGCTGTGCTTGTGAGGTCACAGCAGCCTCAGTGCCTCCTAGGCCAGTATCAGGCTCATGGCTGCTGGCTGTGTTTGTGAGGTCACACCAGCCTCAGTGCCTCCTAGGCCAGTATCAGGCTCATGGCTGCTGGCTGTGCTTGTGAGGTCACAGCAGCCTCAGTGCCTCTCTGGCCAGTGGCAGGCTCATGGCTGCTGGCTGTGATTCTGAGGTCACATCAGCCTCAGTGCTTCATAGTTTAGTGTCCAGCGTCCCCTGCTGGTTGTGCTTGTGAGGTCACAGCAGCCTCAGTGCCTCCTAGGCCAGTATCAGGCTCATGGCTGCTGGCTGTGTTTGTGAGGTCACACCAGCCTCAGTGCCTCCTAGGCCAGTATCAGGCTCATGGCTGCTGGCTGTGCTTCTGAGATCACAGCAGCCTCAGTGCCTCCTAGGCCAGTGGCAGGCTCATGGCTGCTGGCTGTGCTTGTGAGGTCACAGCAGCCTCAGTGCCTCATAGTTTAGTGTCCAGCGTCCCCTGCTGACTCTGCTACTAAGGTCACAGCAGACTCAGTGCCTCATAGGTTAGTGTCCAGCGCCCCCTGCTGGCTGTGCTTGTGAGGTCACAGCAGCCTCAGTGCCTCCTCTGCCAGTGTCAGGCTCATGGCTGCTGGCTGTGCTTGTGAGGTCACAGCAGCCTCAGTGCCCCCTAGGCCAGTGGCAGGCTCATGGCTGCTGGCTGTGCTTGTGAGGTCACAGCAGCCCCAGTGCCTCCTCTGCCACTGTCAGGCTCATGGCTGCTGGCTGTGCTTCTGAGGTCACAGCAGCCTCAGTGACTCTGTGGATAGTGCCATCCTCATGGCTGCTGGCTGTGCTTCTCAGGTCACAGCAGCCTCAGTGCCTCTGAGTCCAGGGGCAGTCTCATGGCTGCTGGCTGTGCTTGTGAGGTCACAGCAGCCTGAATGCCTCCTAGCCCTGTGGCAGGCTCATGGCTGCTGGCTATGATTGTGAGGTCACAGCAGACGCAGTGCCTCATAGATTAGTGTCCAGCGTCCCCTGGTGGCTGTGCTTGTGAGGTCACAGCAGCCTCAGTGCCTCATAGTTTAGTGTCCAGCGTCCCCTGCTAGCTCTGCTTGTGAGATCACAGCAGACTCAGTGCCTCATAAGTTAGTGTCCAGCGCCCCCTGCTGGCTGTGCTTCTGAGGTCACAGCAGCCTCAGTGCCTCCTCTGCCAGTGCCAGGGTCATGGCTGCTGGCTGTGCTTGTGAGGTCACACCAGCCTCAGTGCCTCCCAGGCCAATGTCAGGCTCATGGCTGCTGGCTGTGCTTGTGACATTACAGCAGCCTCAGTGCCTCCTCTGCCAGTGCCATGCTCATGGCTGCTGGCTGTGCTTGTGAGGTCACAGCAGCCTCAGTGCCTCCTAGGCCAGTATCAGGCTCATGGCTGCTGGCTGTGCTTCTGAGGTCACAAAAGCCTGAATGGCTCCTAGGCCAGTGGCAGGCTCATGGCTGCTGGCTGTGCTTCTGAGGTCACAGCAGCCTCAGTGCCTCATAGTTTAGTGTCCAGCGTCCCCTGCTGGCTCTGCTTGTGAGGTCACAGCAGACTCAGTGCCTCAAAAGTTAGTCTGCAGCGCCCCCTGCTGCCTCTGCTTGTGAGGCCACAGCAGACTCAGTGCCTCTCTGGCCAGTGGCAGGCTCATGGCTGCTGGCTGTGCTTGTGAGGTCACAGCAGCCTCAGTGCCTCATATTTTAGTGTCCAGCTTCCCCTGTTGGCTCTCCTTGTGAGGTCACAGCAGACTCAGTGCCTCAAAAGTTAGTCTGCAGCGGCCCCTGCTGGCTGTGCTTCTGAGGTCACAGCAGCCTCAGTGCCTCACAGGCCAGTGCCATGCTCATGGCTGCTGGCTGTGCTTGTGAGGTCACAGCAGACTCAGTGCCTCCCAGGCCAATATCAGGCTCATGGCTGCTGGCTGTGCTTGTGACGTCACAGCAGCCTCAGTGCCTCCGAGGCCAGTGTGATGCTCATGGCTGCTGGCTGTGCTTGTGAGGTCACAGCAGCCTCAGTGCCTCCTAGGCCAGTGGCAGTCTCATGGCTGCTGGCTGTGCTTGTGAGGTCACAGCAGCCTCAGTGCCTCATAGATTAGCGTCCATCACCCCCTGCTGGCTGTGCTTGTGAGGTCACAGCAGCCCCAGTGTCTCCTCTGCCAGTGTCAGGCTCATGGCTGCTGGCTGTGCTTGTGAGGTCACAGCAGACTCACTGCCTCTGAGTCCAGTGGCAGTCTCATGGCTGCTGGCTGTGCTTGTGAGGTCACAGCAGCCTGAGTGCCTCCTAGCCCTGTGTCAGTCTCATGGCTGCTGGCTGTGCTTGTGAGGTCACAGCAGCCTCAGTGCCTCCTCTGCCAGTGCCATACTCATGGCTGCTGGCTGTGCTTCTGAGGTCACAGCAACGTCAGTGTCTCCTAGAACAGTGTCAGGCTCATGGCTGCTGACTGTGCTTCTGAGGTCACAGAGGCCTGAATGCCTCCTAGGCCAGTGGCAGGCTCATGGCTGCTGGCTGTTCTTGTGAGGTCACACCATCCTCAGTGCCTCATAGTTTAGTGTCCAGCGCCCCCTGCTGGCTATGCTTCTGAGGTCACACCAGACTCAGTGCCTCAAAAGTTAGGGTGCAGCACCCCCTACTGGCTGTGCTTGTGAGGTCACAGCAGCCTCAGTGCCTCACAGGCCAGTATCAGGCTCATGGCAGCTGGCTGTGCTTGTGACGTCAAAGCAGCCTGAATGCCTCCTAGGCCAGTGTCAGGCTCATGGCTGCTGGGTGTGCTTCTGAGGTCACAGAAGACTGAATGCCTCCTAGGCCAGTGTCAGGCTCATGGCTGCTGGCTGTGCTTGTGAGGTCACAGCAGCCTCAGTGCCTCCTCTGCCACTGCCATGCTCATGGCTGCTGGCTGTGCTTGTGAGGTCACAGCAGCCTCAGTGCCTCCTAGGCCAGTATCAGGCTCATGGCTGCTGGCTGTGCTTCTGAGGTCACAGAAATCTGAATGCCTCCTAGGCCAGTGGCAGGCTCATGGCTGCTGGCTATGCTTGTGAGGTCACAGCAGCCTCAGTGCCTCATCGTTTAGTGTCCAGCGTCCCCTGCTGGCTCTGCTTGTGAGGTCACAGCAGCCTCAGTTCCTCATAGGTTAGTGTGCAGCGCCCCCTGCTGGCTGTGCTTGTGAGGTCACAGCAGCCTCAGTGCCTCACAGGCCAGTATCAGGCTCATGGCTGCTGGCTGTGCTTGTGACGTCACAGCAGACTCAGTGCCTCCTCTGCCAGTGCCATGCTCATGGCTGCTGGCTGTGCTTGTGAGGTCACAGCAGCCTCAGTGCCTCCTACACCAGTATCAGGCTCATGGCTGCTGGCTGTGCTTCTGAGGTCACAGAAATCTGAATGCCTCCTAGGCCAGTGGCAGGCTCATGGCTGCTGGCTGTGCTTGTGAGGTCACAGCAGCCTCAGTGCCTCATCGTTTAGTGTCCAGCGTCCCCTGCTGGCTCTGCTTGTGAGGTCACAGCAGACTCAGTGCCTCCTCTGCCACTGCCATGCTCATGGCTGCTGGCTGTGCTTGTGAGGTCACAGCAGCCTCAGTGCCTCCTACACCAGTATCAGGCTCATGGCTGCTGGCTGTGCTTCTGAGGTCACAGCAGCCTGAATGCCTCCTAGGCCAGTGGCAGGCTCATGGCTGCTGGCTGTGCTTGTGAGGTCACAGCAGACTCAGTGCCCCAAAAGTTAGTGTCCAGCGTCCCCTACTGGCTCTGCTTGTGAGGTCACAGCAGCCCCAGTGGCTCCTCTGCCAGTGCCATGCTCATGGCTGCTGGCTGTGCTTGTGACCTCACACCAGCCTGAGTGCCTCCTAGGCCCGTGGCAGGCTTATGGCTGCTGGCTGTCATTGTGACGTCACAGCAGCGTCAGTGCCTCCTCTGCCAGTGCCATGCTCATGGCTGCTGGCTGTGCTTGTGACGTCACAGCAGCCTCAGTGCCTCCTAGGCCAGTATCAGGCTCATGGCTGCTGGTTGTGCTTGTGAGGTCACAGCAGCCTGAATGCCTCCTAGCCCTGTGCCATGCTCATGGCTGCTGGCTGTGCTTGTGAGGTCACAGCAGCCTCAGTGCCTCCTCTGCCAGTGCCATGCTCATGGCTGCTGGCTGTGCTTGTGAGGTCACAGCAGCCTCAGTGCCTCCTAGGCCAGTATCAGGCTCATGGCTGCTGGCTGTGTTTGTGAGGTCACACCAGCCTCAGTGCCTCCTAGGCCAGTATCAGGCTCATGGCTGCTGGCTGTGCTTGTGAGGTCACAGCAGCCTCAGTGCCTCTCTGGCCAGTGGCAGGCTCATGGCTGCTGGCTGTGATTCTGAGGTCACATCAGCCTCAGTGCTTCATAGTTTAGTGTCCAGCGTCCCCTGCTGGTTGTGCTTGTGAGGTCACAGCAGCCTCAGTGCCTCCTAGGCCAGTATCAGGCTCATGGCTGCTGGCTGTGTTTGTGAGGTCACACCAGCCTCAGTGCCTCCTAGGCCAGTATCAGGCTCATGGCTGCTGGCTGTGCTTCTGAGATCACAGCAGCCTCAGTGCCTCCTAGGCCAGTGGCAGGCTCATGGCTGCTGGCTGTGCTTGTGAGGTCACAGCAGCCTCAGTGCCTCATAGTTTAGTGTCCAGCGTCCCCTGCTGGCTCTGCTTGTGAGGTCACAGCAGACTCAGTGCCTCATAGGTTAGTGTCCAGTGCCCCCTGCTGGCTGTGCTTGTGAGGTCACAGCAGCCTCAGTGCCTCCTCTGCCAGTGTCAGGCTCATGGCTGCTGGCTGTGCTTGTGAGGTCACAGCAGCCTCAGTGCCCCCTAGGCCAGTGGCAGGCTCATGGCTGCTGGCTGTGCTTGTGAGGTCACAGCAGCCCCAGTGCCTCCTCTGCCACTGTCAGGCTCATGGCTGCTGGCTGTGCTTCTCAGGTCACAGCAGCCTCAGTGCCTCTGAGTCCAGGGGCAGTCTCATGGCTGCTGTCTGTGCTTGTGAGGTCACAGCAGCCTGAATGCCTCCTAGCCCTGTGGCAGGCTCATGGCTGCTGGCTATGATTGTGAGGTCACAGCAGACGCAGTGCCTCAAAAGTTAGTGTCCAGCGCCCCCTGCTGGCTGTGCTTGTGAGGTCACAGCAGCCTCAGTGCCTCATAGTTTAGTGTCCAGCGTCCCCTGCTAGCTCTGCTTGTGAGATCACAGCAGACTCAGTGCCTCATAAGTTAGTGTCCAGCGCCCCCTGCTGGCTGTGCTTCTGAGGTCACAGCAGCCTCAGTGCCTCCTCTGCCAGTGCCAGGGTCATGGCTGCTGGCTGTGCTTGTGAGGTCACACCAGCCTCAGTGCCTCCCAGGCCAATGTCAGGCTCATGGCTGCTGGCTGTGCTTGTGACATTACAGCAGCCTCAGTGCCTCCTCTGCCAGTGCCATGCTCATGGCTGCTGGCTGTGCTTGTGAGGTCACAGCAGCCTCAGTGCCTCCTAGGCCAGTATCAGGCTCATGGCTGCTGGCTGTGCTTCTGAGGTCACAAAAGCCTGAATGGCTCCTAGGCCAGTGGCAGGCTCATGGCTGCTGGCTGTGCTTCTGAGGTCACAGCAGCCTCAGTGCCTCATAGTTTAGTGTCCAGCGTCCCCTGCTGGCTCTGCTTGTGAGGTCACAGCAGACTCAGTGCCTCAAAAGTTAGTCTGCAGCGCCCCCTGCTGCCTCTGCTTGTGAGGCCACAGCAGACTCAGTGCCTCTCTGGCCAGTGGCAGGCTCATGGCTGCTGGCCGTGATTGTGAGGTCACAGCAGCCTCAGTGCCTCATATTTTAGTGTCCAGCTTCCCCTGTTGGCTCTCCTTGTGAGGTCACAGCAGACTCAGTGCCTCAAAAGTTAGTCTGCAGCGGCCCCTGCTGGCTGTGCTTCTGAGGTCACAGCAGCCTCAGTGCCTCACAGGCCAGTGCCATGCTCATGGCTGCTGGCTGTGCTTGTGAGGTCACAGCAGACTCAGTGCCTCCCAGGCCAATATCAGGCTCATGGCTGCTGGCTGTGCTTGTGACGTCACAGCAGCCTCAGTGCCTCCGAGGCCAGTGTGATGCTCATGGCTGCTGGCTGTGCTTGTGAGGTCACAGCAGCCTCAGTGCCTCCTAGGCCAGTGGCAGTCTCATGGCTGCTGGCTGTGCTTGTGAGGTCACAGCAGCCTCAGTGCCTCATAGATTAGCGTCCATCACCCCCTGCTGGCTGTGCTTGTGAGGTCACAGCAGCCCCAGTGTCTCCTCTGCCAGTGTCAGGCTCATGGCTGCTGGCTGTGCTTGTGAGGTCACAGCAGACTCACTGCCTCTGAGTCCAGTGGCAGTCTCATGGCTGCTGGCTGTGCTTGTGAGGTCACAGCAGCCTGAGTGCCTCCTAGCCCTGTGTCAGTCTCATGGCTGCTGGCTGTGCTTGTGAGGTCACAGCAGCCTCAGTGCCTCCTCTGCCAGTGCCATACTCATGGCTGCTGGCTGTGCTTCTGAGGTCACAGCAACGTCAGTGTCTCCTAGAACAGTGTCAGGCTCATGGC